>NC_138225.1:42890116-43267616 GCF_964197995.2 Scardinius erythrophthalmus | reverse complement strand
AGATTTCTGGTGCCAGTCCACTTTGGGATTGTGACGGATGAGCCAGGGGTGACCGAGAACGATAGGTGCAAGAGGAAAGTCCATGATCAAAAATGAGAGGGTTTCTGTATGGTTGCCTGTTGTGATGAGAGTGACTGGTCCAGTGGTAAATGAAATGGTGGGGAGTTCTTGACCGTTGAGGGTGTGGACGGAAGTCTTGTGTGTGAGTGGTCTGATGGGAACCTGAAGTCTGTGTGCGAAAGTGCAGTCCATGAAATTCCCTTCAGCCCCAGAGTCCAGTAGTGCTTGACAGTCATGTGAGTGTGTTGTCCATCTCAGTCTTACCGGGAGGAGCGTAGATGATGATGAGGTCTTCTCGGCGGAGATCCCACCCGATAGTAGCCTCACAGTTACTATCGGGTTTGGCCTTTTTACTGGGCAGTTGTTCAAATAGTGCCCTGCCCCTCCACAGTAGAGGCAGAGGCCCTGGGATCTCCGCCTCTCCTTCTCCTCCCGGGCTCGCCCTACCTGCATGGGCTCGTGATCGTAGGTAGGGCTGACCCCGCCGCTGAACCGCTGACTCTCAGCTCCTCCAGGTACTCAGCTGGAAAGGACGCATCGCTCGACTCTGGACAACCGTGCATCTACTTTTAAAGCCAGATCAATAAGTCCATTGAGTGTCTTTGGTAGGTCCTGGACATAGATCTCCTTCTGGATGTGGTCAGCCAGCCCATGCAGGAACATGTCCCACTGCGCCTCCTCATTCCAGTGACACTCTGCCGCTAAGGTCCGGAATTCGATGGAATAGTCCAATACAGTTCTCTCACCCTGGCGAAGGTCGGCACGGTCGAATACTTACCTCATCTCAGCGGAGAGTGCCTGGAACGAGGCGCAGCATGGATCCTGGTTCTCCCACACCGCCGTCCCCCATAATGCCGCTCTTCCAGTCATCAGAGTCAGAACAAAAGCGACCTTGGCTTGTTCAGTATTGAAGGTTCTTGGTTGCAGAGAAAAGTGCATGGAACACCGTGTGAGGAAGGCTCTGCAATAGCTGGGCTCCCCAGAATAGGACTCAGGAACAGGTAGGCGGGGTTCCGACTGGAAGAGGGTCTCAGGTGGTGTGGGGGGAACCGACGGCGTGGGCGGCGCAGTGGGAGCTCGCAGAAGTTGGAATTGCTGGGTGAGCTCGGACACCTGCTTCACTAGAGCCTGAATAGCACGACCCGTGTTATTCAAACTCTCTTCCTGGGAATCCATCCGGTTGATGCTGAATCCATCCGGTGGCGCACTCACTGCTTCCATCAGGTGGTCAGATCATTCTGTCATGATGAAATATGAGGAAGCAAATATTGCGAGTGAACAGTCTCTTTATTAGTATACACAATAAGTGAAGATATGAGCAGCAACACAGAGGCGATGAGTGACGCAGGGACCTCGATGAACCACACAGATGAATGAAGGTGAAGGTGATGAAGTCCGCTGGTGAATGAGTGAGAATATCAAGACACAGAACGAGGAACACAGCAAGACCGAACGGAGACTCCGACTCACGAACACCAGACAGCAGCAATGAACAGGAACGCTGAACAGGAACGGGAAACAAGAGGCAGCACACAGAGACATCAACACACAATCTGACAATGAGAAGAGAAAACGGTGAATATTTGAAGGTGTGTTGATGAGCTGTGATGAACTGCAGCTGGAGCCGCTAGAGAGATCAGCTGTGTCGCTGATCAGATGTAATGGCCCGGGCACGGCCACACACACACACACACACACACACACACACACACACACATAACAACAATGACACAAGACAAAAAGGAAACAATGAATTCGTGAACCGTGACACAGTCTCCATTCATTATGTTTACATGCACACCTTTGTTTCAATCGGACTGAATTCATTCCGATTGGTGAATCTGAATGTAGTGTTTACATGAATGCTAAACAAGTGATCGGTTGATGTGCATTTTAGCATTGCTAAAAAAAATCCTGTGTTTTCATCTCGGTCGGGATCCATGTGAAACAGAATGCATGATCTGCAGAGCTGGCATGTACATGTCAAATAAAGTAAACATAATGAATGGGACCAGGGACGGACTGGGGCTAAAAAACAGCCCTGGACTTTTTTCCCAAATAGGCCCATCATCCGGCCATTCGCCTCTAACCGTGTGCGACAGACACTAGCCAGGATGTCCTGATACTATGCCACAATACTGTAGCCAGTACTGTATCAGACAAGGTATTTACAGCAAGTAACATCTCAAAACAATGATGATAATTGGGGTTGTGTTTATTAATGAAGCCTCAGCCTTCAAATAAAAACAAAAAAATGTACAATGCCATAAAATACAAATAATGAAATGTCACTGGCTACAGAAACCCCAAATTACACAAACTTGTAATTATAAAACATATAGTTACTATATACCAGGGTCCAACCTTTTTGTGTGCAAGGGCTACCTCAAGGGATAAAATAATCTAGAAGGGATTTTTATTTGTTATTCTCAAAAATATTTATTATACACATTTCACATGGTGGTGCTTTTTTACTTTTCACCATCATATGCGAAATAATAAAATATCTTGATATTCTGGTTCAGACAAGCGTTTAAAAAAATCAACAATTCCTGAAAAATAATGAAAGTAGCCTATTAATTGATTTTTTTGTTGATTTTCTATAAACCTATTGTATGTGTTATCAAAAACAGTAGCTCAAACATTTAGTAAAAATATAAATGCAAAAATAAATAAATAAACGGCCATAACTTCTAAACAAAAACATTACTGCATAACATTTAATACATTTATACTATATTAATATAACAGCATTTTTAATATGTATATATTCAGGCAAATTTCTGCCAAAAAAAGTGTTTTACTACAGTTTTACTACAGTTAATTCTGGTTTGTTCGTGGAACATTGTTTCGCCTGTTTTTTGCGTCAATATGTTGAGAATATCAGCGCTGTTTCATCTGGCTTTTAACAAGCTTATCACAATGTCATCTGTGGGTTTATAATAGAGATAGAAAATTCTGCACTGAATTGAAATGCTTCTCAGTGGATCGTGCAGCTCTGTGTAATAATGTTCGCGTGATTGAGATCAGCCCGCACAGCTGCTTTGGCCGCGATCGCTGTTTTTTGGGCAGAGCTGATAATGCTCTGCGCTGCTCAGATCAAACAAGTTTTGTTCCACTTTTTGAGCGTTTGCCATTTGATGTTTCTCATACTCAACACAAATGACAGCGTATAATTAAAGAGAGTTGGGTAATTTTGTAGAGGCAAAAGTGCAAATGTTTAGTTGCACCGGCACAAAAAAAGGTCACAAAATGATACCATTTAGTCGAGGTCTGGAGCCCCGATTTACAGTGGATCGCTATTGGCAAGTTGGGGCTATTTATAGAATGTGTTTAGCGGGCAACTCACAGGAGACATCGGAGACTACTGCTATATAGCCTACTATAACTTAACTATCCAAATATAATGTAGGCTAAGCAAATTTAAAAGTGCAGTATAGGTAGCCTAAGCCTTATAAAACTAACTTTCTGTCAGTGGCTATAGGCCGACTCTTCTTCTTTTTGTGCCGACGGCCCTCGGTGGAACGGCCGTTCTAGACTTTTCCAGAACGCACAGATTGTCAGTCCATCCCTGAATGGGACTGTAGAAAGCAAAAGCCGAATCCCGGACATTTTGGGCGATCTCGAAATCCCGGCCGAACATGTCCGAAGAGCCTGGGCAGACTCAAGCTGGGGCGGAATAACTCGTCAGGGAGACTCACGATAGACTCACGTTTAGAGTCAACATGTAGCCTAGTTGTATAATTTCTTCCGATACTGACCTCTGTAACCGGTAGGTATGGCTTGGGAGTGGCCTCGTAGGGCAGCGAAGCAAGTACATTCTGGGAGTTGTTGTCTTTCATCCACATAAATGACCCAATCTAAAAACATTCCCAGCGGTGAAGTATCCCTTTAAGTCTCGTCGTGGTGTGGTTTTTATTCCCTGTCGGTGCACCTGTGATGTCATCTGACTGTGGTAGCCAATCAAAATTGGTGTGTATCACACATGCCTCAGACACCGTCTCATGCAAAGCATTCTCATAGTATCAACTCAAGGATGCAGCATCGAGCTCCACTTCAAAAGGGAAGTTGAGATGATTTTATAGTCAACATTTCAATCCAGAGGTGAATGTGTTTTAACAAGGTTAACATGATAAATAGAGCTGAGAGTACTTGTATTGGCAGTTAGAAGCATAATTAAATTAGGCAGCAGTTTTTTTTTTTTTACACAGATTATTCCTTAAATGCGATCAATTTGTGATTGTGTTAAAATTATGCAGAAATCTTCTGCCGCAGATTCTGTGTGGACACGGACATGCACCAGTATTGGCAAAAAAAAATGTTTTACAAACTTTGTTTTTATTCACAAAAAAATGCTTTGTCAAATGTAAATGATTTTCTGTGGGCTGGTCATGGGACTGGAGAGAACTGGCAGGGTCTGGAACATCTAATTAGATCAGAAAAAGTCAAGAGTTTTGATTTACATCACTCATGTGATGGAGGGACTTTCATTGCATTGCCAAGACTTTGCTGTCATATGTTTGTCCAGAGGAAACCTTTATTGCTCAATGGAGTTTTCAGTTATGATTTAAGCAACTTTGTCTTGGTTGTTTCACCTAAAATATCCATATGAGCACCAAAAATAGAAATAAATGTGGCAATTGTTACCATACAGTAACATTATCGACTTAGTCCAACAGTCCAGATCATTTGGTCATGCAAGAATGATGCTTTTCATGTTGTTCATAGCTGAAACAAAAATTTATTTATAGATTTACAATCTTCAGACATATGGCAGGGGATTTCTGGTGAAACCATTTTGCCTCTTTGGCAGAACTAGTCCCAGGTCAGAGAAGAGTTGAAGTAGCATGGGAGGAGAGTGACCAGTGTGGAGGGGCGAGAGAGAGAGAGAAAAAAGTAACATTGTGTGTTTATTAGGAAAACAGATGTTGAACCTCAGAGGATTCACATAAATCTCTGATTTAGCTGCTTCATTGGTGTTATGACCAAATTTTAGTAAAAAAAATTTGTTTGATCAGTGCAAAATGATGCCAAATTTCCGTTTGACATTAATACAAAACAAGTTATTATCTCAAGCATTGGGTGATCTTGCATTTCTGCAACCACTTTGATGTTCTACCTGAAACTTGTGTTCTGAACACCAGAAAGGAAATGTTTCCAGAAAATTGTGCTGCATGTGTAATGCATGAACAGACGTCATGTATAAAATTTTTATAGAATTCCATAAAATCTTTGAAGCACAGATAATACTGGTGTAACATACAGAATATAACTCTTACTATTTCTGCAGCATATGTATACTGTAAACAAAGTTTTCAAATTTTGTGTACGCATGCTGATGCCCACGACCTATTTGAGGTCATGACCATATGGGCCATGACCATATCTGTGACAGGCTACTATTTTAAACATTTGTAGTTAATGTTAATTTTAATGGCATAATGTATAGGCCTACTGTTTCACTTACTATTTGTATATAGTGAGTATTCAGTAAGGCGTTAGCTAGTATTTCTAACGCGGTCAAGTTTAACCTTATTCCAAAGAGGATCTTTGTATTTTGTATGTCTATTTCACAAAGAAACATGGCTAGTGTTTTCAGGGATAAAAATAAACACTGAATTCCACATTCTGGGGCAAGTTTCAAGGCCAATGTTTTATGCAGTGGATCTACACCAGCTTAGTTCCGCATTTTTTTTGAGATATCCCAATCAAGTTGACAGAAACCCAAAGACTGTTGAAATACACAACTAAAATAAGCTAAAATGAGCAATAAGATCACAGTGCTTTAATAATTATGAGTCAACAATATTTTAGTATACAGTATATATTCCCAGTATATATGTATAGTATATATAAAATAGTGGATTATAATAAATACTTTGTACTGATGACCTTTGTACTGTTTCATAAACATTTCATAACCATAAGATGGACTATACACAAGTGGTGCATGTTACAATATATGCTGTCAAACATTATGCACATTGGATGTTCATGAATGCATTTGATCTCAGACAATCCTTACTTTCCCAATTTCTCTGTTTCTGCACTTAAGATATCTCCATCAAGGACAGTATTTTCTTTGTATGATGACTCAACACGCTGTACTACCGCTAGTTGACAAGAACATGAAGCGTACCAAATGTTCCCAAGCGAGCTTGTTTTGCTTCTCAAAAGCCCGCCCACACAAGCTCTGTGCTAGCAATCTGAAGTGTTCTATCTCCAACCATAACACACCAATGGAGCGGTTGGCTCCGCTTCAACCTGATGGGCTACTTAGTATGCATAGGGCTCTGTAGCAGATGTAATGTGCAGACAGTCAAAAACAAGATGTCTTGTTCTGTAAAAGACAGGAGAGCAGTTGAAATTGCACAGTAAGATACCTTTCATTGGTGTGAGGATTTAGACATAGTCAGTGGGAAAACAATGACATGAAATAAATAAATAAATAAATAAATAAATAAAAACCTCTTGCACATGCTACATTGTCATGCTAAAATGAATACGATAATGACTCTTTTTATTCATATTTATTTCAATTAAAAGTAAAAACATTTTTACTTAGATGTAACAGACTTCATAATTCTGATATGTCTGTTCTTGCATTATCACTTTGATGTGCTCTACTGCTTTAAAATGTAAGAGGGCAGACTGGTTGATTTGCAAGCTCTTTTTTCAGTCAGTGTAAAATCCATTTGCTGGATCCGGTTTTGAGTGCTTTTTTATTCGCCTTTGGAGTATATTCATAAATATTAATATAGTGTCAGAAATCTGTGCTAGCAGATGTTATTTACTTCAGGGTGAAGAGGAAGCCGATGTGAGATTAACAGACAAAAACTCAATCACCATACAACTTAAAAATTAGATGATGGGTAAATAGAGTGTGTGGCATTACATAAATGGCAACCTTCATGTCATAATGCCGCCTGATGATGTATGGATGTTTGTTTGTTTGTTTGTTTGTTTGTTTAATTAGTATAATATAATAAAAAGTATAATAATAAGTACTTTCTTACTTACTGACTGAAGACTTTTTAGACATTTTCTCTAAAGGTAGTACAGTGCACTCTAAAAATTCCTTTTAGTTTGCATTAAGACTATGTTCTTGACTCATTGGATTGTACTTCCAAGAGTTTTTTCAGACATTTTTACACTGTTTAGGGTATTAAAATGCAAGATGATAATTGTAAAGTTTGCTCCGGTTACATAAACACAGCTCTTTATCTGCCTCTGTGTAACTTTAATAATGGAGTAACAGAGAATATGTTGTAGATTGTTATTCAATCTTGCATGCACACATCACCAAGTCACAATATAAACCAACCGCTTTCCCAATGTACTTTTTTTTACCTTAGGTCTTTATATAACACTCAGATATTGAGATAAACGCATCAGTCAGTTCTGCTCCGAGAACATGAAATAAAGAGACATTTGATAAGACTGTTGTTTGTGTTTGAGTGATTGGGTGTATTTTATTTCTGTGTTCTGTTCCTGTAGCGCTGTGAATGTGCCCTTTGAACAGTGTTAGTAGGTCATAGCTCATTCAGAACTGGAGGAGAAGAGTGGGTGTGTCTCAAACAGCCAATCAGGAAGCGCTTCATGAGAAGCCACAAAATGCCTCCTGGAATCATCTTTTTGAGAAACAGCATTAGTTTTCTTTTTTCAAATAGAAGCATATTTTAAATTGTAATTCTATTTTACAGTGATATGATTTACAGCATATTATAATTGACATCATAATCTGCAGTGGCCCAAAAAAGTATTTGGACACCAAGTCACACTTAAAAAAAAAACAAAAATAGTGTCCACATACTTTTTTATGGCTAATATATATAAATTCATTATCAAACCAAGTGTCATCTAACTCACTTTTCTCGGAATTTCCTTTTTCTGAGCCAATTTTTCCATGACATTTAATAATTCATGTTTTTTTATTAGATGTATGACTCAGCTGTCCAGAAGCAGAGTAACAACAGGTGTGGTTCATTACATTAATTCTGAACATGATCCACTAACATGCCAAACAGAAGTATCCAAAACATCCAAAACAATCCTCCTTTTGTGAAATGTTAAACATGTATCTTGCATTAAAATGCATGCCCTTTGGTTTTATATTTTGTTTTGCAATGGAATGACAACCTAACATTTTTAATGGGTTAAGTGTCCCAATTAAATGCTGTTTTAACTGGCTCATAGGCTGACACAATATAATAGTGTGAGATGGCAGTGTGAGAAATATAAAACTGTTTATGATGGGCCTCTTTTTATTTCAGACGGTTTGACATAAGAGTTATGCTCACCATATCAGATATACAAGTCTAATCCACATGCATATATATATATATATATATATATATTAATACACACACAACAGTTCTCTTACGAGAGTTCTCTCGTACTGCGTTTTGCTAAAAACGCTATGGGAAAAGTCTCTTTTCGCGAAAACACTGAAGCAAAAAATTATCCTCAATTTTCATATATGTAAAACGCGTTGCGGCAGCAGCAGACAGCTGAAGCAAGACGGCTTGTCTGCTCATTGGCTGCTCTGCGGCAACTGCATAAGCCTATCGAGCGCAGGCTGATGCAACATCAGGCCAATGAGGGCGCTTCGCGCCCTTCTCGCCACTTCCCGCCGAAACGGGCGTGGCTTATCCCTATAAAAGGAGCTCGAAAGGGCTGATTCACTCAATTTTGTTCTCTTCAGCGGAGCACACGCATCGCTGGATCACGGAAGCAAGCGTCGTCGAAGCAAGCATCTCAGCGGGACGTGCCCTCGAAGCTGCTGGCCAACGCCGCCTTCTACAGCCGTACCTACTGCGCTTTCCGACGCATCATATCCTTTCATTATTGCTCTGTTTTTCTGTGTGTGCGTGTGGTGTTTCAGTACACTCACCCCCTAAAAGAGCTGCGTCTTTTTCAAGATGCCTTCTTGCGGCTCGTGCAGAGCCCCACTCGCCGAGGGAGACAACCACCTCATCTGTGTTTCCTGCCTCGGTGAAGACCATGCAGCGCTCGCGCTCGCTGACGGCGGCTGCCCTCACTGCGAGCTTTTGCCGATGGTGGCTCTGAGGACCCGCCTGGCATCCTTCGCGAAGCCTGCATTCACCGCCGCGATGCCGCGCCGGAAGAAACGGCGCTCGCAGCGGATCCCGGAACCCGCTCCAGCCCGACTTAGCTCGCCGGTTCGCCCGCTAGCTTCACCGGCCTCGCTCGAATCACTCCCCGATGCTCAGCGCCCGCAGTCTGCCGCCGCTTCATCTGAGGGAGCCGTTTCAGAGGCCGCGTCGGCGGATAAGGATTCCTGTTCTCTCCTGGCTTCGGACAGCGAGGATTGGGCGGTCTCTGAGGATCCCGCGCCTCCTGCCCAAAAGCCCTCGGTGAGAGCTAGCATCGAGACGGAGCTCATGCGGATACTCGCGCTGGCCGCGACGAGCCTCGGCCTCGAGTGGTCTGCACCGGAGCCCCCCTCTCGCACCCGGCTAGATGGTAGCTTCCTCCCCGGTGAGCGCTCTTCTCCAGAATCAAAGCCCGCTCCTTTTCTTCCTGAGCTACATGAAGAAGTTGCGAAGGCCTGGAACGCGCCCTACTCTGCGCGGACGCGCTCATCTGTGTCGCCTGCATTTTCCTCGCTGGATAATGCCAAAGACCGAGGCTACCTCTCTCTGCCGCCGGTGGAACAGGCGATAGCGACACACCTTTGCCCGCCCTCTGCTGGACGGCGGACTAAAGCGGTGTTGCCTTCGAAAGCCTGCCGCATGACGTCATCACTGCTCGCGAGAATTTTCTCCTCTGCTGGGCAAGCAGCGTCAGCGTTACACACCATGGCTACCTTACAGATCTTCCAGGGAGATCTCCTCCGTAAGTTGGATGAGATGGGACCTGATGCTGTCTGTTTGGCGGATCTAAGGAGTGCTTCGGACCTTACGCTCCGAGCTACCAAGGCTGCCGCGCAAGCAATGGGACGGTGTATGGCTTCCGCTACTGTCGCTGAAAGGCACTTGTGGCTAACGCTCACGGAGATGGCGGATTCCGAGCGCACAGCGTTTCTCGATGCCCCGCTGTCTTCCGCTGGCCTCTTCGGTTCTTCTCTCTCCGAGTTCGTGGAGAGATTTACCGAGGCCCAGAAAACGTCCCAAGCCTTCAAGCACTTCCTCCCGAAGCGCTCTGGTTCGGCGGCGAGTCGTGGAAGACGGACCCCGCGGAGCTCTCAGCCTCAGCCCCCTACTTCGGCCTCATCTTCGCAGCAGCCGCAACAGCGCAGCGCGAGACCCCGCTCTCGATCAGCCGCCCGGCGCCCTGCCGGGCCGCGACCGAGGATTGTGGTGAAACCTGAGGTTCCGAAGAAATCCTAGCACCACTAGGAAAGCGCAGGTGTGTGAGTCCCGTTGCGGCCGGCCTCTCACCCAAGCGCCTCGCTGTTTCAGCCCCAAGATTCGCGGCTGTTCCAGTGCTATCTGCAGAGCGCAAGCCTGTTCTTCTGCCCGCTTGCCTGCACACAAAAGCCGTTTTTACGGCTACCCAGATATATCCCAAAACGAGTGTGATTTCTGGTGTCCCGGCCACGGCCGATGGTGCTATAAATGTAGTATCGATGCCCACCCCCCCGTGCCCATCGTTACACACAAGCACAGCCCTACACTTAGGGCTCGCGCGAATAAAATCGACTCAGTTCGATTGCGCTTCCAACATAGTAAAAGTGCCCACTGCCCAGTGCCCACAAACACTATGTCTATCAGATCACAGGCTCTCCGTAAAAGCGAGACCTGTGAGCGCGCGCGCTGCCAGCACAGGCGGCGCGCCCAAATTAGTATATGTGCCCGCTCTCAGCCCACATGTACTTGCACACATGAGTCCCACGGGACTCTCGCAGCCCTCCCTCACTCAGCTAAACACTGTTGTGGGGTCGAGGGCGAGCGTTCCGCCCGCTGTACCAAGCGCGCCCCCTGCCTCGAATGCCACAGGCGAATCGCCTACGTTTGCGAGTCCCGTAGCACCTCTGTCGCACGGCGATCAGAGCGAGCTCCGTATCCGGCCCTTAGCCAACCATGCAGAAGCATGGGCAGCGCTTCCAGGGGTTTCGGACTGGGTCTTAGGCATTATAGAGAAAGGCTTCTCGCTACAGTTTTTTCGACGCCCTCCACGCTTTACAGCGCGCGTCGAAACTTCGGTGCCGTTGAAAGTAGCACACCTACTTCGCGCCGAAATATCAAAACTGATAAGCAAGGGGGCGATAGAATGCGTTCCCCGTGCGCAAAGCGAACAGGGGATGTACAGCAGATACTTTCTAGTCCCCAAAAAGGACGGCGGTATCAGACCTATTCTGGATCTAAGACGACTGAACAGAGTATTAGTGAAACGCAGTTTCAAAATGCTCTCGACCAGCAAAATTCTCGCGCAGGTTCGCCGAGAAGACTGGTTCATATCGATAGATCTGAAGGACGCGTATTTTCAAATACAAATAGCGTCGAACCACAGGCAATACTTGAGATTCGCCTTCGAAGGTCAGACATACCAGTATACAGTCCTGCCTTTCGGCTTGTCCCTGGCACCTCGCACGTTTACGAAGTGCATGGACGCGGCGCTCGCCCCTCTCAGAAACAGAGGCATGAGAGTGCTGAACTATTTGGACGACTGGTTAATCCTAGCCCAATCACGATCTCAGCTCTTAGAGCACAGAGCCATTTTACTCGATCACCTCGAGAATCTGGGTATCACGGTCAATTGGGTGAAGAGTTCACTGATCCCCGGTCAAACGATTTCGTTTCTGGGGGTAGTTCTGGACTCACTGTCTATGACAGCACAGCTGTCGCCACAGCGCGCGCTGAGTGTTCAGAGCGCGGCGAAGTCTTTCCGCTGCGGCGCTTTAACCCCGCTCAGGAAGTTTCAAAGGATGCTGGGTCTTATGGCCTCAGCATCATCAGTTCTCCAGTTGGGCTTGCTCCGCATGCGCCCGCTGCAGTTCTGGCTGAAAGCACGGGTACCGCGCGGAGCATGGGTAAACGGTCGATTGCGCCTCAAGGTCAATCAGGACTGTGTCACAGCCCTGGTACCTTGGTTGGCGAACGACTGGTACCGGTTAGGTGTAAGCCTGGGGACTTCCTCGAAGGTTACGATGGTGTCGACAGACGCATCCACCTCGGGATGGGGAGCGCTGCTCGAGGGCAGACCGTGCTTCGGCCTGTGGTCGGAACGAGAAAAGCTCCAACACATAAACTGCCTGGAAATGATGGCAGTACACAACGCGCTGACGCGTTTTTGTCCCTACATCATGGACCGACATGTCATAGTCCGTTCGGACAATATGGCGGTAGTGTCCTATATAAATCGCCAAGGCGGTCTGAAATCAGCGTCCCTGTACAGACTGGCGAAACGCCTCCTAATATGGGCTCAGCACAACTTACGCTCGCTGAGAGCAGTGCATGTGCCCGGACTTCGGAATGTGGGCCCGGACAGACTGTCCAGGAACAACATTCCCCCAGGAGAGTGGTCTCTACACCCACAAACAGTCCGGCTGTTATGGGAGAGATTTGGCAGAGCGGAGGTGGACCTATTCGCGTCCCACGAAAACGCTCACTGCCCCGTGTTCTTTTCAAAGACCAGCAGCGCGCTGTCCCGAACGTGGCCGCGCTGCCCGCTGTATGCGTTCCCCCCCGTCTCACTCCTGCCACAGGTGCTGGAACGGATCAGGGAAACAAAATGCCCAATACTGCTTGTGGCACCGTTCTGGGACAACCAGGCGTGGTTTCCGGCTCTGATGCAGTTAGCAGACATCGCTCCATGGCCAGTGCCGGTGAGGAGAGACCTCCTCTCGCAAGCCTTGGGCTCGATTTGGCACCCACACCCGGAGTTGTGGTCCCTTCATGTGTGGGCACTCAACGGATATCCGTTGG
Organism: Scardinius erythrophthalmus; assembly: GCF_964197995.2. Lineage (NCBI taxonomy): Eukaryota > Metazoa > Chordata > Actinopteri > Cypriniformes > Leuciscidae > Scardinius > Scardinius erythrophthalmus. Next base: position 43,254,666 of record NC_138225.1, on the reverse strand, counting down.
TCTCACAGGGGGAGTCTTAAATACCATCACTGAGGCTAGAGCGCCGTCGACCCGGCGGCTCTATGCTTCGAAGTGGTCGGTTTTCTCCAGCTGGTGTACGGCTCGGAGTTTTTCACCCCTCGAATGTGAGGTAACGGAGGTTCTCTCCTTCTTGCAAGAGCTGTTGGATAGGGGCAGATCCCCTTCCACGCTTAAAGTGTATGTGGCGGCTATCTCAGCGTTCTCTGGTTCAGCGCTAGGTCAGTCACTGGGAAAGAATGATTTAGTCATCCGCTTCCTCAGGGGAGCCAGGAGACTGAATCCGCCCAGACCTCCTTCAGTCCCTATTTGGGACCTCTCTACAGTCCTGGCGGCTATGAAAAGTGCCCCTTTTGAGCCTATTCAGTCTATCAGCCTCAAACACTTATCTCTTAAAACAGTGTTTTTGATGGCTCTCGCTTCAGTGAAGCGCATAGGCGACCTGCACGCGCTCTCTGTGAGCCCGTCGTGCTTGGAATTTGGTCCTAATGACTCTAAGGTCATACTCAAACCTAAGCACGGCTATGTGCCGAAATCCCTCAACACGCCTTTTCGGGCTCAGGTTATTTCCCTGGCTGCCCTGCCGGCGTCAAGTGAGGAGGGGGACTCGAGGTTTCTTTGCCCAGTTAGGGCTTTAAGAACTTATGTATCCCGCTCTGCTGCCTTCAGACAGACAGAGCAGCTCTTTGTCTCGTTCAGCGGTCGTTCCAGAGGAACGGCTGTGTCGAAACAGAGTCTGTCCAGATGGATAGTTGACGCCATAGCACTGGCTCATACTGCCAAAGGCATTCAATGCCCGTTGGGAGTTAGAGCGCACTCCACGAGAGGCGTTGCTTCCTCGTGGGCTTGGTCTAGCGGGATTCCCTTACAAGATATATGTATGGCGGCAGGCTGGGCCTCTCCGTCTACATTTATTAGGTTTTATAACCTAGAGGTTCCCGCCCTGCAGGCTAGGCTTTTGTCAGTGTAATCTGCCTACAGGCGCTATGCGCTGCCGATTCTACTGGGCAAACTACGTAAGACCCATGTTTTCCCGCAGTAGTGCAGGCTCCCTGCCCTGGCTATGTGATGACGTATTCGTGTCTTAGGACATGTCTATATAAGGACGAAGGAAACCCCCTTTCGTCTTTAGACTTTCCCCGTGAGGTAATGTAGCCCACGGACGCTATAGTTTAGGGAATTTAGGTTTACTCCCTTATTCCCTGACTCTGTGTGAGTCTATCCGGTGATTATGCACTGTATGCCTGAACTAGCTTCCGGTGATTGGTGTTTTTGTCCCGGCACGCACGGCGTTTTGCAAGGGGTTCCCATAGCGTTTTTAGCAAAACGCAGTACGAGAGAACTCTCGTAAGAGAACGTACTCGGTTACTAACGTAACCTCGGTTCTCTCTAGAAGAGGGAACGAGTACTGCGTTCCCTGCCGTGCGTTTGGTTTGCTCTGGTTCGCTTCAGCGATCAAAATTGAGTGAATCAGCCCTTTCGAGCTCCTTTTATAGGGATAAGCCACGCCCGTTTCGGCGGGAAGTGGCGAGAAGGGCGCGAAGCGCCCTCATTGGCCTGATGTTGCATCAGCCTGCGCTCGATAGGCTTATGCAGTTGCCGCAGAGCAGCCAATGAGCAGACAAGCCGTCTTGCTTCAGCTGTCTGCTGCTGCCGCAACGCGTTTTACATATATGAAAATTAAGGATAATTTTTTGCTTCAGTGTTTTCGCGAAAAGAGACTTTTCCCATAGCGTTTTTAGCAAAACGCAGTACTCGTTCCCTCTTCTAGAGAGAACCGAGGTTACGTTAGTAACCGAGTACGTTTTCTTTCCTTTGATAGTGTATTTCTAAATTTGAATTGTTACAGGAAGTTGGGACGTTTATTTACAAATACACAAGTATATGTGGCCCTTAAAACTAACAGAAGCCGACTAAAAGCCAGAAAACGTAAAATCAATCTATTATGATTTCTTGAGTCCATTTTTTTTTTTTTTTTTTTGCCAAACATTAATGTTAAGCCTGTGAAAATTCCACCATGCCCCCACCAAAACTGTTTTGCCCCTTTTCCTGTTCTATTACACTGCCTAAATGTCTAAAAAATACTTTAAAGTTTCAAAAAGGGATTGCTTTAAAGTTATTTATACTGGATGGTTTTCTTGGAAGAAAATAAAAAAGAGCACGGATGCTTAAATATTTTATGAGAGGGATGAATCACACACCACAGCCATTGGAGTTTGACCGCCTCTGCTTGTGTAGCACGCGATAATGACCACAGCTAGTCAGTTCACTGGTGTCTGCGCTCTATGCTTCCGTCTTTCTGTTGCCAGTTTTCATCTTTCATGGGGCCAGATGGCCATTTTTACATTTCTCTCTTAAAATGTGTCATCTTAAATTCTTATTTCATTTATATAACTCCCCCTAAATCCTGTGTAAGTTCAGTTCTTAGCTTTCTCGTGAAAGTGGGAGAGGTGGGAAGGCACCAGAGTTGCCCGTTCAGGCTGCCCCTCCCTCGTGAGAAATGCATAAAGTCTGCCAGGCACCACAACCTTTCCTAAGAAACAGAATTGCAGTGGCTCACAGCAGCATGCATGCGTACACCACGTTCAGATGGGATGCTAGTGCACTACTGAACTTACTGAATACTTTTTTTAGAATAATATATCAAAAAATGTTTAAAGAAAATATATACATACAGTATATGTTAAAAAAGCATGCTTCGATGAAATATATATTTGTTTATAAATATATACTATACATATAAATATTTATATTTTATACATAAATATATATCCTACAATTTGCACACACACACACACACACACAATTTCATTTCGGTCTCTAGCCGCTTACCATAACCTTACCCATCACAACTAAGTGCCTAACCCGAACCCTTACCCTAAACCTACCCTTTATCTAATTAAAACCGTATCCCTAAAACCAAGTCTTAACCCTCAAACAGACCTTTAAAGGGGTCTCAGAAAGTGAGGACCGGCCAAAATATCCTCACTTTACTCTATTTGTCCTCACTCCAATGGTCTAAAACTCAAACTGCTCCACACACACACACACACACACACACACACACACACACACACACACACACGCACACACACACACACACACACACACACACACACATATATATATATATAAACAGAATATATAGAAAGATTAAATTAAATTATATGAGAAAATTATAAGTTACTAAAACTGATATATAGAGCATATATTTATGGACATATATAATAAAATGGTAATATTTTTGTTTTCATTAGTCCTTTTTTTCATGTGTCATGTTCTTATTGGTTCATTGTGTTTATTACTTTCTGGTGTGTCTTGTTACTGTATGTCATTACATCTTTGTGTAAATATATCCCTCATGTTTCTATTGTCTCTTGTCTAGTTTTGTTAAAGACCCTTTTTTGTTTGTAGTGAAAATCAAGTTTTTAATGTTGTTTAAATGTTTATGTGATGTTTTTAATATGCTTTAAGACAAAGCATGTGCAAATTCATAAGTCAACACCATTGCTTATTTTCTCCTTAAAACTGCAGAGAACCAAAGACAGTCTCAAAAACGCTGTTTGAAATCGCTGGTGTTTCGCTGGTGCTGGTGTTTCTAGGCCTACATCACAAACTACCTTGTAACCAATCATGTCAACGTGCCGGTGGGCTTTAGCATATCATCAACTGTCGGCAAAGCCATTTGTGTGAACGATAACCGTTAAATTTTAATAAACTATACAGAGGGGAAAACATTTTTTGGGGAAAAAAATTATTTAGCATATTTCCATCTATGGAAAGGAGGTCACATATGAGCAGTATGAGGGCACACCCTTTGCAAACGTTACCATTAACTATGCTGCAAAGCAGGGGAGTCTCAAGAGAAGCCAGGTTATACTGGTATATTTTTCAGTTGATATGAAAAATCTGGTGTATACATTTAGAAATAAAGCGTGATGTATATGATGTATATTACAATGTTGCGATGAACTATATGCCTTTCTCCACTGACGTTCTTCAAAGCATCGTTCACTGAAGTTGTTCAAAGCATTTCGGTAACACTTTACAATAAGGTTCATTAGTTAACTACCTTAGTTAACATGAACTAATAATGACCAATACTTCTTCAGCATGTATTAATCATATTAATTTCAACATTTACTAATCCTTTATTCAAATTAAAGGTTGTATTTGTTTACATTAGTTAATGCACTGTGAATGAACAAACAATGAACAGCTGTATTTTTATTAACTAACATTAACAAAGATGAATAAATACTGTAACAAATGTATTGCTCATTGTTAGTTCATGTTAAAGTTAATACATAATGTTAAGAAATGAACCTCATTGTAAAGTGTTACCAGCATTTCAAAGGATGCTGATTTTTAGAAGGCAACTGTCTGACTCTGAGATGGCGAACGGGAACATGGTTTGTGTAACATTGGCAACACATTATTAGCTGTTTGATAACGTAATCAAGCAAAAGGCTAATCATATTAATTACCTTTATTATCCGACGTTGTAGAGAGCTATACATAAAACCCATTACCATTCTGAAACCTCGACTTGTAGATGTGCCTGTATAATTAACTCTTCCTCTTCTTCTTCAGGATCAGTTTATGGTTCAAACATATATAGCTGAATCAAACCAGTATTTCCAACATCTACTACAGTAAAGTTGAACAAGTGGATCAGGTATTCTGAGCTTGTGTGATTGAGTGGAAGGCAAGTGTGGCTAATTTGCATATTCATGGTTCCAAAGAAGCAGGGTGTAGAGTTACATTCAAGCTATTTTAAAGCATGAAAAAAATTCACAGGATTTTTTTTTTTTAATTTTGGTGATCGAGGATGAGTTTTAAGGGATAAAATTATTGACTGCAGGGGGACTTAAATGCAATCTGCTGTTAATGAGTTTCTTTGTTCATGATTTATGATCAAGTTTATGTCGAAGTTAGCCTGACTTCGTCAGACTCATATTCTAGTCAGAATGTGAGTCTGATACTGCTTCATAGGGCTTTGATAATGGGGCGTGTTTCAACCGAACCAGGGCTGCGTTCAGCCCCGACAAAACGCTGCACAACGTTTTTTAAACAGAAACGGTGATGCGTTTAACACACTGTTCTGATGACGCAAGAGTTGCAACTATGGCAGCTGAGAAGGACATTCTTTGTGAAGAATTTTCGGAGCCTGATGAAGTCGGTATAAATATGTGTTTAATACTACAAAATATGCCTGATGTTACAGTTACTGCACTTGCCTACCCAGAACAAAAGAGAACATCCCAATCGAGTGAAGGGATTTGTGGAAACTGAAATGGAAGCACATATCTTACCTAATTCAGAGTAAAACACATCTATTTAGCCTCACACGCTGACTTTATTTGTAGTTCATACTGTTTTAATGATGTTTCATAAACAAAGTTCGGAAGGAGTGTAGCGGGGCTACATGTAATTGAGATGTTGAATAAACTGTCTGGGGGGCGGGGCTGTGCACATGTCTGTGTGTGTGTGTGTGTGTGAGACGATCATGCACAGGTGGGGCTGATAATGGGGAACAATCAGCAGCCTTCATGATTAGTGGCTGGAGAGGATAAAAGCTGATGGATTCTGATAACCAGTGCTTTTTCTAGCCGGAGCCTGAGGACGACTAAAGGACCGCAACCCACGAGAGCAGAGACGCCGGTATTACTCCGCCTCCGATTCCCCAGATAGCCGCGAGCTGGTCACTATCTAGCCTACTTGGACGCAGAGGAGACGGCGAAAGAATTATTCCAACGCACTCTATTCCCCGTATTAAAGGGAAGTAGTTTTTCTACTGTCTTGCGAACGAGTGGGCTTTACCCCGCGATATTGTTGTGAAGAGTTGACTGATCCACTTTCCCCTCCTCGCAGTTCCGGGTGGAGTTTCTACGGTTACCATCCGTGGAGGAACGCTGCCGACGGGAGGCGCGAGATACCCTGCATCGTCATAAGGAACGAAGAGACAGAGACGGCGGCGATTCCCTTGTACTGTGATTTTGAATTGTGGACTGGCCGTGAGTGGTTGCTGGGCTGTTAATTCATTCTTGTATAGAAACGGGGGGGTTGTATTTGGCAGACAAAGGTTAGGTTATAAGGTCTGGCTGCTCGCTATACTTTCCTGAACAGTGAATATGGTGAAAGGGTATTTCTCATGTAAACAGCGTTTTTAACGTGGTAGCAATTTGCTGTGTGATCTTGTATATTTTCTTTTGTCACATTATGGTTATTTAACCCTTGTTTTCATGAAAGTGATTATGCGTGTGATGTGATTTGTACACGAGTGTAAAATTATTTGTGGTGTGTCTACCAGCGTTGAGATAACTGTGACCTTGGGACTTCACTTCCCCCTAGAGGGCGCCATATTTTTTTTTACCATTGGTTTTATAACAGTAGTGCTACTTGCTTAATATGCTTATCTGTACTTAATCATCTGTGATCATAGTGTGATCATGGACCACGTATGTAGACGTTATTAATCTCTCTTCCTAGTTGTGTATACATCTATATAGTATGTGTTTTACGTATTGAAAGATTGAAATAAATTGAGTCTATACACTTTTGTCTTTTGTTGTCGTACCTCAAGGGTCAATATTAAAATTCCTCTTCCCGTTACAATTTTGGCGTAGTGTCGGCAGGACCCTTGACGTACACAACAAAATGAATAGCAGCGAGCAGCCTCAGGTAGTGGGTGCACAGCCACAAATGGTAGCTGCATTGATGCCATGGTTTATGGGGGGCCCATGGGTCCCAAAGTTTAGTGGTGAAGGGGGTGCATCAAAGTTTTTAGAATGGAAAACCCAAATTGAAGCCTTTATCCGGGCCCAGGGGCTGAATGTAGAGCAACGGGTGGACTTTGTGCTGAGTGCATTGGAGGCAAATGCTAAAAGAGAGGTGGTACTGTTGGCGGCTGACAAACGTGACACTGACATTAAAATTTTAGAGGCCCTAAGTGAACTGTATGGAGTCCAACAACCAGTAGCTCAGCTGCGAGTCCAGTTTTTTAATTGCAAACAGGAACCTGGGGAGGGTGTCAGGGATTTCATTCTCCATTTACGTGAGTTGCATTACAGATGGAGAGCCAGGGACCCTCTGGACGCCGGGACAGATGATGAACTGCTACGGACACAGTTTGCCATGGGCCTGAGAACGGGATCCTTAAAGCAGGAGCTACAGAGGCAGCTCCGAAGGACCTCAACGCTCACCTTTGCGGAGGCTTGTGAGGAGGCAAAAGCATTAGAGCGGGAATTGGGCCACACAGAAGAAGCCAACGTTTGCCCAACCGTTGCTGCAACATCATACCCACGGCCTACTCCCATTGTCACAGAGTTGCAGCAAATGAAGGAAGCTCTGCGGGCTGAGTTGCGCCAAGAGTTGAAAGAACAGGTAAACCTTCTAGGCAAGTCTATTGTAGAGGAGCTACAAGGACGCTTGAAACCACTGCTGGAGATGGAGACTTCCCCTCAACCATCCTGGCAGTCACAGTCCAATGCCCCTCAACGCCAGCGCCTGGGATCAGCCCCTCCTGGGCAGTCGTACTACCAATGGGATGCTCAAGGCCAAGCTATCTGCCGTGACTGTGGGGACGCCGGACACATCCAGAGATTCTGCCCACGGCGACGTCCAGCCCAGACGGGTTTTCGGCACCCCCGGTCATAGCAGGGCAAGTGAACCGGGAGGGGCCCTTAACCATCCCCCAACAGAGGCCCTCCATGGTTGGTAGATGCCCTGAAATTGAGGTATTTGTCCAAGGGCAACGAATTCCATGCATACTAGACACTGGCTCTCAAGTCACCCTGTTTAGCCAAACACTATTCCAGCGCCACTTCGGTGATGAATGTATACAAGATCCTAGCCGTATATCATGGCTAGCCTTAAAAGCAGCTAATGGCCTGTATATTCCCTATGTAGGCTACGCCGTCTTAGACTTTTGCATTGGGGGATTAGAGGTAAAGGGGAAGGGGGTAGTTATTGTCCGCGATGACTGCATTAACACTGAATATGGACTCTTGGGGATGAACGTTGTGGCAGATTGCTGGACCGGGGTTTTTAAAGGTGGCCATCCTGGAGTTGCTGCATTTAAATCTGTGTTCCCTCCTTCTGCAGAAAGAATATGGGATACAGCTTTTGCTGCTTGCCGGAGGGCTGAAGCTTCTGTGACTCGAGTGGAGCTTCAAGGTGTGGCTAGACTCCAACGACAGCCCCCGGTGGTGTTGCCTCCCTCCGCGGAAATGATTGTCTGGGCCCATGTACCGCAATCTGCTGGCCTGCCTGATTGCCCTGTCCTGATTGAAGATATGGAAAACCAGGGATGCGAATGGCGAGTGGCTCGATCGTTAAGCTGGACCAGGGGAGGGAAGGTTCCCCTGCGTATTTGTAATCCAAACCCATTCCCCATGGAGCTGCCTCAGCGACGCCCCCTGGCCATAGTCACCCAAATCGACCAAAAGGACGTGCGGGGACGGACGAAACTAGTGTTACGGAATACTGGCCCCCAAGTCATCGAGGTGGATGTACAGCAAGTGGGACAGACCCTAAGTGACGATCACCCAGCCCTAGCTCTGCATGGTGAAGGGCTGGACGATGACCAACAGGCCCAATTGAAGGCCCTCTTAAAGAAGTGGTCTCATGTGTTTGCAGCCCATGAAGAGGATTTTGGCAGAACAGCCGTCGTCACCCATCAAATCCCCACTGGCACGGCGCCCCCAATCCGGGAGCGCTATCGCCCGGTTCCCCCAAACCTCTATCCAGAACTGAGGACTTTGCTACAGGGCATGCTGGACGGCGGGGTGGTGAAGGAGAGCTCGAGCCCGTGGGCTGCTCCAGTGGTTCTTGCCAAGAAGAAGGATGGCTCATGGAGATTTTGCGTTGATTACCGCAAACTGAATGCAATAACCCACAAAGACTCTTTCCCTCTACCTCGCATTGAGGAATCCCTCACTAGCCTAACCAAGTGTGAGTGGTATTCCACTCTCGATCTCGCAAGTGGGTACTGGCAAGTGGAGGTTGCGCCGGAAGACCAAGAGAAGACCGCTTTCACCACCCCCTTTGGCCTGTATCACTTTGAACGTATGCCCTTTGGCCTCTGCAATGCTCCAGCCACCTTCCAGAGGCTGATGCAACGCTGTCTGGGAGCACAGGTGTATGATCATCTCCTTATCTATCTTGATGATGTCATTGTTTATTCACCCAACTTTACAGCCCACTTGCAGCACCTAGAAAAGGTTTTTAACCGTCTTCAAGAACATGGCCTGAAGTTACAGCCACGGAAGTGCCATCTGTTTCAAAGAAAAGTGACATATCTGGGACATATCGTCAGCAGTCAAGGGGTAGCGACGGATCCAGACAAGGTGGCAGTTGTCCGTGATTGGGCCATGCCCACAACGGTGAAGCAAGTGAGATCATTTCTGGGCTTTGCCGGTTACTATCGGCGCTTCATCCCAGCTTTCTCCAAGGTAGCAGCCCCCCTCCACCAACTCTTACAAGGACAAGCCAATAGACCCTCTGCCCCTATCCAGTGGACGCCTGGTTGCCAAGTGGCCTTTGATAATCTGAAACAGGCCCTCCTTAGCGCCCCCATCTTGGCCTATGCAGACTTCCAGCTTCCATTCAGATTGTACACTGACGCTAGCCTGGATGGTCTCGGGGCTGTGTTAGCTCAGGTCCAAGGCGGAAGAGAGAGGGTCATCGCATATGCCAGCCGCAGCCTCCACCCCACCGAGCGTAATGACCAAAATTATAGCTCCTTTAAACTGGAGCTACTGGCTTTAAAGTGGGCCATTACAGAAAAGTTCAAAGATTATTTGTGGGGAGCTGAGGTTACCGTTTTTACCGATAATAATCCTCTGGTCCATCTCGAAACGGCGAAACTGGGCGCAACGGAGCAAAGATGGGTGGCCCAACTTGCAAACTATTCATACAATCTACGCTACCGACCAGGGACAGCCAATCGAAATGCTGATGTCCTATCACGGCTGCCAGGAGAGGCAGCGGAGCACACGGTGTACGCCACGGCAGGCATTTCATCATTAGAACCACCTACCCTGCAAAAACAATGGGGGGAACGGCAGAGGGATGATCCCGATTTGCATCTCCTACATGCTTGGAAGGGGAGCAATGAGCCCCCGGTAGCCCATAACCTGGCGATCTTGTCTCCCCAGCTTCGCTGCTTGCTCCGGGAGTGGCGACATTTGGAGCTGTGTGATGGGACCCTGGTGAGGTGCGTCGCGGAACCAGATACAGGCGCACCGGTGAAGCAAATTATCATCCCAGTAGCGCAGGCCCGACCACTTTGGGAAGAATATCATAAGGCAGCAGCCCATGCGAGTGGAGACAAAATGGTCTCATTGCTGAGAAGGAGGTTCTACTGGGTAGGGATGAGTGCAAATGCCCGGAAATGGGCAACAGAGTGTACCACTTGTGTAGTTGGGAAATCAGGGGCTCAGCCAAAAGCCCCCCTGTGCCCAATTGTCTCTAGTTACCCCTTTGAGACTGTGGCCTTAGACTATCTGTCCCTTGGAAGACCTTCTGACACGTACCAGTACATCCTGATCATTACGGATCTGTTCTCTAGATACGCACTGGCTGTACTTACCAAGGATCAGACGGCTCTTACCACAGTAAAGGCCCTGTGGACGGCACTTATCCTCCCGTTTGGTTGCCCAGAGCGAATTCTCACAGATCAGGGAGCAGCGTTCGAGTCAACTCTGGTGCAGCAACTATTCGTGATGTATGGCTGTAGGAAGATGCGTACCACCCCGTACCATCCACAGGGGAACGGTGCATGCGAAAGGTTTAATCGCACTCTCCTAGCTCTGTTGTGTACTATCGAAACACAGTCCCAGGCCCAGTGGCCTAGCCGGCTACCTGCACTTTTACAGGCCTACAATAACACCACGCACGCAAGCACCGGGATGACTCCACATTACGTTGTTTTTGGCCGCCACGCTAGGCTACCAGTAGATATGTTGTACGAGGTTGCACCACCCCAGTGTAGAGATAGTTTAGAGGGTTGGGTCCGAAGCCACCACCAGACTCTTCTGCAAGCCTATGCAACTGTCCGTAACAACGCAGAGCGTCGCAGCCACTGGAACCAGAGGCATTACAATCGGAACACTCGGACTTTGCCACTGTTGCCAGGAGAGAGGGTGTTGATGAGAAACTTTCGTCGCAGGGCTCAAGGTAAACTTGCACCACGGTGGCTCCCAGCACCATTTGTGGTCGTTGGGCAGTCCCATCCCGACCGCCCAGTGTTTACCATACGACCAGAGGGTAAAGATGGTCCGTGTCGAACCCTCCACCGTAACAATTTGCGGCCATGCCCTGGAGACCCTCCGACGATCAATAATGACACCGCGGAAGGTCATCAGAATGGGGTATACGAACCTGGGATAGCCAATCGCCCAGAACCCTTTTGGCCTCCTGCTCCTGTGGTACTAATCCAGCCAGCTCCACCATACCGGCTCGACCCTGTATCGACCTCATTGCCAGAGCCAGCCAATGCACCATCCAACCCTATAGTGACTCCACTTCATTCTCCTGCCTCAGTTGCCCCCTCTCATGAAGCCCCTGGCCCAGAGTTGCGAATGGTAGGGACTGCTCAGGATACAATAGTCCCACCACAGCCAATGATAGACCCCTGCACAGCCCCAGAAAATTACCAAAGTTCGGAGCCATGTGCTCCTAGTCGGTACCCGGCCCGTGATAACCGGGGGAACCTTCCTGTGCGCTACCGACCTTGAAGGTCGCAACAGACTGGACCATAAACTGAACTATGGGACATTATGCCCTATGACTGGACTTTTAGTGCTCGGGACGAGCCCTATTAAAGGGGGGGTAAAAGAAATGTAGCGGGGCTACATGTAATTGAGATGTTGAATAAACTGTCTGGGGGGCGGGGCTGTGCACATGTCTGTGTGTGTGTGTGTGTGTGAGACGATCATGCACAGGTGGGGCTGATAATGGGGAACAATCAGCAGCCTTCATGATTAGTGGCTGGAGAGGATAAAAGCTGATGGATTCTGATAACCAGTGCTTTTTCTAGCCGGAGCCTGAGGACGACTAAAGGACCGCAACCCACGAGAGCAGAGACGCCGGTATTACTCCGCCTCCGATTCCCCAGATAGCCGCGAGCTGGTCACTATCTAGCCTACTTGGACGCAGAGGAGACGGCGAAAGAATTATTCCAACGCACTCTATTCCCCGTATTAAAGGGAAGTAGTTTTTCTACTGTCTTGCGAACGAGTGGGCTTTACCCCGCGATATTGTTGTGAAGAGTTGACTGATCCACTTTCCCCTCCTCGCAGTTCCGGGTGGAGTTTCTACGGTTACCATCCGTGGAGGAACGCTGCCGACGGGAGGCGCGAGATACCCTGCATCGTCATAAGGAACGAAGAGACAGAGACGGCGGCGATTCCCTTGTACTGTGATTTTGAATTGTGGACTGGCCGTGAGTGGTTGCTGGGCTGTTAATTCATTCTTGTATAGAAACGGGGGGGTTGTATTTGGCAGACAAAGGTTAGGTTATAAGGTCTGGCTGCTCGCTATACTTTCCTGAACAGTGAATATGGTGAAAGGGTATTTCTCATGTAAACAGCGTTTTTAACGTGGTAGCAATTTGCTGTGTGATCTTGTATATTTTCTTTTGTCACATTATGGTTATTTAACCCTTGTTTTCATGAAAGTGATTATGCGTGTGATGTGATTTGTACACGAGTGTAAAATTATTTGTGGTGTGTCTACCAGCGTTGAGATAACTGTGACCTTGGGACTTCACTTCCCCCTAGAGGGCGCCATATTTTTTTTTACCATTGGTTTTATAACAGTAGTGCTACTTGCTTAATATGCTTATCTGTACTTAATCATCTGTGATCATAGTGTGATCATGGACCACGTATGTAGACGTTATTAATCTCTCTTCCTAGTTGTGTATACATCTATATAGTATGTGTTTTACGTATTGAAAGATTGAAATAAATTGAGTCTATACACTTTTGTCTTTTGTTGTCGTACCTCAAGGGTCAATATTAAAATTCCTCTTCCCGTTACAATTTTGGCGTAGTGTCGGCAGGACCCTTGACGTACACAACAAAATGAATAGCAGCGAGCAGCCTCAGGTAGTGGGTGCACAGCCACAAATGGTAGCTGCATTGATGCCATGGTTTATGGGGGGGCCATGGGTCCCAAAGTTTAGTGGTGAAGGGGGTGCATCAAAGTTTTTAGAATGGAAAACCCAAATTGAAGCCTTTATCCGGGCCCAGGGGCTGAATGTAGAGCAACGGGTGGACTTTGTGCTGAGTGCATTGGAGGCAAATGCTAAAAGAGAGGTGGTACTGTTGGCGGCTGACAAACGTGACACTGACATTAAAATTTTAGAGGCCCTAAGTGAACTGTATGGAGTCCAACAACCAGTAGCTCAGCTGCGAGTCCAGTTTTTTAATTGCAAACAGGAACCTGGGGAGGGTGTCAGGGATTTCATTCTCCATTTACGTGAGTTGCATTACAGATGGAGAGCCAGGGACCCTCTGGACGCCGGGACAGATGATGAACTGCTACGGACACAGTTTGCCATGGGCCTGAGAACGGGATCCTTAAAGCAGGAGCTACAGAGGCAGCTCCGAAGGACCTCAACGCTCACCTTTGCGGAGGCTTGTGAGGAGGCAAAAGCATTAGAGCGGGAATTGGGCCACACAGAAGAAGCCAACGTTTGCCCAACCGTTGCTGCAACATCATACCCACGGCCTACTCCCATTGTCACAGAGTTGCAGCAAATGAAGGAAGCTCTGCGGGCTGAGTTGCGCCAAGAGTTGAAAGAACAGGTAAACCTTCTAGGCAAGTCTATTGTAGAGGAGCTACAAGGACACTTGAAACCACTGCTGGAGATGGAGACTTCCCCTCAACCATCCTGGCAGTCACAGTCCAATGCCCCTCAACGCCAGCGCCTGGGATCAGCCCCTCCTGGGCAGTCGTACTACCAATGGGATGCTCAAGGCCAAGCTATCTGCCGTGACTGTGGGGACGCCGGACACATCCAGAGATTCTGCCCACGGCGACGTCCAGCCCAGACGGGTTTTCGGCACCCCCGGTCATAGCAGGGCAAGTGAACCGGGAGGGGCCCTTAACCATCCCCCAACAGAGGCCCTCCATGGTTGGTAGATGCCCTGAAATTGAGGTATTTGTCCAAGGGCAACGAATTCCATGCATACTAGACACTGGCTCTCAAGTCACCCTGTTTAGCCAAACACTATTCCAGCGCCACTTCGGTGATGAATGTATACAAGATCCTAGCCGTATATCATGGCTAGCCTTAAAAGCAGCTAATGGCCTGTATATTCCCTATGTAGGCTACGCCGTCTTAGACTTTTGCATTGGGGGATTAGAGGTAAAGGGGAAGGGGGTAGTTATTGTCCGCGATGACTGCATTAACACTGAATATGGACTCTTGGGGATGAACGTTGTGGCAGATTGCTGGACCGGGGTTTTTAAAGGTGGCCATCCTGGAGTTGCTGCATTTAAATCTGTGTTCCCTCCTTCTGCAGAAAGAATATGGGATACAGCTTTTGCTGCTTGCCGGAGGGCTGAAGCTTCTGTGACTCGAGTGGAGCTTCAAGGTGTGGCTAGACTCCAACGACAGCCCCCGGTGGTGTTGCCTCCCTCCGCGGAAATGATTGTCTGGGCCCATGTACCGCAATCTGCTGGCCTGCCTGATTGCCCTGTCCTGATTGAAGATATGGAAAACCAGGGATGCGAATGGCGAGTGGCTCGATCGTTAAGCTGGACCAGGGGAGGGAAGGTTCCCCTGCGTATTTGTAATCCAAACCCATTCCCCATGGAGCTGCCTCAGCGACGCCCCCTGGCCATAGTCACCCAAATCGACCAAAAGGACGTGCGGGGACGGACGAAACTAGTGTTACGGAATACTGGCCCCCAAGTCATCGAGGTGGATGTACAGCAAGTGGGACAGACCCTAAGTGACGATCACCCAGCCCTAGCTCTGCATGGTGAAGGGCTGGACGATGACCAACAGGCCCAATTGAAGGCCCTCTTAAAGAAGTGGTCTCATGTGTTTGCAGCCCATGAAGAGGATTTTGGCAGAACAGCCGTCGTCACCCATCAAATCCCCACTGGCACGGCGCCCCCAATCCGGGAGCGCTATCGCCCGGTTCCCCCAAACCTCTATCCAGAACTGAGGACTTTGCTACAGGGCATGCTGGACGGCGGGGTGGTGAAGGAGAGCTCGAGCCCGTGGGCTGCTCCAGTGGTTCTTGCCAAGAAGAAGGATGGCTCATGGAGATTTTGCGTTGATTACCGCAAACTGAATGCAATAACCCACAAAGACTCTTTCCCTCTACCTCGCATTGAGGAATCCCTCACTAGCCTAACCAAGTGTGAGTGGTATTCCACTCTCGATCTCGCAAGTGGGTACTGGCAAGTGGAGGTTGCGCCGGAAGACCAAGAGAAGACCGCTTTCACCACCCCCTTTGGCCTGTATCACTTTGAACGTATGCCCTTTGGCCTCTGCAATGCTCCAGCCACCTTCCAGAGGCTGATGCAACGCTGTCTGGGAGCACAGGTGTATGATCATCTCCTTATCTATCTTGATGATGTCATTGTTTATTCACCCAACTTTACAGCCCACTTGCAGCACCTAGAAAAGGTTTTTAACCGTCTTCAAGAACATGGCCTGAAGTTACAGCCACGGAAGTGCCATCTGTTTCAAAGAAAAGTGACATATCTGGGACATATCGTCAGCAGTCAAGGGGTAGCGACGGATCCAGACAAGGTGGCAGTTGTCCGTGATTGGGCCATGCCCACAACGGTGAAGCAAGTGAGATCATTTCTGGGCTTTGCCGGTTACTATCGGCGCTTCATCCCAGCTTTCTCCAAGGTAGCAGCCCCCCTCCACCAACTCTTACAAGGACAAGCCAATAGACCCTCTGCCCCTATCCAGTGGACGCCTGGTTGCCAAGTGGCCTTTGATAATCTGAAACAGGCCCTCCTTAGCGCCCCCATCTTGGCCTATGCAGACTTCCAGCTTCCATTCAGATTGTACACTGACGCTAGCCTGGATGGTCTCGGGGCTGTGTTAGCTCAGGTCCAAGGCGGAAGAGAGAGGGTCATCGCATATGCCAGCCGCAGCCTCCACCCCACCGAGCGTAATGACCAAAATTATAGCTCCTTTAAACTGGAGCTACTGGCTTTAAAGTGGGCCATTACAGAAAAGTTCAAAGATTATTTGTGGGGAGCTGAGGTTACCGTTTTTACCGATAATAATCCTCTGGTCCATCTCGAAACGGCGAAACTGGGCGCAACGGAGCAAAGATGGGTGGCCCAACTTGCAAACTATTCATACAATCTACGCTACCGACCAGGGACAGCCAATCGAAATGCTGATGTCCTATCACGGCTGCCAGGAGAGGCAGCGGAGCACACGGTGTACGCCACGGCAGGCATTTCATCATTAGAACCACCTACCCTGCAAAAACAATGGGGGGAACGGCAGAGGGATGATCCCGATTTGCATCTCCTACATGCTTGGAAGGGGAGCAATGAGCCCCCGGTAGCCCATAACCTGGCGATCTTGTCTCCCCAGCTTCGCTGCTTGCTCCGGGAGTGGCGACATTTGGAGCTGTGTGATGGGACCCTGGTGAGGTGCGTCGCGGAACCAGATACAGGCGCACCGGTGAAGCAAATTATCATCCCAGTAGCGCAGGCCCGACCACTTTGGGAAGAATATCATAAGGCAGCAGCCCATGCGAGTGGAGACAAAATGGTCTCATTGCTGAGAAGGAGGTTCTACTGGGTAGGGATGAGTGCAAATGCCCGGAAATGGGCAACAGAGTGTACCACTTGTGTAGTTGGGAAATCAGGGGCTCAGCCAAAAGCCCCCCTGTGCCCAATTGTCTCTAGTTACCCCTTTGAGACTGTGGCCTTAGACTATCTGTCCCTTGGAAGACCTTCTGACACGTACCAGTACATCCTGATCATTACGGATCTGTTCTCTAGATACGCACTGGCTGTACTTACCAAGGATCAGACGGCTCTTACCACAGTAAAGGCCCTGTGGACGGCACTTATCCTCCCGTTTGGTTGCCCAGAGCGAATTCTCACAGATCAGGGAGCAGCGTTCGAGTCAACTCTGGTGCAGCAACTATTCGTGATGTATGGCTGTAGGAAGATGCGTACCACCCCGTACCATCCACAGGGGAACGGTGCATGCGAAAGGTTTAATCGCACTCTCCTAGCTCTGTTGTGTACTATCGAAACACAGTCCCAGGCCCAGTGGCCTAGCCGGCTACCTGCACTTTTACAGGCCTACAATAACACCACGCACGCAAGCACCGGGATGACTCCACATTACGTTGTTTTTGGCCGCCACGCTAGGCTACCAGTAGATATGTTGTACGAGGTTGCACCACCCCAGTGTAGAGATAGTTTAGAGGGTTGGGTCCGAAGCCACCACCAGACTCTTCTGCAAGCCTATGCAACTGTCCGTAACAACGCAGAGCGTCGCAGCCACTGGAACCAGAGGCATTACAATCGGAACACTCGGACTTTGCCACTGTTGCCAGGAGAGAGGGTGTTGATGAGAAACTTTCGTCGCAGGGCTCAAGGTAAACTTGCACCACGGTGGCTCCCAGCACCATTTGTGGTCGTTGGGCAGTCCCATCCCGACCGCCCAGTGTTTACCATACGACCAGAGGGTAAAGATGGTCCGTGTCGAACCCTCCACCGTAACAATTTGCGGCCATGCCCTGGAGACCCTCCGACGATCAATAATGACACCGCGGAAGGTCATCAGAATGGGGTATACGAACCTGGGATAGCCAATCGCCCAGAACCCTTTTGGCCTCCTGCTCCTGTGGTACTAATCCAGCCAGCTCCACCATACCGGCTCGACCCTGTATCGACCTCATTGCCAGAGCCAGCCAATGCACCATCCAACCCTATAGTGACTCCACTTCATTCTCCTGCCTCAGTTGCCCCCTCTCATGAAGCCCCTGGCCCAGAGTTGCGAATGGTAGGGACTGCTCAGGATACAATAGTCCCACCACAGCCAATGATAGACCCCTGCACAGCCCCAGAAAATTACCAAAGTTCGGAGCCATGTGCTCCTAGTCGGTACCCGGCCCGTGATAACCGGGGGAACCTTCCTGTGCGCTACCGACCTTGAAGGTCGCAACAGACTGGACCATAAACTGAACTATGGGACATTATGCCCTATGACTGGACTTTTAGTGCTCGGGACGAGCCCTATTAAAGGGGGGGTAAAAGAAATGTAGCGGGGCTACATGTAATTGAGATGTTGAATAAACTGTCTGGGGGGCGGGGCTGTGCACATGTCTGTGTGTGTGTGTGTGTGTGAGACGATCATGCACAGGTGGGGCTGATAATGGGGAAAAATCAGCAGCCTTCATGATTAGTGGCTGGAGAGGATAAAAGCTGATGGATTCTGATAACCAGTGCTTTTTCTAGCCGGAGCCTGAGGACGACTAAAGGACCGCAACCCACGAGAGCAGAGACGCCGGTATTACTCCGCCTCCGATTCCCCAGATAGCCGCGAGCTGGTCACTATCTAGCCTACTTGGACGCAGAGGAGACGGCGAAAGAATTATTCCAACGCACTCTATTCCCCGTATTAAAGGGAAGTAGTTTTTCTACTGTCTTGCGAACGAGTGGGCTTTACCCCGCGATATTGTTGTGAAGAGTTGACTGATCCACTTTCCCCTCCTCGCAGTTCCGGGTGGAGTTTCTACGGTTACCATCCGTGGAGGAACGCTGCCGACGGGAGGCGCGAGATACCCTGCATCGTCATAAGGAACGAAGAGACAGAGACGGCGGCGATTCCCTTGTACTGTGATTTTGAATTGTGGACTGGCCGTGAGTGGTTGCTGGGCTGTTAATTCATTCTTGTATAGAAACGGGGGGGTTGTATTTGGCAGACAAAGGTTAGGTTATAAGGTCTGGCTGCTCGCTATACTTTCCTGAACAGTGAATATGGTGAAAGGGTATTTCTCATGTAAACAGCGTTTTTAACGTGGTAGCAATTTGCTGTGTGATCTTGTATATTTTCTTTTGTCACATTATGGTTATTTAACCCTTGTTTTCATGAAAGTGATTATGCGTGTGATGTGATTTGTACACGAGTGTAAAATTATTTGTGGTGTGTCTACCAGCGTTGAGATAACTGTGACCTTGGGACTTCACTTCCCCCTAGAGGGCGCCATATTTTTTTTTACCATTGGTTTTATAACAGTAGTGCTACTTGCTTAA
This sequence comes from Scardinius erythrophthalmus, assembly GCF_964197995.2. NCBI lineage: Eukaryota > Metazoa > Chordata > Actinopteri > Cypriniformes > Leuciscidae > Scardinius > Scardinius erythrophthalmus. Next base: position 43,235,376 of record NC_138225.1, on the reverse strand, counting down.
TATGCTTATCTGTACTTAATCATCTGTGATCATAGTGTGATCATGGACCACGTATGTAGACGTTATTAATCTCTCTTCCTAGTTGTGTATACATCTATATAGTATGTGTTTTACGTATTGAAAGATTGAAATAAATTGAGTCTATACACTTTTGTCTTTTGTTGTCGTACCTCAAGGGTCAATATTAAAATTCCTCTTCCCGTTACAGGAGCACGTACAAATAATCAATCCAATATCAACTTCATATTGTCATCAAACAATACCATGTCTAAAGTTATCCTATCTATCAGCATGAGGAAGCATATTCACTCTGTCATCTTACCTAACACTCCTTGACTGTTTTTCAGCATCCCTCCACCACCCCGAATCCTCACTCTTGTCTTGGCTTGTTCTCTCCATAGACAGTAAAAGAAATGGACACAGCGACCCCATTGGATTCAGCGGAGACAAAGTGAAGTCAATTAGAAACTCTTACTTCCTGGGGGTCGAGCGTACTGCGCAGACTCAAACTGAGCTTGACGACGTAGATGTGACGTGAGCAACCCGTCTGTCTTCTAGTAGCTGTGCCAAGAGAAATCTGAATCATTCCCTTCCAAAACTTGCAGAGACGGAGAGTGTGAGTAGGAGCTGTCCATGAGCTAGAAGCAGGAGAAACTTTTGCTATGTATTCTGATTAATTATTTTGTCACTTTGCCTCCACGTCCCCCCGATTGCGCGCAAGCTTCTCCTCCTGTCCATACGGTAATCTCTCTACTGTGCGACAGAGAGTCGCGTGGTTATGACGCAATCATTAGCCTATTTTTACAAAAATTGCTTCTACGGGGCCATAACGGAAGCTACAAGGTAATGAAGCCTTTAATACATTTTCGTGTTTCTTTAGAAATAAATAATGGACAAATAGAGTCTTTAAACGCCTCAGATGTGAAGTTATTCGCTGTCAAAGTGACGCCAAAATGAATGGGAGTCAATGGGATGCTAACAGCAGGTGGGGGTCCGCTAGCCAATGGCGGCACCCGGGGGTACCTTCAAAATAATATAAAACCCTGCCCCCCTGGTTCTCTCACAACCAGGAACACGGGGGGAGTATGGCTACCGAGCCCACAGCCCTCTCCTCGGACAGCACATCATACACGCATTTATTCTATCTGACTTATTTGTGTGAACTCGTTAAATCTCATATATGCATTTATTCTATCTGACTTATTTGTAAGTGTGAACTCGTGAAATCTCAATTCTCCAGCGGCAGTCATCTTTGTTGTAAACTAATTCAACCCAACCAATCATCTGTCCATCATCGATTAAAGCCCGCCCTGGCAATTTGATTGGCTCGGCCTTCTGGGAGCCGAGCATAATTAGGCTACTCCTCAATGGATCGAGTCCAGACCGAACATCCCGATCAAAAAATGTTGTGGGCAGGGTTCGGGCTGGCACCCAGGCTATGTCGAAGTCATTGTCTAGTAGTTCTTTTATTTGTATCTATTCACGTTTATTTAAATAAACTGCACATGGGTTAAAATCTGCTCGCCTTCAGTGAACTAAACATTACAACAGTAAAGGCCCCTTTTAATCATCAGCATACATTGCCATACTCTATCAATATTCAATTTGACTATAATTGGAGCAATCTAATAGTGTTGCATGCTTGCAGTGTACATATGATGTAAGTCTTTGAATAATTTAAGTTTCAGCCTGTCGTTTCAGTCTTATCTGCACTCCCTTTGGAGTCAATGTATGAATGGTGTTCACTGTTCAGTCATGTTTGATTTCATCTGTTCTGCAGGTCAAGAAGACTGTGAACTCTCAAATTACAAGACAACAGAGGAATGAGATTAATTTCAACTGAATGAATACTGATCATTTTTGTTCGGTTACTGTGATACACATGCTAACCTTTGTCACTGAGACTGATACAAACTTATAAGAAAGATGAGTAATCTCGCCAAAAGTCTGAAATAAGATTTTTACATATGGTCTCTATTTTATCAAATTGATCCAAGACTAACTGATCTGAGCTAATCAATTTACATTAACTCATGTTCCACAGAAGAAAGCCATACTGGTTTGGAATGACATGACGGTGAGTAAATGACAGAATTGTCATTTTTGGGTGAATTATTCCTTTACGCTCTGAAAGTAATAATTATCTTTTAATATTATGTCTTCATAATTTTCTTCTAAATGTGAACGCTATCGACTTTTAAGTAGTACACTTCAAGTACACAGTCAGCATTGTTCCCAACAGAACTCAAACCCCCACAGTAATGCAATTTGCACTGAATAGAGCCATCCCACTGCTTTTATTCAGCACTCAGTGATCCATAATGCCACAGGGCACTTATCACAGTGGTACTACTATCCATTTAGAGCAAGCTGTGGTTGTGTTAAACTTTTAGCATTCGACTTAAAATGCGAGTGGAATAGAATAAAGCGTGTACTTAAAGAATTTTATGGCATCCCCTATTAAACTTCTAAGACTTTTAGCCTTAGATATGTTACAGGAATATGACACAGAACGTGTAATAATACCTCAGAATTACCACATTTTTTCAGAAGTTTCAATCATTCTGCATACTGTGACCAGATTCTATGTGGTTTCTTTGGTTTAACCCTATAGTGCAAAGACGGACCCATCATAGTGGTGAAAGAAATGCATATGTAACATGAGAAAACATAACTATTTTATGAGGTGGCAATTTCATATGACTCATACAATTTGATTTGTACGAAAACATACTATTCTTAGAAAAAATTAGATTTCAACTGGAAATCAATTAAAAGGGGGATGACACGGGTGCAGCAAAGGATGAAAATAAAAAAACAAATATAACAAACTCTTCTAGTTCTCTAGCCTGGGAAAACCCAGACAACTTCCGGCAAATTTAGATTTGCTCTGCAAGTAGTCTGGCGAAGAGCTCATTCAAGCCCATTTCTAATCCGTCGAAATCGCGGCACCAATCAGAAACGTTGGGGCGGGCTTTACACAATGACGATCACTCTGATTGGTTTTGGGTCTATCCAATTGTGCCCAGAGGCATTTGAGCGACGTCCGTTGGTGAAGCGCACCTACTTTTAAATGCATTATTATATTCAAATTGCACATGAGGACAGTCCCCATGAAAGACCCACTGGCAGATGAACGTGCTACTACATTTATTTCTGAAATGGTAGGAAATTAAATTCGATTTAATAGAGGATTTTAACTGTGACAAGATGATTGACAGGGCAGTTTACGTGACAGGATGTACGCGACAGATCCGTCCGATAAAGATGACGAAGTAGTATGTCCCAAAGCTTGCCTACTTTTTTGCTACACATTCAAAAGTAAATACCTTTTCTTCACAAAAAGAGTACATACTTTTATGGCCTAGTGTAACTGTTAATTGGGACGCAGCATATGGCTTTACACGATGATGATCGCTCTGATTGGTTTTAGGTCTATTCACTTGCGCCCAGAGGCATTTGAGCGACGTCTGTTGGTGACGCCCCTTTGGAAATTAGTTATTAATGAAGCTTTGTCAGACCATAACACAGTTACTACTGAGAATGGTCTGGTTTTAGGCTACTACTTCTCAGTAATCCTGGAAAACGTGAACAGAACAAACACATGATAGTGACAATAACGAACAAACCCTTAGAACAAACTGAGGGCTAGATATACACAAACTAACGATGAGTGAAAAAGGGAATGTGTGATTAATGACCTAATGAGTAAACAGGAACAGAAAACAGTGGAAAATCAACTCAATGCCAAACTCAAACACAATGAGCAAGCAAGACAACTCTAAAAGGGGAAATATTGGGCCATAATGGAAAAGTTATTTTCTATTTCTGCCCTGTAGGTGATTTTTCATAGGAAATGCATAGGCCTAAGCAAAGTTAAACATGTTATTTACTATAAAAATAATAAAATGAATGCTTATGCAGCATCACACTTGTAATGTATTGATTTACGGCAGAAACAATGAGCTCATTGAAGCAATTATTACAAGTTGTAAAAAATTATTACAATATATGGAATATTTAGCGTTGGTGCATGTTGATTCAGAGTTTGCATCTTCTGAAGTCCTCGCAGGAGTTGGCGCCATCTCTTCACAGGTGTTGGGGCATCTGAAGTCTTCATAAGAGGCTGGATGCAAACTAGAGCTGACGTACTCTCAAGTTAACTTGGGAGGGGCATCCCAAGATAAAACAGATAAGCAAATAGAAAATAATTAGAGTAGTACATAACATTAAGCAAAGATAATCTTGTGCATTTGATCTGATATAACTGGAGTACAAGGTTATGACATGCATTAAGTGAATGCTTGGCTGAAAAAGATGTGTCTTTTTCTGGATTTAAACTGGGACAGCGAGTCTGAGCCCCAAATATTATCAGGAAGGTTATTCCAGAGTTTAGGAGCCTATATGCGAAAACGCTCTCCCTCCTTTAGTGGACTTAAATATTCTAGGTATAACCAAAAGTCTAGAGTTTTGTGACCTTAAAGAGCGTGATGGATTGTAGGGCTATAGAAGATTGGTTAGATATGCAGGAGGTAAACCATTTAGGGGCCTTATAGGCCAGTAGCAATATTTTGTAATCGATACGGAACTTAACCCTTTCACACGTAAGTTTAAAATATTCTGGCCGACACCCAAGTGTGAGTTTTTTAAGCCGACCATTATTTAGAACGTGTCACTTTATTGTTTCCATGGTGACGTGTCATTGCTTGTCATTGCTTACTTGGCGCCGCCATGTTTGTGCCTCATTTCAGAGAATCGGATCTGTTGGATTTACAACATGTGAATTCATCCACTTCTATCGAAATACATGGAAGTAAGTGGCCGGTGAACTGGAAGAAGAATAAAGTAAACTTTAAAGTTACTTATACAATGTGTATCTGAATTAAATGTGTCTTCTAATTATAATGGAAATAATTAATATTGCCGCTTCCAGACATCAGTGTGTATTGTACAAACTGTAAATGTATTGCATTTTTAGTACTTATGTGAATTTAAATGTCTGAAACCTAAAATAAACATTATTTGGTTAAAAACACGTGATGCACTGACCGTTCTAATCACACCGGTGTGATCATATGCTCCAGGGACCAGCCTAGACTGATCACACCGGTGTGATTGTACGTGCGAAAGGTTTAATAGGTAACCAGTGAGGGAAAAATAAATTTAGCATATCATTAACTTTAGGTTGTGGCAAATATAAACTATACATGTTTCTGTAATTTAATACTGTGACTTGACTTGCTTGGTTTGTGTGCACTGCGAGTTAAGAATGACTCGAGATTTGATGTTTGAGTCTTAATTGTGACTTTAACATGTGTGACTAGCTCCCACCTCTGCAGGAGGCTTAGTGGAACACTTGCACAACAGAAAATGTCAATCATTGATCTTCCATTCACCCTGAACAGTGAGACTATTGGATAAAACTGGGAAAGTAGGCCTATTCCAACTGGAAATGAATGCTATGAAGGACAACATGTGGAGTTATGCATATGGACTGACCGTCAGGGCAGTGCCACGTATGGAAGATATCTATGGTAGATCCCGCCTTGTTCAAGGGTGGTGCCGTACAACAGGGAAGCCGTACCGTGGAAGAATGCACATATGGGATCACCTAAAGAGGGCAATCACAAAATATGGGCATCTAGTCTAGTACAGGGTCTAACCAACCAGGCATACACACAAGTACAAGTACTGCCGCATCTGACTGCCGAGGATGCTGGAGGAACTCCATAAGGGTTCACCAGCCGGGGAACTCAACTGAGGAGCAAAGTAAGCGTCAGAGGGGAATTGCGCAGCAAGCGCAACACAGAGCCACCCCTCCCCATATCACCTTTTTGTAGACAATACATTGGAAGACACTGGCTCCACTCCGAGTTTGTAGAATCTTGCGAATGTGTTAGATGTCGCAGCTCTGCATATGTCTGCCAGAGAGGCCCCATGCGGCAATGGCCAGGAGGAAGCAACACTCTGTGTTGAGTGAGCTCTCACTGCCAGGGGGCACAGCTCGTCTTGGGATTGGTATGCTAAGACAATGGTGTCCACTATCCAGTGGGCCAACCTCTGTTTGGACTTCTGTCCTCCATAGCAGACAAAGAGCTTTTGTGAGGTTCTGAAGCGCTGCGTGCGGTCCATGAACAAACGCAAGGCGCAAACAGGACACAGCAATGCAAGGGCTGGGTCTGCCTCCTCCAGGAGCAGTCGTTGCAAATTCAACACTTGGCCGGATGTCTCAGGATTACGTGAGAGTTAGCTGGCTGAATTCCAGACCTGCTTTGTCGATCGAAAATGCCGGCAGGTCCCCCACCCGCTTAATGGATGTTAGCGCAGTAAGGAGTGCTGTCTTAAGAGACAGGATTTTAATCTCAACAGACTGCAAGGGCTCAAAGGGTGCTCTCTGTAAGGTCATCAGGACCAAGGAGAGGTCCCAGGAGGGGAGGAGGTGTGGCCGAGGAGGACTCAACCTCCTGGTGCCTCTCAGGAACTTGATGATCAAGTCGTGTTTCCCCAGAGACTTAACGTCTACTGCATTCATGGTGTGCGGCAATAGCGGCAACATACACTTTCAGGGTGAAGGGAGACAGTCTTCGCTCCAACCCGCCTTGCAGGAAAGAAAGGACGACATTGACAGGGCATCTACGGGAGTACACCAACCAACGAAGAGGTTCGTTCCACTTCAAAGCGTAAGCGCGCCACGTAGAGGGGGCTCTAGCTGAAGTGATAGTGTCACCTACCGCTGGAGGTAGGCCACTTGAGTCCTCCGCATCCCATCCAAAGACCACACTTGGAGGTTCCAGAGGTCTGGAAGCGGGTGCCAGATGGTGCCCCGTCCAGGAGAAAGCAGGTCCTTCCTTAGGGGAATCTGCCAGGCATGAGTTCTGGGAACCAGGTCCGGGTGGGCCAGTACACCGCAACCATCAAGACCTGCTCCTCATCCTCCCTGACCTTGCACAGTGTCTGTGCGAGCAGGCTCACTGGGGGAAACGCGTACTTGCGTAGGCCCCGGGGCCAGCTGTTTGCCAGTGCATCAGTGCCAAGGGTCCCCTCGGTCAGTGAATAGAACCACTGGCAGTAGGTTGTTTCCGAGGTCGTTAACAGGTCTACCTGAGTGACCCCGAAGTATTCCCAAATCAGCTGGATTGTCCGGGGGTGGATTCGCCACTCCTCCCTGGACGTATGCTGTCGTGAGAGCTCGTCGGCCACACGATTGAGCTCGCCCGGGATGTAAATGGCACGAGTAAATGGCACTTCTGACTCCACAGGAGGAGATGGTGGGCGAGTTGCAACATATGGCGGGAGCGTACCTTGGCGGTTGGTGTATGCAATGGTCGAAGCATTGTCCATCTGGACCAGCACATGCTTGAACCGCAGCGATGGCAGAAACCAGTGCAGGGCAATGAGTACAGCTAGCAACTCAAGACAATTGATATGCCACTGCAGGTGGGGTCATGCCCAGGAGCCCGAGACTGATTGACCATCGCATACAGCACCCCAGCCCGTGCTGGAGGCATCTGTTGAGACAACAACATGCCTGGACACTTGTACAAGGGGAACACATGCCCGTAGAAAAACAAGGTCTGACCATGGGCTGAAAGGTTGTGAAGCCAGCGCTGAATCGGTCTCTTATGAAGCAATCCGAGTGGTGTGACTGCGGCTGTGGATGTCAAATGCCCCAGGAGCCTCTGAAATAATTTCAGTGAAACAGCTTTTCTTGAACGAATTCAAGCAGTTCAGCACTGACTGGGCAAGCTCATTCGTGAGGAGCGCTGTCATGTTGACCAAGTCCAACTCCATATCGAGAAAAGAGATTCTCTACAGGGGGGAGAGTTTGCTCTTTTCCCTGTTGACCTGAAGCCCTAAGTGGCTGAGGTCCATGAGCACTATGACCACGTGATGGTCATCTTCCCGCAGTGGGTGCATGACTCATCAACAAACGCCACCTCAGTGTGCTTATGGCCCATACACTTGAGGCAGAGATCATGGCTGTCAGACGGGGCCAGGAAAAGATTGCATTGGTTGGAATGACATCTTTAAAAAGACAAAACGTCACACCCTTGTTTACTCTTTTAGGGAAACCACTCTTTAGACGTTGAAGCGCCCAGGGGAACAGCCGCTGCATCAGACTGTGCACTCCCAGCAACCGTGACCTCGACTGGAACGCCTGGAACAGGAATAGATTCTGATTCTGTCATGAGCAATGATTGAAAAACAAAGTGAAAACCAGGTCTGCTCGGCTCAGAAGCGAAAGCTTAATGTTGAATATTTATAGGTATAGGCAGGTATGGGTAGACTTTATTAATAAATACACAGAAACTAACAAGGTGAGGGGAAACAGCTGAGTGCAATAATGACGGGGAACACCTGAGTGCAATGATCGTGATAGTCAGACAGGATGATGGGAAACGTAATTCATGATGTAAGTGGCACCGGGGAAGGAGGACATCTACTGGACAACCGGGGAACACAAACCCAACACTGTGACATAACCCCCCCTCTACGGAGCGGCTGCCAGACGCTCCAAGACAACAAATACTACAAAACAAAACAAGAGTCCAGGCGGGAGGTGGAATGGTGGAGGATCAGGGGGAGGGATGGGGGGCCAGGTCCATGAAGGAAACAGGAACAGGGGGTGACGGTCTAGCCGGCGGCCAGGGCAAAACAGACAGTCCATCGGGCGGCCAGGGCGAAGACGACAGTCCATCGGGCGGCCAGGGCGAAGCAGAAGACAGTCCATCGGGCGGCCAGGGCGAAGCAGAAGACAGTCCCTCGGGCGGCCAGGGCGGAGACTTTCCCTCGGGCGGCCAGGGTGGAGACTTTCCCTCGGGCGGCCAGGGCGGAGACTCTCCCTCGGACGGCCAGGGCGGAGACGACCCTTCAGGTGGCCATCTTGTCCAAAGACACAGGCTCGGCAGGCATGACGTGAACAGGCTCGGCGGCGGCCATCTTGTCCGAAGACACAGGCTCGGCAGGCGTAACATGAACAGGCTCGGCGGCGGCCATCTTGTCCGAAGACACAGGCTCGGCAGGCATGACGTGAACAGGCTCGGCTGCGGCTATCTTGTCCGAAGACATAGGCTCAGGAACAGTCTCTGGATAGGCAGACGTCCTGTGCTTCCTCCACGCCTGCAGTACCGCCACTGCATAAAAAAGGAAGACCACTCTCTTGGCCATGGCAGGACTGATGGTGGGCGGCTCCGAGACGATCTCAGGGATGACAGCGGGCTGCTCGGAGGGCATGGCCTCCGGGACGACAGCGGGCTGCTCGGAGGGGACGGCCTCCGGGACGACAGTGGGCTGCTCGGAGGGGGCGGCCTCCGGGCCATTGGGGAGGCAGGAAGTCTTCCTCCTCCTCCTCCGCCTCCGGACCACCGGACTCGAGACCACCGAACCCGGGACCACCGGAACTGGGACCACCGGAGCTGGCACCACCGGACTCGGGACCACCGGAACTGGGACCACCAGAACTGGGACCACCGGAACTGGGACCACCGGACTCGGGACCACTGGAACTGGGACCACCAGAACTGGGCCCACCGGAACTGGGCCCACCGGACTCGGGACCACCAGAACAGGAACCACCGGAACAGGCATGGAGGAAGTCTTCCTTCTCCTCCTCCGTTTCGGGACCACCGGAACAGGGACCACTGGGCTAACCTCTGGCTCAGATCTGGAACCGCTGGACAGAAAAAAGACCGAAGCGGAGAGTGGTGTTGGGGTCCATATCCACCACCTCCTCCCCTGCGGCCTCCACGGGTCCCTGGCCAGACGGGTTCCCTCAAAAAATTGTCTATGGACAGGGGTGTTTACCGCCATGGTTTCCTTAGTCCTACCAGCCCACAAGGCAAAACACTCGAACAGCGTCATACGAGGCTCCGACTCTCCAGATCGAGAAATCCCACTGCTGGATCTAGACATGGTGGATTCCTTCTGTCACGATTCACACACTGGAAACAGGGGAAAGACACAGACAAGACAGACAAGACACAGACAAGACACAGACAAGACACAGACAAGACACAGACAAGACACAGACAAGACCCGAACTCGGAAGTGGCGTGATACATACAACAAGGAATCCACAACAAACACTGAACCAGCAAGGGTATAAATACACAGAAACTAACAAGATGAGGGGAAACAGCTGAGTGCAATAATGACGGGGAACACCTGAGTGCAATGATCATGATAGTCAGACAGGATGATGGGAAACGTAATTCATGATGTAAGTGGCACCGGGGAAGGAGGACATCTTCTCAACCGGGGAACACAAACCCAACACTGTGACAGTAACATATTGATTTGGTGCTAAATAAGCATTCCTTATTATTTTCATTGTTAAAAAGCATTTTTGTAGAGATTGTGATACACTACCTTTGGCTTATATATGGCTTATATATTTAACTGATTTTTTTCATTATTTGTTTATTATGATGTGCTATTGTGACAGTGATCATATAATGAAATATGAAAAGTCCTGCAGGCAGAGCACTTCTTATAATTATTTAATTATTTCAGTAACATTCCTTTCATTCTTCACTTAAAAGGTACATAATAATATTTATAATTATTATTAGAGGGATAATTAACCCCAAAACCTAAAATTCTTTAATTCACACAGAAACTAGATGTACCGCATCGCGATACAAAATATGACCGCCGCTCAGGCCTGCACTGGCTTTCCACAAAAATAAATGACGTGGAGTAATTTGGCTGTATTGCGTGTTTATGTATATACCTAAAAAAAGTAATAGTATGTGCATGTCTGTCTGTGTGTGTGTGTGTGTGTGTGTGTGTGTGTGTGTGTGTGTATGTGTGTGTGTTTGTGTATGTGTGTGTCTGTGTGTGTATGTCCGTGTGCGTACATGTGTGCGCGTGTGTGTTTGTGTGTGTGTGTCTGTGCATGTGGATTTGTATGTGTGTGTATGGGTGTGTGTCTGTGCGTGTGGATGGCAGTGTGTGTGCATGCTTGCGTTTGTTTGTATTCCTGCATGTGTGTGTGTGTGACAGTATCATACTAAACCAGCAACCCTTCGCTCAACAGCACCATCTACAGGCCGATGAGTGTACAGTCACTAAATGTGCACATAAATTAATTTATTTTATACCCCCCCATGGATGAAATTCTACGAAACTTAGCAGAGGATACCCCCAGAGGATGTCAAGTTAATCATACACATGAAATATGGTGCAGTTCTGAACATCTCCACTGAAGATAGGGGCGATTAAAGCAGAATAATATTGCATTTTCATTTTTTATGGGAGGGGCGCAAATCACAAATGAGTGATTATGGGCTAGGTTGATGTGGGCCCTTAAGAGCAACATACCATAAAAATTTCTTCATCCCCGGTGCCACGGTTCAGGTAGTTATTTAGGAAAAACTGCATTTTTTTGGGTTTGGGGGGGCCCAGCGCGCGGGGGGGGGGAGTGGACCAAACGAAATTTTTCCGTAGAAGTCCAGTGGGGCTACATGCCCACCAAATTTCATGTTCCCCGGTGTTTCGGTGTCCCTGGTATCGTTGACGAAAAATTTACGGGGGCCCCAGCGCAGGGGGGGGGAAGTGGCCCCCGGGGACCAAACGAAATTTTTCCGTAAAAGTCTAGTAGACCAACATACCATAAAAATGTCTTCATCCTCTGTGCCACGGTTCAGGTAGTTATTTAGGAAAAACTGCATTTTTTTGGGTTTGGGGGGGCCCAGTGGGGGGGGAGTGGCCCCCGGGGACCAAACGGAATTTTTCCGTAGAAGTGTAGTGGGGCTACATGCCCACCAAATTTCATGTTCCCCGGTGCTTCGGTGTCCCTGGTATCGTTGACGAAAAATTTACGGGGGCCCCAGTGCGGGGGGGGGGAAGGGGACCCCGGGGACCAAACGTAATTTTTCCGTAAAAGTCTAGTAGACCAACATACCATAAAAATGTCTTCATCCTCGGTGCCACGGTTCAGGTAGTTATTTAGGAAAAACTGCATTTTTTTGGGTTTGGGGGGGCCCAGCGCAGGGGGGGAGTGGCCCCCGGGGACCAAACGAAATTTTTCCTTAGAAGTCTAGTGGGGCTACATGCCCACCAAATTTCATGTTCCCCGGTGCTTCGGTGTCCCTGGTATCGTTGACGAAAAATTTACAGTAAGGTGACGAAAAAAAAAAAAAAAAAAACTTTGACAATCCCTATATGACCGCTTTCGCTAGCTACGCTAGCGGCGGTCATAATTAAACACTTTAAGACTTTAAGACTGCATAAATTATCCACAACACCAGATTTCCTAAATGACAACCACAGCTTATTATGTCTGGAGCTTGTGTGCTAACTGCTAGAACTCTGGTCCAACAGTGTTTGACCTTATACACTGGATGCAGTGTCGTCCTCTTGGTTACTGACGTTGTTGAGGACGAGGTGAAAAATACCTTGGCTGTTTCTCCAGCTCTGGGTTTAGCAGATCAGTGTGGTATGTGCCTTGTCTCTTTAAGCCCTGCAGCCTGAGGCTGTTCTGTCTCCTGTCTTCTATCAGCACTCACAGTAAAGTTCTTGTTGACTATTTCGGCCACAAGCATGCAGGATAAACTGCATCAGAGGAAAAGTGGGGCCCAGATGGGTGGCTTAACCAGGGAGAAAGGTCAAATAATTTCTGGACGTGTATTACAAGATACTGGAACCAATTTGCTGTTTGCCACTTGCCAACGTGGTTTAGTAAATTCTTTAGCCTATCAATTGTAACAACAGATTTTAGAAAACCTTTTATAATTGCATAAAATAATAGGATGCTCATGTTGAAAAGTTTGAAGACTATCCAACTTTATCTTGTTGAAAACATGAAGGAAGCCATTGCCAGATTTATACATTTGTATACATTTAAGTTGAAAAGGAATATTATCTTCACAGACATCATTTGTAAGTCAACCATCTTGTACTCATAGACATTAGGGTGGTCCTTATTTTTAAAGTCTCCAGTTGTCATGCTCTTAACCCTTCAAATTGTTCCTTTATATAAGAAAATACAGCATGCCAAGTTTTATGGCAGTAACATAATAATTACTGGTAGCTCAATAGCTTTAAACTTCCTAAGATTTTGATTATTTTCGTAAAAATGGATCATTTGAATTGGTATCGTACCTGGCTAGTAAAATTCCCAAAAAAATCTCCATAAAAGCATCTAATGCACCATATATTCCTAATTATGTATTTTAGATACATATTTTAGATGCATATCTCAGTTTACTTATTATAGAAACTAAATCCAAATGAATCCATCCATGACCCGGTTTAGCAGATTTACCTTTCCTGGAGGAATCAATACATATTTCTACTGACCACCTTGGTTATTGTTTGGGTTTAGAGCACATTTTTTGGTTAAAAAAATTACATTACGTTCCTTGAAATTGACCCGGAACTTTGGCCGAATCAAGCAGATTATCAGGAGGCACAGGCAACCATACATGCAATGAAAGTAGTCAATGATCACGCTGAGAGAGGAGTGGCTCTGATTTAAGAATACAATGGCTATCTCACACACTCTGAAGAACAATTGCAGTTTCTCCTTCATGTGGTGGAAGATCACCGACGGATCTATCCAGACTACAAAAAGTCAACACTGGCTGCTGAGCATCAGAAATGAGGGATTGTTGAAAACGTTGTGCTTTTTTTGAGATTGGTGTCATTGCTGTCATGTCAGTGTTGCTCTGATTTCAATAAAATGTAGTTCATTTGCAGCATCTTTTAATACTTGGATATCACAATAACGCCGCACAGCTTGACATAGGCAATCTTCCACATGATTGAGCTACCTCTAAATATCATTTTTTTAGTCAACATTTTTGCATATTTCTAATTTTGAAGTTAAAAGGAACCGTTTAAGAGGTTAAGACACTAACATTTAAAAAAAAAAAAAAAATTGGACTTGATAAGGACCACCCTAATAGACATTGATTACAGTAGCAAAAGTTAAGAATGAATGAGCAATTTCGAACAAACTCTGGCTCAAATTAACTTAGTATGGAGTTATTTTCAGAGGTTCAAAACAGCTTGCAAGACCTTTCCAGAAAACTTTGCTCCATCTTTTAAACTTTTGAACTGCCATTGGTAGTCCTTATACACTGGTGGTTGTGCTCTTCGAGCTCCACCTTCTTTAACATGGAATGATGCAAAAATATCCACATTCCTATGATTGAATGCTTTCTTAACTGCTCTTTTCTGAGCGCTGTAATTTTTGGGTATACCACTTCGATAGTTCACTTTAGACATTCAACTAACTATAAGTAACTGTGCAACTACATGTCAACTACCGGTCATTAAAGTATTACAGGTTTTTTTTTTTTTTATGTATTGCTTATACATTAGAAGTGGTACTTGAGGCCCACTTAGTTAAACCATTCACTCATCTAATCTTGAGACAAACTTTGCAAAACTGCAAGCACATTATCTACAAGTTTTTGCAAAATGCTAAACACAGTTTTCTGCATTAGACGAATCATTAAAAAAATAACAGCTCTTGTATTAAATTTGGGAAACACTGTCATTTAAATGGCAGACTCATGCTCCTCTATTTCTATAGCGTTTTATAGCCTACAATACAGATTGTTTCAAAGCAGCTTCACAATAGTAACGTTTAAATTATGTTGTAAAGCAGCTCTAACAAGTCAATAGTGTCATTATACTGCTCAAGTCAGATCAGTGTTGATTCAATTCATTTCAATAATTGTAAAATTAATCAATTGTGCACACATACTGAATACAGTGTATTTGTGCACACGTATGTTTGACAAACTCCTACACTCCACTGCACACTGAACAAACAAAAGACAAAATATTGTAATAAACCTCATAGAACAGCCCTACGGTGGTCAAAAACTCTCAACAGCCAGCCGGTTTGATCAAAAAGGGTTTACACTTTATTTCAGATAGAAAAGATAAAACTCATATTCACGGGCACAGATATAGATACGGAGAAGGGGAAGGGAAACACGGGAAGACCCGCAGGGCACACATCACTTCATCTACACACAGTGAGTTTCATGCTTAATACGTCACACAGTGTTTTATACTCAACGTAACACCCCAGCCTGCACAGCACACAGTGGACAAAAGTAAGGCGTGTTTTCTCCGTTCTCAATTCCCCGACCTCCCTCCTTAACTCGCTGTCCACAATCAAACCAGTCCATACATACATGAATAGTTTAAAAAACACTTCCCTCTCTCAGGGCACAGAAGACCCATCCATATGGGGTGGATAGTGCAGGCGCTTCCCGTATCCTCAGCCAAGGACGCTAATCCACCATCCAAGAGCGGCGTTTAAGGCATAAGTTCATTCATCAAGTCAATGCGTCGTTCGTTTTTAAAGTCCCTTTGTGTACTCCTTCCACAGGTGAATGCCATTAAAGCAATCATGAGATCACCTAGTGACGACACACTACAATATAGTAGTGTTTTACATTCTTCACATCTGTGTGTATTTTGCCGTGCAAATGGTTAATCATTTGATGGTTTGTGTGTAGACACAAAAACAGCAATTTTAAAAGAGTTCAAACAGAGTCATAGTTTCAGAAATTGCGTGTAAGCAATTATAAAAAAAACTGTAATAGAGTGTCTGCTTTGAGGGCTATATGTAGAATTCAGAAGTTGTTATTGGCAACACCGGTGGCTGTTAAGAGGAGGCCAGAAACGTATTGCTCCTGCTTGCACTTGTGCACACAATGTACAAGCGACTGAACGTGATTCAAGGCCCTGATATACTCCGTGACAATGTCATGTTCTTTTTTGTTCTTTTTTGTTCTTTGCATTGAAGTAAAAAGTATTATACATATACAAAAGTAAAATACATTTGCAGCAATATACTATTAATAAACATCCAAATGCCATCCACACTGCTGAGAGCGACATTTAGATTAATATGTAAATTTGTGCACTTTACTCTCAATAACAAAATAAAAACATAACAAAAATGACACGGGTGAGAAAGCAGCAGATAAGAAAGCATCTGATCATAGCAATGTGGATAATTTTGCACAAGCTCTGCAATTCACTAGCATCATGTTGACAGATAAGGTAAAATTACATTGTTAGGATACCTCAACGTGGTGGCATCAGCTACAGAAAGGGATAGCGATGGGTCGTTCGATCTCTCCCATCCTTTTCACTCTAGTGTTCGAGATCATCCTAATATGAGGAAGGCAAATGGTTTGCAGAGTTAGATTGCAATCAGTCCAGCGGCTTCAGGCCATATGGGTCTACATGGATGTCCTCCAGGTAAGGAGGTAGTAGCACAGGGCGATGGTCCCTCCTCTCATACAGGGCTGAGTGGAACATGAGTGTAAATCTTGAATGCCAATTGATGTTCCCTCAAAAGATCACCACAACCTTGCTTCGGCCAGACATCGTGCTCTGGTCCACTTCTACCAGGCTGGCCATCTTGGTAGAGCTGACCGTGCCATGGGAAGAAGGAATGGAGGCTGCCTACGAGCGTAAAAGTGAAAGGTACGAAGATCTGTTAGCTGCATGTTCACAAGCTGGGTGGAGGGCACTAACATTCCCGGTAGAAGTTGGGGGCTTCACTGGAGCATCCACCCAACGTCTCTTGAAATATTTTGGAGTCAGAGGAGCAGAACAGCTGACCTTTTGGCTCTGGCTCCGGAGGAAATATGAGATGTGGGTAAAAAATGGATCCTAGGGCTGGCTGTAGGGGGCGGTAGGGAGACATCCCTACCATTGCTCCACCACCTTGATATTTTCCGGGATTAAAGGAGCGAAACATCAGTGAAGGGTTGCTCCTGGCTGATGATCTTGCAGCCAGGACGCTGGCACTGGCAGAGCTGTGTCTGGCTGAAATGCCTTGCAGGTGTACCCACCTGTGCTTCCAACTGATTATAAAGTATATTTTAGACTATAGATCTGTCTTTGAGACTATAGTTTAAATAATACTTTGCTTTGCATGACACATTGCCATTACAGTACAAAGCTCTTTAGACATTATCCTGAACACTGTATATGCATTCATTTCATGTGTCATAGAACGGAAAATAGCCTGTCGGGAGCATGAGTAAACATCCTTTTGATTTTACCGGAAAAAGTCGGTAAAACCTAAGGAGTCGGGGAAGGTGTACACACATTGGGAATAATAATTAAAAAAAAGATGAATACATGAAAATTCTTACATAGTACCCCTTTAGTATCTGTTAACACTTTGTCCCCCAACAGACATTCTACTACGTAACTTTGCAAGTACATGTTAACTTATTCTTCTAAACCCAACTCTAATCTAATATTACAGGTTTTTTTTTGTTTTTGTTTTTCAAATTGCTTACACACAATTTCTGAAACTATAGCTCCATTTCTTGAAATTCTACAGACAAAACCACAAAACATACACACAACATGCAAAACATCAGACATCTCGTCAAAGAGATTAAGAGATTAAGAAACACTTAATTCAAAGCTATTTTAACTCTTCCAAAAAATTTGTTTTTGCGTAGTAACTCTACACACAAACATCAAATGATTAGCCACATACACACCAAACTACACACAGATGTGAAAAATGTAAAACACTACTATCTTGTATCTTTTGCTTGTTCAATGTGCACTGGAGTGTACAGGAGTTTGTCACACGTACATGTATGTGTACAAATACACTGTATATACAGTTTGTATGCACAACAGGTTAATTTTACTCAATCAATACAGAACTGACTTAAGCTGAATAATGACACTATTGGCTTGTTAGAACTGGTTTACAGAATAATTTGAATTTGTAACTATTGTGAAGTCAAGCCAAGTCAGACAGCCTTCCATTTTTTACTGACCTGCACAGTGAGCTGTCTAGGTCGTGGAATAAACCGTATTCATCACATTTATTCAGCACCCAAGTTCACGTATATTCATAGATAAGGGGGTTGAAAGAGTATGGTTATGGGGCGAAGCCCAGGGCAGAACAGACATAAGCCAGCTATCTGGCCCCTGGTTCGGCATCGTCCCTGAAGGCCCCAGTGCTACCCACTAAACCTTTAAAAACTACATCTACATTAGTGGGGAAAGCATATACGGCAGCAGGTCAGGCCGGCGCATTTCTGCATACAATGGCAATATTGCAGGCATACCAGGCTGATCTGCTGGTGGATTTGGATGACAGTGAGGGGTCCACAGATTTATCTCTCAGGGCCACTAAGGAAACCGCTAGAGCAATAGGGTGGCCTATGGCAGCCCTTGTGGCCACTGAGAGACATTTATGGTTAAAGCAATCAGACATAAATAACAAGGATAGGACCTTTTTGTTGGATGCCCCGCCATTGCCCCCTGGCCTCTTCAGCGATGCCGTAAACACGGTCATCGAGAGGTTTCAGGAGGCTAAAAAGCAAGCAGAGGCATTCAAATGCTACCTCCCTTGCCGTCCCCAGCCCTCTGGGACTGCTGGGCGTGAGCAGCCCCAGCCGCAAAGCTCTTTATATAGATCGCAACAAAAAGAGAGTGTCGCGTCTTGTGCTCCTCCACAGAAGTCCTGGGGACAGGGCCAACACTCTCAGCCAAATCCTTCGAAGCAGAAGCTGGATCTGAGGACCGTTATTCAGGCTAAGAAGGCTTCGGCTCAAAAGAGGTCCTGACGCCACAGGTGTCAGACCTCTGAGGGCAGCCCCAACAGGGGTGGAGTGGTGTACACCTCAGTATACGGAGCCCGCCCAACCTCGTTGCCCTCAGTGGGCCGTTCTGCCAACCCCGCCACCCTTGGTGCCTCGGGGCGCAGCGGTCTCCAAATCAGTCCTCGGATCTGATTTGAATCACAATCGCAGTGCTACCACGACGCTGCGCTGCACCCTCTGAGGTGGGTCCAAAAACACCAGGGGCCAGTCTTGAGAGGCTGGTACCCTTAGTAGACAGAATGGAAGAATGGAACAGACAGAAAATCAGGTTTTTACAGCCGTTACTTCATTGTTGCAAAAAAGGATGGGTGTTGCATCCTATACTAGATCTTCGTCAGTTAAATCAAACAGTCAAGAAACTCAAGTTCAAAATGCTGACACTCAAACAGATCGTGACTCAAATCAGATCCGAGGACTGATTTGTCACGATAGATCTAAAAGACGCATACTTCCATGTTTCCATCCTCCCTCAGCACAGGAAGTTCCTGAACTTTTCTTTCAGGGGCAAAGAATACCAATATCGAGTGCTTCAATTCGGTCTAGCTCTATCACCCCACACGTTCACAAAGTGTGTAGATCCATCTCTGGTCCCACTCATGCTGCAGGGCATACGCATTCTGAACTATATCGAACGACTAGCTGATTCTAGCGAAGTCTGAGCAGTTGGCGGTTCGGCATCGAGATGTCGTCCTCGCACACATGCAGAAATTGGGTTAAGATTCAAAGCCAATAAGAGTTTGCTTTCTCCACTACAGAGAACCACTTTCCTTGGTGTGGTCTGGGATTCAGTCACAATGCGAGCCGTCCCATCGCCCGCTCGTGTTGCTGCTATCCTCACAACCACGAAAGAGTTAAGACACCAGTCACGCACTATGAAACAGTTTCAGAGACTTTAAGGCCTCATGGCAGCAGCAACCCCCTGATTATTAGTTTCTTTCGTTGTACTCTAAGGCTGAGGCCTGCAACTCGAACCCGGGTTCCGGCTTGGGACCTGGCTATAGTCCTAGAGGGCCTATCTGTGGCTCCCTTTGAGCCCCTCAAATTAGTTTCAGAAAGGTTTCTGACCTTCAAGACCATTTTTCTTCTGGCTATTTCGTCCCTTAAGAGAGTCGGAGACCTTCAGGCCCTTTTGGTCAAGGCATTTCTCTACCCCAAAACAGCAGTAGCACCTCAATGCAGTACACAAGATCCGGGGGGCGGAGTTGGATCCAGATATAAGGGGTGGAGATTGGTAGGTTTAGGGGTGGGTTAAGGGATTAAGGGGTGGAGATGGGTAGGTTTAGGGATCAGGGGGTGGAGATGGGTAGGTTTAGGTATATGTAAGGTGGGAGGAGTTGGATCTGGATCTGACTCCTCCCCGTGGATTTCATGTTCTGCAGTGAGGACCATCTCCAAAACAGGGCTACGTCCCTAAAGTTCCAACCAATATACCAAGGCAATATTGCAAGCTTTCTGTCATCCTCCTTTTACAACTCTGGACCAGGAAAAGCTGAACCTCCTCTGTCCAGTGCAAGCACTGGACACTTATGTCCACAGAGCTGCCCCGTGGAGAAAATCAGATCAGGTGTTTGTCTGTTTTGGATCACCTAAGAAAGGTCTTTCAGCTTCTAAGAAGATGATCAGCAAGTGGATAGTTGAGGCTATTTCTCTTGCTTATGAGTTCTCTGGCCAGCCGTCACCTTTGGTGGTCAGAGCTCATTCTACTAGGAGTATGGTGGCCTCCAAAGCCTTAATCTTGGGGGTTTCCCTACAAGAGGTGTGTGATGTGGCGGGCTGGTCTTCCCCGTTCACATTTGTGAGGGTTTATAGCCTGGACCTGGATGCTGCCCCAGGTTTTCAGGTGCTTATGACTTAGTTGACACAGTTTCACATATAGGCTATTGTAAATATGGCGTTTGGGTATTGTTGTTCCCAAAGCGCCGTCGACGGAGCGTTTCATTCACTTCTCAGGGAACTAGGTTTATAGTCGTAAATAGTGCTGTGGTCCAACTAAAGATATAGGGCCCTATTTTAACAATCTGAAACGCAAGTATCAAGCGCAAAACGCAAGTTTCGTATCAAGCGCAAAACGTAACTTTGTGGGCGGGTCTTGGGCGCTGTTGCTATTATACCGGCGGGATAAATGACTCTTGCACCCAATGCAAATCTAAAATGGGTTGGTCTGAAGTAGCTTCATTATTCATAGGTGTGGTTTGGGCATAACGTGAAATAAACCAATCAGAGCGACATCTCACATTCCCTTTAAGAGCAGGCACGCTTGTTCCATGGCGGATTGCTATTATAACAGCGGATTTGCCAGGCGCACGCCAGGAGAGGTTCACAGCCGAGGAGACGGGCGTTCTCGTCAGGGCCGTAAAACACAGAGAAGTGACATTGGGGATGGGAGAAACCCACCCAAATTAGCTTCGGTTAAACAGGCGTATAATAATTTGGGTAAATGTGTAAGCTAGATTTATGCCTATTTTTTCACATCTTCATGGACACAACAATGATTTCCCTCATGTGTTAATATTTTTCCTTGTAATAATGTTTGATTTGCAAAAATGAAAACTGCTGCTTCTGTGTAGATGAGAGAATCAAAGTGTATGCGTGTTGAGCACACGCTACATTGATTATGGCCAAGCATGCGCCCTTAAAATAGCATATGAATAACATGCGCAACGCGCCACTGACTTTAGACTAGGTTTTTCCTGGTCAGTGGCAGAATTGTTTTCTAAACCTGCAAAATAGCATCAGGGAACGTTTGCGCCTAAACACGCCTCCTCTTTTCGCTGCACCACCCCCGGGAGCGCAAGTTCATTCCCTAGTTTACTGGCATGCGTCTGGAGGGAAAAGTCCACTGTGCGCGGGTGCAAAATAGGAATGATACATGTGTCGGTGTACAAAGTCAACTGCGCTGGGTGCAAGATCGGGCCCATAGGCTACTATTTGATTGTGCTAAAGTGGAACTATTGCAAGTATACTTCAGGTCCACTTTAAATATCTTGCATTTAAAAGCTGATATTATACAGAGATCATCCTATACTTAATAATAGTAATATTAAAACACATTTTAGACTTATTATTAAGAAATGTGCATTGTGCAATAAAGAAGTACTCCAAAGTTTAATTATAATATTTATACCAGTTAGTCTCAAGCGATATGCCAGTAAAGTTAATAGATTTGTATACTTAATAAGAAATAAATTAATTTTAAATACATCTAGTGTATAAACAGTGCCTAAGTGTTAAAGATGATGCGTCTAGCCTGACCACTTGTGATCACATTACCCGATACAGATCCTAATGCAAGGCGTAAGCAAGGCCCTAGACAGATAAAATCATAGTGAAGGGGGTGGATTGGAATCCACTGCTGCTTCACTATATATGTAATGAGTGATTATAATGAAGTTATTAAATTTAATTTTTCCTTCTAAATATCAAATAAGTTGAATGACTTCTCTGGAGATTTTACTTTGTTATAGAAGTTACCAGTGTGATTACTGAAATTTAATTTTCATGTATTCTTTAATTTCTGTATTTGATATCTGAATGCAGTAACAGTGCTTGCTTATTTATCTCGGCTTCCAGAAATGAAATAGGGAATTGATTTGTATTTGAGAAAGGTCTTCAACGTGTTAACACATATAGGGGTCATTGAAGCCAATAGTTTAAGGGACCATTTCTTTGTTAAAGCCTTACTCTCCAGTTAGACTAAAGTGTAGCCCTCCTTGAGAGAAAGAATGCATTATCTTGATATTTTGAGAAAACTCTCCTGTTTATAGTTAGAGCCTGGCCAAATCCAACCTTGGAAAAGCTGTGTGTCGGTGTGTGTGTTAGTCTTCTTGGTTACAGATTAAGGAACCACTGGCATTGTTGGAGATTGACTGAGTTGTTGTTCTGGACAGGTTGGCGCCCAGCAATGCAGATCTGAGACCTGGAAGGTCACGACGTGCCTTACTTCTGGGTCTGAGTGTCAGCTGCCTAATCGATGGAGATATGCTTCAGTCTATCTGTATATGTGTGGAAAATGACTGGTTATCTATTTCTTAGCCAATCAGAAACTGCAACCTTAAGCAAGGACGTAGCTTAGACCTTGGTGTAGGGTATAACTTCTGTGATCTTTGTAACTGTAAATGGGGCGGCCTACAAACTCCTGTGTGAGTCTTGAAGCTGACTTCTGCTGATGAAACTGCAAACTATCTTCAGTAAAACTTTTCTTCAATTTATTATAATTCTGACTCCAGGTCTTCTTTCAAACATCTGGTCCTTGGGTCATAAACTGTTACCCCCTAACAATAGATACAAAAAAAAAAAAATGAAATGATTATTTACTCATATTCATGTAGTTTGAGTGAACTACCCCTTAAAATAACATAAGAATAGAGTTTTAGTATAGAATTAGACTGCAACATGATAACAACTGTACTGCACATTCACAAAAACAAGCTCTAACTGAAGAGCAATGGCGGTAAATATTTTAATGAAATGGAAAGGGACATTATTATAAGCCTTGGGTGAGTCACGAACAGTGTGAATAGGAGTCTGTTACATGTGGTATGAAGCTTTTAGGCTCTGCAGTGTAGTAAGTAACTCATGGAGAGATCTCAGTCGTGATGAAGCACTAATGATACAAGAGTTCCAGTAAACAGGAGGAACTATATTTACCACCTCCCATCAGAAACCATTTGATTTCTCGTTTCCTTGGTAACACAATGAACACAGTGGATGGCTCTCAGTTGCCTATAATTACAAAATGATTTATCATGCTGACTTTCATCTGCGTAAGTTAGATCAGCCGAGATTTTGGTTGCCTAAAGCAACCATCACTATTAGCATTTTTAAAAACTTGTACATTTATTTATTTATTTATTTATTTATTTATTTATTTATATTTTTAAAACAGGAAAAGATTAAGGACAATCGGGCCTGGCTCAGTATAAAACTGATTTTCAGCAGGTTCCTGCTCTGCAGAACATAAAAACCACATACACAACAAAGCTCACACACTAGACAGCTAGAGACAACAACAGACACACAAACCAAGATATTGGGCAACAGAAGGGGCTATAGAGTTATATAGGGGCTATTAAATGGCGAACAAATGATATTTTAAATAGTCTTCTTGATGTGATAGTTCTGATATGCTGTGGGATCTCATTCCAGGTTTTAGTGAGCACATGAAAAAAAAGATCTCTGTCCATAACAGTTTCTAAAAGCCGGTAAAGGCAAAAGTCCATTTATAAAAGATCTCGTAGTGCGCTCAGACCTTGAGCTAAGTTTCGGAACCAATTCGGTTAGAGCAGTTACAGTGTGTCCATTTGAGATTTGATAAAACAAGTTTATCCCATGGCTTATTTTAAAGTTCTGAAATGTCAAGGCATTACACAAAGATAGTGCAGTACAGTGGTGAGTCCAGCCTGGAAGCCTGACATGGATCTTATAAGCTCTATTATAAAGTCTTATTACTGGTTCAATAATCTCATTTGTTGTTAGTGACCAAACAGGTAAACAATACGACAAAGTGGACAGAATGAGGGCATGAAGATAGGTTTTTGAAACAGAAAGCAACAAATATGGTCTAATTTTGCTATAAACATATATAACTTTTGATTTAACTTTCTGGTTAGGGTTTGAACATGTTCTTGATAAGTAAGATGTGAGTCAAGATAGACTCCCAAATACTTATATGCTGATACAATTGAAAGCGTTTAATTAGAAAAAGTGATAGGATTGGAAATGGATAGCTGTCTCCTAGATGAATAAAAATACATGCATTGTGTTTTCTTGACATTAAGTGTTAAATGATTATCTTGCAGCCAGTTATGTAAATGCTGCAGATCTGTGTTAAGTTTGTAATTGATTGTGTCAACATTAGAACCAGAAAGAAAAATAACAGTGTCATCTGCATACAGTATAGCAAAGAACTAGAAAAATTCAAAACACAAGAAAGATCATTAATATACATAAGGAAAAGTAAAGGACCTAAAATACTGCCCTGTGGAACTCCCATAGAACACACTCGTGGCTGTGATGTTACTGTGCCGATTCTTACAGTCTGAGATCTGTCACTTAAATATGATGTAAACATATCTATTGCGGAAGATGACAAATGAAAAGAAAGAAGTTTGTTTAACAGAATTTGATGATTGACTGTATCGAAAGCTTTCTGAAAATCTATGTATATAACTCCAGTAATCTGACCCTTGTTTAGAGACGCACGTATTTGCTCAGTGAGAAGCAGCAAAGCCGACATAGTTGACCGCAAGGGTCGAAAGCCATGCTGGCAATCACTGAGCAGGTTATTATTTTCAAGGTGGTTAATTAGTTGATTATATAATATTTTTTCAAGCAACTTGGAAATGGTTGGGAGAATTGCAATTGGACGGTAGTTGGAAATATTAGTTGGATCATCAGACTTAAACATCGGGGTGATCTGGGCCATTTTCCACAAGGCAGAAAATACTGATTGTCTAATACACAGATTAACTAAATGATGAAAGAGTGGTATAAGAGTACTGGCATGAGTTTTAAGAAAAGTCATGTTTAAATTATTTGTATCACAAGCATGAGAAGCATTCAGAGAACACAAAATATTAGTTATATCATTTTTTTACAATTTCAGAAAAAGAGAATTGCTGAGATAATGCTGGTACTGATGTGAGAAACAGAGGAATAGTAAATTTAGAGGATAATTCTTGTACAGATGCAATGAAATACTCATTAAAAGAATTAGCAATTTTATCATGATCAGTAAGAAGAGTACCATTTATGGATATTTGTAAACTATTATTATTTTTCATTTTATTTTCACCAGTTATAGATTTCAATGTTCGCCATAATGTTCTAGGGTTGGAAACTGTTCGACTAATTTGATTTTCATAATAAGACTATATTTTTTTTTACATAATAAGTTTTGCTTTGTATAATTCAAATTTACACTTATTTCTAAACTGTGTGAAAATAAGCTTAGCTTCAGGTGTTTTTAATAATCTGTAGGCTTTCAAGGAAGAGGCCTTCTTTTTTAGGAGCTGTAAAATATCAGAAGTTACCCAAGGTAGGTACTGTATTTTGTCTAATATGTATTTTACAGGTAGTTGTATATTTTTGACGTATTGTCTCCACTCTCCTATGGAAAGTTGACAGAACATGATCGGGATTTTGCGAAAACATCTCGTCACTCCAATCAGTATCAGCAAATTCAGCATTAAACTGAGACAATTTTGAATTTGGGACTTTTTTAATGTAATTATTTTTATGACATTTTGGCTGTTTAAAACATTTCCTAATGACATATGTGAATGATCTGAAACTGCTGTGTTTATCACTCCTGATATGCCATACTTGGTGGGTTGATTAGTGAAAATAAGGTCCAAAATAGAATTTCGTGTTTTACCAAATCTGGTGGGATCTTTAATTAATTGATGAAGACCATATTTTATGGCAGTTGTTTTCAGAAGTTTAGATAAATTATCAATCCAATTTAAATTTATGTCACCAAGAATAACAAGCTCATTAGTTTTAACCGATTTTATTAAGTCCGAGAACTGCAATAAATATGCAGTTGGACTGACATTTGGAGGCTTGTATGTGACAATAATAGTAACTGAAAATTGATTTGTAAAATGAATAACCAATTGAAGTGACTCTGATACTGTTGATAGTTTTACTATAGAATGTGTGTATTTTTTATTTACATAAAGAGCAACACCACCACCAGTTCTATCAGTTCTGTCTTTGCGATATAATAAATAGTTTTCAATCGCAAGAAATGAATCAGATATAACAGGAGTCAGCCATGATTCTGATATTGCCATAACATGAGCCTTTGTTTGAGTAAGCATGATTTTAAATTCATCCAGTTTGGGAACAAGGCTTCTCATATTTAGATGGCAAACTTTGAAACCTCTGATTCTACCAAGTTGGCATAAAATAACTGGATTTTTCTTTAGACACAATGGTCTTTTTTGTGCTCTAACAGGTTTAGAATTAAAGCCTGGGATAACAGGAGGAGAATTAAGTAGAAACTGAGGTGTAACAAGAGGAGAATTAAATAGCAACTGAGGTGTAATCGATGTGCCTACAGGTTGTTGAAAGCACTGCGGTTGAGAATCCATGTGTGGGACACCTGCATGTAAACCCATGCCCAGAGTGTTATTTAAAACATGAGTATAAAATCCCAGGAAATATAGAAAAGCGGACATAAAAGCATTTTTGCCCGGACCAGGGTTAAGTTCAATATTTCCGATAAATAAAAGAACAGAGAGTAAGAGTCTTAATGAGGACTTTTGGCGCTTATCTACAGTAGCGTCTCTCGTGCCCATAGGTTTAAACTAGGGGTGGAGCCGAACCCGAATACGGTATTCGGAAAGGCACAAATAATGTGTTTTTTACAAATACTTATTTCGAACAAATACTTTAAAAAATATTTGTATTCGGGAACAAGAAAAACTTTATATCAAAAAGCTGCGTTTCCTCATGAGACATGGCGACCGGCGGCGCTGCTGATGCGGTGGCTGTAAATCCACTTGTTGATAAGAAAGGAGGAAAGAGCCACATATGGAAATATTTTGGATTAGGCTAATGTCACGTTGTCATAAGGGGCCGTTCACATAGCGCGTTTTTTTGCGCGTGCAGACTTCAAATGTAGGCGCGCGGCAAGCGTGCTTATAATAGAAGAGAGCGGCGCGCTCGTTTTTCCAGGCGCGCCTATGTTCACGGTTGCATAGTAACGACGAGCCCGATCTCACGGGAAAACGTACAAATTCTACGAGGTGGCTTATTCGTACGAATTCATACGACCTGGCTCGTACGAATTAGTATGTTTTTTGCAAAATCGTACATATTTTACGAATTGGCCGATTCGTGTGAATTCATACGAATGACCTACCCCTGACCCCGCCCCTAAACCTACCCATCACGTGGGTTTAGACAAATCGTACAAATTCGTACGAGCTAGGTCGTACGAATTAGTACGAATTAGCCAACTTTTTATCATTCGTACGAATTCGTACGAATTGGTCGTGAGATAGCGTTGGTAACGACAGACGCCACGAGAGAACAACGCTTGTGGAAAGGAGAAAGCGGTGCGAACCTATTTTTTACAGTCTATGGTGCGAACTCATGTGCGAACTGCGCTCTCCATGATGAGGAGGAAGTATCAGCAAAGAATTAATTGATTTCTAGCCCTTGCATTAGCTTTAGATATATTTATGGAGATGAGAAATGAAATAAAAAGCCGTCATTATGTAATTAATATCAGTCCGTCAGAAAAGCAGTTCTAGGCTTATTCTTGGCTGGATAACTCTTAGCAGGTTTAAAAAGCCCTTTTAAAATTAAATATGAATGCCGTTTTGAAAAAAATATTTTACATATTGCATATCCATAATTATTATAATAGATATAATTAAAGAATACTTACACTGTAACGTAAATTAGAAGTGTAACGCAAAAAAACTGGATTTTTACACCTATTTTGAATTTTACTCGAATACAAATACAAATACTTTTCCCCCCTCAACAAATACAAATACAGATACAAATACCAGCTGCTTTGCACACCCCTAGTTTAAACTTAAAGTCATTTACCCACTGGTGGAAGATGATAGCGCGGGTCGAAATGGTTGTCCGTTCGAACTGGGGAACGGTGTTAAGACGAGAGGTAAAACTTGTATGATCCTCCGGTCGCATATACAAGGTAAAGTACTGCAAATTTGGTACATGAAGCCGGCTAGACGAAAACCAGGCCTGCTCTGCACACACGGCTCCTCCGTGCTGGGCATTGGGCGCATACCACAACCCGCCTCTCCGGGTGGGTGAGAAGGTCGCGTCCGTCTCTCCGCCGCGTCCACGTCTCGAGGCCGGACATCCCCACTCAGGCTCAGTCACTCTCTCGAGGCAAGTAAAATGGCTAGGGACTTGAACAACATTAAAAGTGCTTGTTATGCCAAACAGGCACGACACAGCAACGACACAGCAAAGGACCCAGTTCAGCTGGTGTAGTAAAGGCTCCATGCCGGGTTTGAGTTGTTGATCTTTAGTTGTTAAAGAGTGCCCGTGTTGGCGTTTGTGAGTTGTCCAAACAAAGCGGTTGACCCGCACTTTACGGTACTGGAGCAAATGAAACAACGATAGTATTATAACTGCAGTAAATCTGGTAAGAAACAGACCTGCAGACATCTGTAATACCAGATATTTGGTGTTAATCTGCAGCAGCGTTTCACAGCTCGCTGTGACAGCCGCCATCTTGGTTCTTGCCAGGATGATCGAACCAAGGCTTGATGGCTCAAAGGCTTGATAATGGGAGATTGCTATTACTTTTCTAAGTGTAACCGAATGAATGAATGAATAAGATGAGTGGGAATGATTGACATTAGTGAGCACCTATCAGCAAGGAATTCTGCCTATTTAAGACCTGGTTGGCTGTAGCCTGGGATGAGTCACATCCGGCTCCTCCCCTTCCGTTGTTGACGGTAACTGCAGGTATGTGCTGTTAGCCTTTAGCAGTTTGTTTCTAGTTGCTGTGCATATGTTATTGATGATTCGTGTTGCATTCTAGCCTGTCTTTTCCCCTCCGTTTCCTTCGGCTGTCTCGGTGGGTGGACTCGGGACTGTTCACCTCTCAGGTATGTGTTAATTGTTCTGTGGAAAGCGGATTGTTTCGACTCGTTTGGGGTTTAGGGATCGGCTGACGTTTTGAGTTGTGTGCAGTATCCTTGTATTCCAGTTGAATGGCGGCTTATATGAACTCAAGAGTATCCATGTCTGTGAAGTGATAAGCACATTGTGTAAGCACATTGCCCCTTTTCGGTAAGTGTAATCGTGTATGTAATTATGAGCTGAACATTTTAACAGGTGAAAACATAAATTTTAGTTGTGCTTTTCTTTTTTTCTTTTGACTCAGGATTCCTCTCATCTGTGGCGTTTTGCTTCTTCCGCTGTCGCTACAGTTAACTTTACAGCCCTGTCGCTTCTCTGCTGCCATACAGCGAGAACGTCGTATCTCCCCACTAATAGAGGGGATTGTTGCTGTCTGGTTTGACTGATAGTTTACGGTGTACTGAATTGATGTTGACGCTCATCGGTGTTCATAACAGGAGCATAAAACTATCTGCTCGCTCGGTGCGAGCCTGTCTCCCCTGTTGTATGAATTGAGTTCATTTGTTTTCTTTTGTTTAAATCTCTGTATATCATTTTTATGAGTATCTGCTTCATGACTACATTGCGATACTATCCAAACTGTGGTTGATTGTAATTGTTTTGAAGTTTGTGTATTTATTTTGATTTGCTTTCAGGTGCTGGGGTCCCACGGGTGAAGGATCTTTTGTGGTGGTGGTGCTCCTCCGAACGTTTGCCGTGTGACACTTTTGAAGTGTTGTGGTGTGATCTGAAGTGCACGGTGATGTGTGTGCGAGTGTGCTTTTGGCTAACTAGCTTAGTGATCACCTCTCCTGTGGTGTACCTCAGCCCTGTAAGTCTGTGTAGTTATTGTGTGTGTAAACTGTGTAAGTATTAGTGAAGTATGTTGTGTATGTGTTTGTGATTTTTATTATTTTGAAACTTTGTCAGCCATATATTGTATCTCTCTTTCCAGCCTTCAGACGCTGTCTTGTACAACAGATACTATTTTAATGTGATTTATCTCCTTGCTCTAAATTAAACTTTATATTAATAAAGATTTTGTATTTTTGATACCTATACGTTTCTGCCTACCGTTTTAAGAGAGTCGAACCTGTGTGACCTAATAACAATTTAAGTGGCATTCATATTTCCCTGGGTGAAATTCCCAGGGTGGCGTAGTCGAAATTCCTTATATCTGAAATTTGTGATACCACCTGTGTCTCGCCCCGCCACATAAGCAATGGTGGACTTTATTGCAGGTTACGTTATCACCTGCAGACTTTAGGGTGGCATCTTTTGACTTGGGCCAGTAAGTAATCATCTAGCAGCAATCCTCCATAACCTCCCAGAACACCCTAGCACATACAATCTTATGCAATTATACAACTTTAGCATCCTCTGGAGTAGCATGCCCTGCATTTCCTGAAAAAGCAGAGGGGAATTCAAAATTCAAAAAATTCTTTCAATGAAAAGAAAAAAGAAAATTAGGATGTGGAGTCAAAAAAATAAAAAGTCAAACTATATTCTCTAAAAAATATAATTTTGCTCATTGTTTTAAGGATGATTAGTTTTACTGGAAAACAAGGTACAAATACTGATCAAGAATTATCAATTATTTTCGGGTAGAAAATTCCCTGTGAAACAGACAGTATTTTAGGGACTCTCCCCCCAAACAGGTGAAAAGCATCTCATAAACTTTCATTAAAAATAGGTCTAAAATATCCAGAGAACAGAATATCACAGAGACTTTTGACTTGGGTCATTAAGCAACCATCGAGCAATATGCTGGCAACTAGGCATAGCAATGTATCAACAACTAATCAGAACACCATAGCAATTACCCAGAACCCTATACCAACTACCCAGAATACCATTTATTCTTCTAATAACCACCAAGCAACCACATAGATCACCTTAACATTTTATGTCATCTCAATGCCCTTTTAAAGGCATTGCTTTTGGAACTGAGAAAAATGCCTAGAGCAAGGCTGCCATGTATGTTAGAGAAATCACTAGTCTGTGCCCATCACCCATAACCACGTCAGAGCAAAACTAGGTCAACCCTTCCTTTCACGGATCAACCAGATCACTTCAGTGTGCTTGTGAAACTGCCGCTCTATTCTCCAGGGTCCTACTCAGCCCCCAACCTTTTCACTAGGCTACTCCCTTTGTTCTCCTCTACCAATACATCCCTGTATTCTTTCCCTGCAGAAAATGTGTGTGAACGTGGTGGGGGTGGGGATGCTGGTAAACCTTACATTATGTGGACAAAATGTGGGGTGGGGGGTGCTGGTAAACCCTACATTATGTGGACAAAATGTCCTCACAAAGTAATGTACAAATGTACACAGTAACCTCACAAATGAAAATGTAAAAATGCCAAATTTTTTGCATTTCTGTAACCCGCAGTAGTAGTGGCATGTGGTGAGACAAAAATAAAATAATGGTAATTGTAAATATGATTTAGCTTAGTGGGAACTTATGGTGCTGGAAACACCCTACACACCTTCTTTTTTTTTTTTACCTCATACTATTTAATTTATTTATTTATTCACTTATTATTTATATTGTTACAACTTATTGATTAACTGTTTTGATTTATGTATGCTTTTGATTTAGTGGTTTGGTTATGTGTTAAATACATGATTGTTTATATAATTTCTAGTTTGCAAATAAGAAAATCAAAAAAGTACAAATCATAAATATATATATATATACGTGTGTGTGTGTGTGTGTGTGTGTGTGTGTGTGTGTGTGTGTGTGTGTGTGTGTGTGTGTGTGTGTGTGTGTGTGTGTGTGTGTGTGTTCTCACAGTGATGTATTGCCAAAATCGATTATTTAATATACAAATTTTTACTACCACATATGGAAGTATGTGAAGTATTTGGTGGCCAAAAATGTTAAACAAATGAAAACTATCTTATATTTAAATTTATTTACTAGTTTTGTCAATAAATTCATATAGGCTCATTGTTTTGTTTACAAAACTTATATCAAGTGTCAGGTAGACTGGTAGGGTTAGGGTTAGAATAAGTTTACATGTAGTTGCAAAGTTACTTATAGTCAACAGAATGTTATAAATGAACCAGGAAGGATTGGCCTGCATTTTGTCCAAACTTCTGTTTTCTTTACAATGATAGTTTGAAGATGACCTGAGGTCTGTTTCATAAAAGACGCTAATAAAAGTGGGGATAAAACTCCAAACTTGACTTGAATTAACCTAACAAATAAATTGGGGCTAAAGCGGTTTCATAAAAGGTAACTGAAGTTCACACAATCCTACTAATTTGATCCAGGTTTATCTAGTCTAGATTTTGTGTGCACACTTTTCTTAAACAAGAGAAGTTTTCTTAAACTTTTCGCAAAATAGGAGCGCAATAATTCTGACTTAATTATACATTTTGTTTAGAAAATTAATATGCAATATTTTATAACACCAGAAATATCTTCTATCTTCTACAATTCTTTATTAGGGGTTAAAACACAGCACAATCTCATAAAACGTTACCACCCTTTATCAGCTTGTAGAATCACACATAGGCCTAGTAGATGAGCTCACGTCAGCAGGGAAGATACCCCTTAGAACAGCAGGCTCTCTCTGGACTTCATTCTGCCCCATAATTTATAGGGAAAGCTGAACACTGGTCAAGACACAACTGTATTTATATATATATATATATATATATATATATATATATATATATATATATATATATATATATATATATATATATATATATATATATATATATATATAGGTCCTTCCATTTTTTCATGTACCAATAATAAGAAAAGTAAACAGTGCATGTATTAGTCACAGTAGCTTCAGGCGGTTTTGATTTGATTAAATGCACATATGCTCATTTGTACAAATGCAGGTTTATATAAGCCAAATCCGCTTTGTACACTGTAATGTATATTATGTAACCACTCATTCAGAAAGGCTTGTATTACATTACAAGATGAACAGGCATTTCAACTGAAGTTTTAAAATAGTTTGTGATCTTGGAAACAATATTTCATGTCTTTGATGGGAAGACTTTATAATCTCTTGTATTGCTACATTTTACTTTTGTCTTGATTAATTTGGTTATGAACTCTCATGAGCCTCAGATATAATGCAAATGTATCTATTTTAAATTATTAAAAATCTTGAAAGCCAAAAAGGTGTTTGTAAAATGTTTTGGCAGAAATCACATTACACGCATACATTTGGTTAGTCCAATCAAGTCTTACCTTCTGCAGAAACTTTCTTTGAAAATTAAAATTCTCTTAATGCCCTAAATTGATGTTTTGCCAAAAATAGCAAAATAGCAGAATGTCTCACATTTATTGAACCAATAGTTTATGTCCAATAGTTAACCAATAGTTAATGGTCAAACAGTATCAATTCAAATGTTGGCCTCACAATCCTTTATAATGCATAAATAATGGTCTTCTATAATTAATAAGATAAATGTTATATATGAGTCATTACCAAGACCAGAACCAAGAGAAAAATAATACAAAATATATTTCCATAATTTTTCTTTTAATGATTTTACTGATATTTACTGGAAACTTTAAAGCTACACTGTGTAACCTTTTAAGTTGATTCTTAGCAAAAAACACTTTGTTCTATCAAAAGTATATGTGCTCATTCATGTGTAATTACTTCCACCAACTAATAAAGTATTCTCGTAAGCGTAAAATCTGCCATTTATAATACATACGAGCGAGTCGCTTGAATGGCGGCAGCCATGTTGCGCCTCCATCTTGAAAATACATTCGCCAAAGAGGGACATACCTGGAAATTCAAGCTTTGCCTTTCGTGTTTTAAACTCAGTGACACCGTGACGAATGCGAGGGGGAGATTACTCGTGACTGCCGGCAGATTTGAAAGTTTGCAGAAGATGGAGGATCACGCCTATTTTCGAGGACATGTAGCAGAGTCGCCAAGGAAGCGAAAGCGAGAATTAAAACGTCAATGCGACAGGCAAATCAGCAAGACAAAAGTAAATATTGGAGTAACTTTTCCCAGATGGAAAGAGCTCATGAGGAGCAAAGATTTTAAAACGGACGCCGAAGTTGCCTGCTTTCTTCTCAACAGGTAATTCAGCCTATTTGTGTAAATTCGAAGTTTTATAGTTGCTTGTCTAACCATAGCATGGTTGTGCATAATGCCAGAACAACCTCTATAACTTGCGTTTAAGTTACTTTTCCTCGCGTCAATGGTGAAAAAGTATTGTTTACCTTGTAACATAAATCTGTGCTGCGACGGATCACAGGTGATGAATAGTTTTAAAGGCGCAATTTTTAAATAGCTTAATTTTTTAAGCAGGACACTGTAAATTTGAGTTATTTTTAATTGCTTTTACTTTGTACACAGCTTTCCCTCGCACATCCGTCGCATCAACTGATCTCTGACTCTGCTCACAGAGAAAATTATGTAGCCTACGCTGTAAACATTGCCTTACACTATTAATCTCATTCAATATACAGATAAACGATAACACTGATACTTTACTAACATTGGCTTGCATTCGTTTGGGATAGCTGATATTAGCAATGAAATGGTACCAAAATAACGAAAACATAAAACTATTATTTATTTTACATAGAGGTCGTAACCAACATGTTAACTGACTAAATAACTAAATGC
This sequence comes from Scardinius erythrophthalmus, assembly GCF_964197995.2. Taxonomy (NCBI): domain Eukaryota; kingdom Metazoa; phylum Chordata; class Actinopteri; order Cypriniformes; family Leuciscidae; genus Scardinius; species Scardinius erythrophthalmus. The sequence goes on along the minus strand of NC_138225.1, from coordinate 43,200,519 downwards.
ACTTTGTAATAGTTTTCTAAAGTAACCTCATCACTTTAAGGAACACTCATGGACGAAGTCGAACTGGAAGCCATGTAAATCTTGGAATAATACGGCCACCGTAGGAGTTAAAACGCCCTCGGAAATGAAAGGAACAGAAACTAATATTCACTGGGTAGTCATATACAATTTCACCGCTAGATGGGGGAAAATATCACACAGTGTAGCTTTAATTTACTCTTTGTCACAGATAACCCTAGCCACCATCCTCTTCACTACACTTCCAGGCATCCCTCCTGATCCCCACCAGCACATCATCTACAATCACTCACATCTGCACCTCATCATCACCCTCATCACTGCCACTTTAAAGGCACAATGTGTGTTTTTTATTTGTGCTATGTGGACTCATCGCCCTGTCTCCGGCGATCTCCGGCGATCCCGCCAGTGATCTCCCTGTCTCTAGCGCCTTCCTCGATCACCCTTTGGACTTTCCCTACCTGCTCACCTCATCCCTGCACCTTTATTTATCAATAAATCACCATTCACCATCATTCTACTTCTCCTGTGTCTGCATCCGTAACAGAAGGTCGGACCTAAACTGAAAAAACGGAAAGAGGGGAGTTTCCAACCACGATGGCAGGCACGCCTAATTCTTCGTCCCAGGATGGCCGCCACCCTTCCAGAGTCTCATACCACTGAGACTGCCCTCCCAGAGTCTTGTCCTGCTGAGACTGTCATTCCAGAGGCTCATCCCAAGATGGCCACCGCCATTCCAGAGCCTCGTCTCAAGATTGCCGCTGCTGTTCCAGAGCCCTCGTCCAAGATGGTCTCCAGCGCCTCCCTCGATCACCCTTTGGACTTTCCCTATCTGCTCACCTCATCCCTGCACCTTTATATATCAATAAATCACAATTCACCATCATTCTACCTCTCCTGTGTCTGCATCCGTAACACTCTTTATGCATGCAGTCAATTTAAATCTATTTTAGAAATGTGCTTAATTGTTTAATTTGTGCTAGAACTACAATACTTTAGTGGTTTAGGTAATTTTAGGTTTTTAGCATAAGGTACATTTAATTGAACTTCATTTATTTCCTTATTTCTTGATAATAAAAAAAATAAAAAAATAGGCATTTTTCAGGGTTAAGTTTAGTTCTGTTTAGTTTCATTGTGTTTTGGTTTTGTTTTCCCTGATCCTGTTTGCCTATATTCTTTGTTATTCTCCATGGTTCCTGATTAATTTATGCATTCTAGTGCTTCTAGTTTTGTTAATTATTTAGTTCTGTGTTGATAAGCCCTTAGTTTCCTCTCTTCGTTGTTATTCATGTCCCATGTGGTTGTGTCCATGGTGTTATTCCTGTAATCTCCTACATGTTCTGAGTTATTTTGTTATTAAAGTGTTCTTCTGTTACTTCATTGTGCAGTTACTACAGCCACAGTATGTAACAGAACACTGAACCAAAACAAAGAATATGGACTTACTGGCTGTCCGCATGTTCTGTTTAGAGCAGCCACATCGCACCATCGAGGATCACTCCACCTCTACTCAGCCCATCAACCAGGCGGCTCCATCTTGGCTCCTCGGATCCACTTGGGACATCATTCTTACGGCTTCACGGCCACCCTCATCCCTCCAGCTCAACCTAGGTCAGTTGTCACTCTGCCTATGCTACAGACTTCCGGGCCTTCGGATATGCCTCGTCTCTCCACATCTTCGGCTCTGTTGGGCTCTGCCTTCCCTCTGGCTCTGCCTCTGTCCTCAGTCACACTGGCTCCGCCTCAGTCCTCCAGCACCCTTGCTCCACCTCGGCTGCTCATCGCTGTGATTTGGCCTACAGGACCTACAGTGTCATCCAGTCTCATCTCCTCAGCTAAGCCTGGGTCTCCAAATCTCTTGGCTCCACCACTGTTGGCCAGATCACTGACTTCACTCTAGCTCCTCCCCATCCATCGGTTCTGCCATGGGCCTTCATCCTGGCTGTGCTCTGAGTTCCCACCTGGCATCTCTCTCCATCATCTCCTCTGTTGTGTCTATACCTGCTGGCTCCTCCCAGTTTTCTCCTGTCTCCAACTCCTCGTTCTCCTCCAGAGCCCCCACCCTCCCTCCCCTGCGCAAGGAGGTGCCTTCCGGGAGAGGGGTGTAATTTCAGGGTTATGTTTCTATCTGTTTAATCTCATTGTGTTTTGGTTTTGTTTCCCCTGATCCTGTTTGCCTGTGTTCTATTTCATTGTTTTCTTTCATTGTCTCCATGGTTCGTTCATTGTGGTTGTGGTATCTGTTTTTATATAAACTGTTGTACACATTCAGTGTGAATTTGGAATTACACAAAATTCATAATAAGAGCTAAAGCTTAAGAAACAAACATAAAGCGTCCTATTTTAACGATCTAAGTGCATGGTCTAAAGTGCATGGCGCAAGTGCACTTAGGGCATGTCCGATTCCACTATTGCTAGTTTAGAGACGGGAAAAATGGTCGCCGCACTGGAGACATGGTCTAAAAGGGTTGACCCTATTCTCTTAATAAGTAATGGTTGTGTTTTGAGCGTAACATGCAATAAACCAATCAGAGTCTCAAAGCCAGTTGCACTCGCACCATGGCAGATTCGCTATTTACATGGTGAAATTTGCAAGCGAAAAAAACTGAACGCTTCTCTAGCGAGGAAACAGATCTGCTTGTGCACGAGGTTAAAGCGCGCAAGCAGACCATCTACAGGACAAAGTGTATTTGTGCACATTACTAATACGCTCTTTAAATTAAAAATAAAATAAAAAAGTGCACCATTAACTTTAGACCAGGTTTCAGGTTGTCAATGGCGCAGTCTATTTCAGTAGTAGCCTCAAAATAGCAACATGCCAACAATGTGCCTGAAAACACCTCGTTTTCAGACTAGCACACTGTCACGGTCACGATTTTCATCACTGTCATTGCCATCTTCAATGTCACTGTCATTGTCTTCTTCATTGTCATCTGTTAGTCTCCGTCTGCACTACAGTTCCCAGCATCCTCCTTGGATCACACCTGCACCTCCTTCACTATTACCTGCACCTGCCAGTCATCATCGTCATCATCAATCATCATCTTCAGCTGTTGTCGTCATTGTTCTTCAGTGTATTTAAGTTCCCTTCATGTCCTGTGTCATTGTTGGTTATTTGTGTTGGATCACACTGTTTCACTGTGTTAACTAATCGTTGTTTAGAATAAATCATCTTGTTATTTTTTGTATCCATTGCCTCCATCGTCCTTTTTGAGAACCACAGCGTGACAGAATAACTGACCAAATATCATGAAAATGGAGGACTGCTTTTCACAGAACGGCCGGTCGCTGGAGGATTATGTAGAGGATTACCTCGAACTCTACCACGAGGCGCGCTGGGACGATGAATCTCTAAAACAGCATTTCTGGAGCGGGATGGACGATATACTCAGCCAGATGCAGCTGTTGGGGGAGGATCACCTCCCTTTCATCGAGTTCATCGACCGCGCCTTGTGGGTGTGCGGATCCTCCCTCACTGTGGGAGTCATCGAGGACAATGAAAACATAATCTCCGACTCCCCGGGACTATCAACACCTCCAGCAGTCATCTCCATGCCCGCTCCAGAGATAACCCTTCGTCCCAGCCTGGAGTGTCCCGCCGAGACCGCCTGTCCAGAGTCCCGTTTCGCCGAGACCGTTCTTCATGAGTCCCCTGTTCCTATCCTCAGCCAAAGTTCTGAGGTAATTATCTTAATTGACTTTGAAACCGAGCCTGAGAATCTTCACGTCATCTCTACCAAGCCAGAGAATCTTCACGTCATGTCTACCAAGCCAGAGAATCTTCACGTCATGTCTACCAAGCCTGAGAATCTTCACGTCATGTCTACCGAGCCTGAGCTGCACGTCATGTCTACCAAGCCTGAGCTTCTTCATGTCATGTCTACCGAGCCTGATAATCTTCACGTTAGTCCTGCCAAGCCTGCACTTCACGTCAGTCCTGCTGAGCCTGCGTTTCATGTCAGTCCTTCCGAGTCTGTGCTTCACTTCAGTCCCGCCGAGCCAGAGACTGTTCTCGTCATGCCCGCCGAGCCAGAGACTGTTCTCGTCATGCCCGCTGAGCCAGAGACTGTTCTCGTCATGCCCGCCGAGCCAGAGACTGTTCTCGTCATGCCCGCCGAGCCAGAGACTGTTCTCGTCATGCCCGCCGAGCCAGAGACTGTTCACGTCATGCCCGCTGAGCCAGAGACTGTTCACGTCATGCCCGCTGAGCCAGAGACTGTTCACGTCATGCCTGCCGAGCCAGAGACTGTTCACGTCATGCCCGCCGGGCCAGAGACTGTTCACGTCATGTCTGCCGTCGCACCCGAGCCCTCGTCTCCGGCCAAGATGGCCGCCTCGCCGCCCGACCCCATCACCAATAATGGCCGCCACCACGCCGCCTGAACCCTCTAAGCCTGTCCCTGAACCTGTCTTCGAGACTAAGCCCCTTATTCCGCCCAAGAAAATTTGGGGGTGGGGGGGACTATAGGTCTCCGCCATGGCCGTCTGAAGGGACGTCACCGCCATGACCACGTCTCCTCCATGGTCGCCTGCTCAGCCTGACCCGCCCTCCTGTACTGCCGGTACCGTCCTGGAGTCTTCAGTCTTTGTTTACCCGGCTCAAACCCCTGTAGAAGACTCCAGGACACCCAACCCCCCGCCCTAGTTTTGCCATCTGCGGCGTGAGGTCGCGCCTGTCGGGAGGGGGGAGTACTGTCACCATCACGATCTTCTTTAAATCTTTAAATCATGGCAGCAATGGCCATCAGCATCAATCAAGGATGAAAATGATATGTTTCCCTCTTCAGTTGTCAAATAATAAACACATGAATTAAATTAAAAATTAAAAACACTGTACTTTACAAAATTTTAAGGTTTTAAAATGTAAATCACACTGAAGAGCAATGAGACAGGACAGCATCATGTAAGTACCAGCTTAAAAGAGGGAAATGCTGCTGTGTATTCACTGCTGATCAGTGCTCAGAAGTATGAAGGTAATAACTGATTTTTCAGCAATGTGACTACAACAGTGCAGGTCTTTCAACAAGATCCTTTTTCCAACGTATTTTGTGACAAAATGTTACATGCTGTTTCCAACGTATTTTGTGACAAAATGTTACATGCTGTTTTTATGTCTTTCTTTATTGCAAATAATAAAGTGCGCTATGAAACCTCTCATATGAAGTGCTGGGAAATGCATTCATTCTAGACCTAGAATCATATCGACCAAATGTTTCAAATTTTATTTTGAAATGGTTTAAGTTTATTTCACTCTTTGTTTAGATTAGCATAGTATTTAAAGTGTGATTAATATGATGGATTTTCATAGTTAAAGATTTAAAAAAAAAAACTAAAAAAACTAAAACCATATTTTTTAAATGGTGTATATACAAAAGGCTTTTGTAAAGTAAAAAAAAAAAAAACTGAAAACATAAAAGTGTCTGGAGTTGTAGAATCACAACCTACAAAGGTTTTATGGCAATAAACATTCTCTGTACTGGTCTGTGAACTTAGCTGCTTATGTTATTAGAGATAAGTTTGATGTCTTCAATGCCCTGTTTCACATTTGCCCGTATAAATGTCAACATATGATATATTCTTCAATATATTAGGTTGACAACCGAGGTGTTGTCTTGCAAGAAAGATGGTTCTTTTAACGTCTGTGTGGGGGAGCGTTGACATGCATGAATTATGGGACTTATGGAAGCTTTGGCATGCATGTATAATGTTCAGTACAGCAGCGGCTGATGGGGAGAAAGAAAAAAGAGAGATGCATAGCAAGAAAGAGGGCTCTTTTCCGGTTTTGTTTAAATAAGCATTGGTGGGTGATGCATTTCACAGGTTCCTCTTATGTCACTGAGTATTATGGGATAGGCTGTGTGAGAATTCTCAGCTTGCTTACAAAAGTGGGAGAATCAGTGAATGGGAGGCAAAATGAAAGAACAGAGTCAAAGAAGCGGTCGCTGCAGCAGTGGAGTAAGCAATAAATGGGTCCGATTAATGGTTTAGGGGGCCCAGTTTGTGCAAAGGGAATTTTTAAAAAGGGTTTAGACATTTACTGAGGGGGCGTTGTAGAGAGACCTTCTGTTGCCTACCTGCTGCATTCTTTCAAACCTAGAGAGAAAAACTTAAGTAAAAAAGGTTTGTAATGTGCTTGAGGGCAGAACAATGAGTCCAGAAGAGGCAAGCTATACATTCTAGGAATGTGTCATAATTGAATACATGTACTTATTGTATGGCTGAAATTTAACTGGCTGCTCAATTTCATTTCTGGTTGCTCAAGTCGGGATGATGTTCTTTGTGTGTGTGTGTGTGTGTGTGTGTGTGTGTGTGTGTGTGTGTGTCTGTGCGTGTGTGCGTGTCTGCCATTTTATCACCAATCTGACGGATACCACAAATTTGATTGTTTAGAAGAGTAATAGAACACATTTCCTCAAAAAGCCATATGATTTGAGGTTATTATCATTAAATAAAACTATTACAGGAAACATTAGAGGAAAAGGCTGAAACTGAATACATGTTCATGACTCCAAAACTAACAATAAAATAAAATAAAAATGACTATGTGATACATTACTATATAATAACAGTAGGGTTTAATACATCATATATTATGAAACCTTTACAACTGCAATAAACATGAAAATGCTCCTTTTGTCAATTAGAAATTCGATTATTAAAAGTTTTGTAATTATACCAATTTAGTGTACTTTGGCAGTCCTACAATACCAAAATATATCTATAATATATATAATAAAACTAAAACTAAAAGAAAATCCAATCAACTGAAACTGGGAAACCCAACTAAACTAATACAATGTAAATACTGTGAAAACCTAAATTAATTGAAAATAACAAATTGAAAATAATATTTAAAAATGAATTAAACATAAAATAAAATAATAAACTCTAATTACCCTTCATGTCCATGGCGTAAACAATTCTACCATGTCTTTAGGACATTCTTCGCTTCTTTAAGCTATATCACTGCTTTCTTCACGCTATGTGTGTGCCCCACTTCCCATCTACATCTTTGAGTGGCAGTTGGTGGTCTGTGAGGACCTGTATGCTTTGATATCCATATTTGATTAGCATTAGAATAGCCATCACTGCAGAGGTTCCTGGTTTAGTGAGGCCCCCCGTTTTATGAGATGGTCACAAACAGGTTTGGAGCCTCAGCATAACTAATCTACAGCAAGAACAAAAGACCAGCTGACAGTTCCAGTCAAAATTGGTTAGGCTTAGTTCAGTCACTTCTCTCCAAAATCCTTTCAAAAGTATATTCTGTATGTTATTGAAGTGTCAAACATGCATACACTGAATGTTATGATACACCCCTCTGTGGTCATGTACAGACATTAATATAACACATTTTGATACTACACTAACTCGCAAGAGCCAAGAGCAACAGTCTGCGGACAGGATTGATTTGCTTTACTTTCAGCCTGTGAGAAAAAGATGAGTGAACTGGGGGAGGTGTTTTTTAGTCTGTAGTTTCTTCTATACTGTATTAATAAGTAATTAAGTAGGCTATTCAGTTTCTTTCAAAACAGTAATGATGCATCATAAAAATGCATTGGGTGTAAATGTCTGCAGATGGTAAACATAAAGGTAAAGATAGAGAGAAAGAGGCACTGCAGCTAGAAACATGATGAGGCTTTTCTTTATCAGACATGTCTGAACTTGCTTTAAAACACTGTGGCACATTTCAGTGGAGACATGTGTTCTTATTTATAATGCACATGTTCAGGATACAAAAGTGTTTCAAGGCCACTCCTAAAAGTAGATTTTTCAATTACAAATGCATTAAAGGTATAGTTCACCACAAATTGAAAATTTACCCTAATCTTTCTTCTTCTGTGAAACATAAAATTATATTATAGGGAGAATATCTGAAGTGCTCTTTTCAATATGAATCCATAGGAGTTTTGTGTAAGGAACAGACAAAAACAAAAAGTAATCCTATGACGTCAAATTTGTCATTAGGTTTTTGAATTTAAAATTAATACAAAAAACTGAATTCATGATCTTAAAAAAAAAAAAAAAACATTGGACCATTGGAAATATTTCATATGAATTCTCCTCCATAAAAATTTAGTTTTTATTATTCAAGCCCTGGTGATTTAAAGGGGTCATATAATGGTACATGCACTTTTACAAGTTGATTGCACTGAAATGTCTGTTGGCAGTGCCTGTACACAACCATCCTATCATGATTAAAATCCATCCAGTGGTTTTGTTTTAATCTCCTTATATGTTTGACCCTCTCTGAAATCAAGCCGTTCGATATTGTGACGTCATAAGATCGTACGCCCCTCCCGCTATTGTGATTGACAGCCGTGTTTCAACACAAGACCCGCCCTGAGTGAGCTGTGACAGCCGTCATAGTAGTCCGCCATTGTGGATATGCTGCAGCAGAATGGCGTCTAAGCGATTGTGGTGTTCTGTTCTTAGATGAAATAAGGAACACAGCAGTCATTTGGATGTTCCTAAATCCGAGCCGTTGAAGAGTTTTGTTTTTGAAGCGAGGATCAAAGGATTGACGCGGGGATTCCCTCACGGGGATTCCCCACGATCGTCCATGCTTTCATGTTTGCGCGAATCATTTCACACCAGACAGCTTTACAAACGAGAAAAAAACGGATCGGTACCAACGTGTTCCTGCTGAACCTCCAGAAAATGTGAGTGTAATGTTTTATTAACCTTTATATTAGTATTTATAATAATCTATGCGAAATTTGCAAACCTTGCTGCAGGCTTCACAATGAATGCATCTAAGGTTTACACTCAGGGTACATTACGGCATGTTTTCTATGTACGACCTTCTCAATATAATTCATAATCCCACGTTTATAATGAACAACGCGTGGTTATTGTGTTAGAAACGGTGTACGCACAGAACAGAGGGGCGGGGTGAGCAAAGCTCATTATCATTTAAAGACACATGCACTGAAACGGCGTGCTGAAAACAGAGCTGTTTTTGACCAGGTAAAATTAGTGTTTTCTTACAATACTAATGAGAATTTTTAATTAAAGTATATTACAAACTTTTAATTTAGACCCTAAAGAATCATATTAGCTTGTACAAAAATGGCATTATATGACCCCTTTAAATCTGATGCCACATGAAAACATCTGTCACCATGCTGCAATCTGAAAAATCTGCAGCAGAAGGGAAGAATATCAGTGAACGAAGTTTCTGGCTATTTGTCACACAAAATAACATACAGGTGAGGTAGATACGGTGAGGTGAGGTGCTACTTTTATAAAACAGTACCAATTAAAAATTTCACCGCACATGCATATACAAATATTGCAGTTATGTGTTTGATTGCTACAACCAGTGATACAATGTAAAACACTGTGAAAAACAATTACGTTTTTTTAGTGTACTAGAGAATATAATGCAGATCTCCATAGTCCAATAATGCAAAAAAAAAAAAGTTTCAGACACCAAATATTTCCTTGCACTGAGAGAATGAAGTTATATTTCTGAAATAAAACCCCGATTTTAGCTTAAGTTTAGAAATCAATTAGGCCTAAATTTATCAATATGAAGCTTCAAAGATTATCTAATATCAAATAGAATACCCATGTACTTATAGCTAGAAATGCATACAATTTTTGTTCCCTGGAATATACAATATCAGGAGGATTCAATAGAGCTCTGGAATTTGAAAATATCATAAATTTTGTTGTATCTGTGTTTAAAACCAGTTTAAGTCGACATAGACGAGACTGTACAAGATCAAACATTGATTGCAAGTATTGAAGAGCCTGTGAAGCTGTTGCTGCAGAACAATAAATAGCGGTATCATCTGCATAAAGATGACACTTAGCATTAGGAATGTTATTTATACACAACAGATGTTATTTATACAAGGAAAATAAATAACATCTAACATTCCTAATGCTAGGTATCATCTTTATGCAGATGATACCGCTATTTATTGTTGTGCATGTAAAGGGTGATTTTGCAACATGAAATTGCATGTATTCTTTAAAAGTGCCTTGAAGGACCATGAAAAACCATATGATTATCATTCAGGGATTTGGTAAATATCAACCAAATCATACCACCACAGTACTTTTAATAAATAATAAATCATAATAAGACATAAATCATATTAAAAGTGATTTGACAGTACAACTGCTAATGAACTGAAAGAATTTAAATCATTATGCTCCACCCCTGAAAGTTAGAGCAGTGCATGGGATCATAGCGGTGTCATTACCTTAACTTGCATGTTGCCTGTAGGTCTGTCTCCTCAGCTCAAGTGCAGGCACTGTGAGTGAATGTTGTTGTTGCTCATTTTCTGTGAACTACAGTAAACTCCTTGCTATCTAACATTGCGTAATTCATATAGAGTGCTATAGGTGAAAATGCAACACAAGCACAAAAGCACTAAATGGTTTAGCTCCCCAGTACTTGAGCGAGCTCAACGCATTATACTCCTTCACGTCTAATGTGATCTCAAAATTCCGGACAGTTGATAATACCTAGAATATCAAAATCGACTGCTGGCGGTAGATCCTTCTCCTATTTAGCACCTCTGTCTACTTTGGAACAGTCTTCCTAACATTGTCCGGGAAGCAGACACACTCTGTCAGTTCAAAGCTAGACTAAAAACACATATCTTTGGCCTAGTATACACATAACACATTATAAACTTCTATAATTCAAAGTTAGGCTGCATAGATTAGATCAGCCGGAACCGGGAACACTTCCCATAAATCCTGATGTACTTGTTACATCATAAGAAGGATGGCGTCTACGCTAATATTAGTCTCTCTGTTTATCCCGAGGTTTACCGCAGTTCATCGGATCGAGGCCGTATCCAGATCTGATGAAGGACCTGCGCCTGGACACGACGACAACGCAGTCCTGAAGTGTCAACTAGGCTCTCCCCTGTGAAGGCCTCCTCTGTACAGATAAAACGTTGTCGTTTTATCTCTACAGTCACCACGTGGCTACGCGGACACGATAAATAATTCTGTATTATCAATTTTTAAGGCCAGACAAGTAGTTTGTTGAGGGTTGATTTATAAAGAAGGACTACATGCACATATATATTCAAACGCGCATACCTATGGACTGAACACGTGATGCGCATGTGCGCGACGTCGGTGTTTGCACAGAGATAACTGATAATCGTTTGCACCTAGCAACCTATTTCCGGGAGTGCACGGTTTTGTGCGGATGGGCGGCCGGAGCGCATTGAGGGTTTTCTGTTAGAACGGTGTCGTGTTAGCTAAGTAAGTTAAGTTAATAACTAATGATCTTCGCAATGGAAGTGAATCAATCAATCAAAACTAACTTTAGCTGGACAATAACATTATCCTAGAGCTGCTGTAAAGCCAAAACAATCTCTGTAACTGTAATTCCCTATTATCACTGTAAAGGTGCTTTGAAACAACTCTTATTGTTAAAAGCGCTATATAAATGTAGGTGACTTGACCTGACTTGACAAAGCAGCAGCATTTCGGGGACAAATTGTTCTACAAGTCATAAACAGCCTCTATCTGTGGAACAATGTTTTTGGTTTCAGACCCCTGGTCTGGATTTCCAGTTGAGAGCCTGCAGCTGATGGGCTGGAATGTTGCCAACTTCAGCACACTTCAATTAATCATACTCTTTTTGTTTGCTTCCTCATGCAGAATACTCATATGTCATAATGAGTTTGGCTCATTTATGATTATGCAATATGAGTGGAGTGTCTTCTCTAAATGTGCGCGACGTCGGTGTTTGCACAGAGATAACTGATAATCGTTTGCACCTAGCAACCTATTTCCGGGAGTGCACGGTTTTGTGCGGATGGGCGGCCGGAGTGCATTGAGGGTTTTCTGTTAGAACGGTGTCGTGTTAGCTAAGTAAGTTAAGTTAATAACTAATGATCTTCGCAATGGAAGTGAATCAATCAATCAAAACTAACTTTAGCTGGACAATAACATTATCCTAGAGCTGCTGTAAAGCCAAAACAATCTCTGTAACTGTAATTCCCTATTATCACTGTAAAGGTGCTTTGAAACAACTCTTATTGTTAAAAGCGCTATATAAATGAAGGTGACTTGACCTGACTTGACAAAGCAGCAGCATTTCGGGGACAAATTGTTCTACAAGTCATAAAAAGCCTCTATCTGTGGAACAATGTTTTTGGTTTCAGACCCCTGGTCTGGATTTCCAGTTGAGAGCCTGCAGCTGATGGGCTGGAATGTTGCCAACTTCAGCACACTTCAATTAATCATACTCTTTTTGTTTGCTTCCTCATGCAGAATACTCATATGTCATAATGAGTTTGGCTCATTTATGATCATGCAATATGAGTGGAGTGTCTTCTCTAAATGTGCACGATTTGTGCAAATCCAACCTAAAGATACTCTTGTGGGAAAAAGTGTGCTTAATATTGAATGTGCACTTGCAATGCATATTTTTGAAAAACTGTAAATAAATACCACATTAGATGTACCATAGAGTACACATTCATGACTGTTTCCTAAAAGTCTAAATTAACTAAATGAACTAAAAAACTAAATTTTGTAATCTAATAAAAAATGTTACTTAAATGTAAATACATTTTAAATCAGTATGTTTTAATCTTTTGTCATGCTTTAAAAAAGTGCAAGTGACTAACATAATAAAGTGCATGTTAAGTATTTGAACTGTACACTAAAACATGATAGCCCCATTAAGTTATTTTAACTTATTTTTTCTCTTTAGCCGTATTTCCACCAAAATTACCGGGAACAATATGTCACAAGATCTTTTTTCCCCCAGACCTGTTGTCTGCGTTTCCACCGCCGTCTAGTACCGTGAAGATTAGGCAAATAGTCCGATGACGTAGGACTGCGCGCTACTTTACCGTCCGTTCCCTTCACCATACCTAGAGATTTGCATAAGATCAGCTATTAGGCTAACTGAAATAAAACCATGCCAATCTGTATGGTGAAGGCTATGTGATGATGTGGGGCTATTTTAATTCCAAAGGCCAAGGAAACTTTATCAGGATGCATAGTATCCTGGATCCATGAAGTAACTGGCCTTTAAAAATAAAAATCTTTAATTTTTATTTAAAGGGGGGGTTCAATGGTGTTTCATGTATTCAGAGTTGTTTACAGTGTTAAAGAGATGGATTCTCATGCTAAACATGGGCAAAGTTAAAAAAAAAATATTTTGGACGAATAACGGAGAATTTCTGTGCCGAAAATCTTACTTCCGGGTTGGTACAAGTTTCGGCTGTTTTTTTTCGATCGTGGATCTAATGATGTAGATGAGAGTGGAACTCTTTATAATGGGAGTGAATGGGTTTTTGTTTTTGGAAGTCTTATACGGTGTTTATTCGGCTCTTATAGTGATTTTCTGGAGTAGGCCTAAAACTAATGCTTCATCTTTAGTGTGATGTACAGTAAACTTAATTGAACAAGCATATAAGCAGGCTTGTATTAATAGTGGATAAAAGCAGATGACAATACGTTATAACCGTAATTAAACTAAACTATACCTGTTCTATTTCCATATAGCATAATATTCTCTGGCGCTGTAGGCATTATTTTCCGACTCCGGGTCGAAATGAACACTGCTAATGAGAGTTTCTGTTTTGATATTATCATTCTGTGAGATGAGATTGTCCTGGCTCTGAGGGAGAGCTCGTGAGGCTCCGCCCTCTGTGCTGGCAGCAGGAGCTCATTTGCATTTAAAGGCATACACACTAAAACGGCATGTTTTTCTGAGCCCCAAAAAGTGACAATTTAAACATGCTGTAAAAAATTATCTGTTGGGTATTTTAAGCTAAACCTTCACATACACACTCTGAGGACATCAGAGACTTATTTTACATCTTGTGAAAAGGGGCATAATAGGTGCCCTTTAAAACAAGTGCAAATTTGATCTGAAGTGAATTGCATATGCTTATGCTTTAGGGGAATGCATATGATTATGCTTTGCAACATACAGTATGCTTATATTGTGTGCATCATTTACTTATCCAAAATAAGTGTTTTCCATAAAACCCTGGCCAGGTGAAATATGTACAAATGAAGAACATTCAAAACCATTGCTAACCTTCTTATATGTTTATCTGACTACAAAAACTCAAAAAGAATAAGCATATAATAATCCAATAGATTTTGCTGGCATTCCTTATGCTGGCTAAGGTTAGTCTCCATGAATTCACCATTCAGAAAATACTGAAAGGTGGTGTGCATGGGAGGATACCATGAAACCACAGCTATCCAAACAGAACACTACTTCATGTCTGAGGTCTGCCAAACTCGACCTAGATGATCCAGATGGCTACTGGAAGAATTTGATACATAGTGAGACAGAATTGGATATTTTTCTCAATATGAGAAATGTTTGGAGAACAATAATAATAAAAATAAACACTGCATCCCCCAAATATGATGGTATTGATAAAAAAAAAAAATCTGCAACATACATCCACTATTATGTGGTAGCAATTTGCTTTGTTCATGTTGTCAGGTTTAAAATCTGGGAACAATTACATCAAAGTGGTTACACACAAAACATTACTTACTGCATCTTTTATAGGATTTATGTCGGACTAAAAAGAATAATAAAGGTTTAGAACTTTCACATCATATTATGTGATCACTCTATTGCTTTACATTTTAATATCACAGTAATGTTGGCTGCTATCCTTTTAACTCATTCTTTAGCACAGAATGTTGTGAGCTCTCTCTCTCTATTCTTTGGAAGGTAGGCTACTCACACCAGGGAATTTCTGCAAGTTAACCTCCCCCAAGATCAGGCCACCCACATTTATAGTCATGTGCCTGGGATTGGCCCTTCTAAATGAGTCCAGTGATTCCATATTGAATCCTGACTTACAAGGAAAAATGGAACACAGGAAATGGCCCCTGCTTGGAATGACCACTAAAATGTATTTTGTGGATGTTGAACAAAACCCTGCCTACATCAGCTTGAAAAGACTGAAGGAAATCTCATTTATTTTCAGAGAAAGAAAAATTAACATCAAAGGGCAAGTCATAGATGTGTGAGATGGTATTTTTCTTTATGAAATGATTTTTATGAAGAAATGTATTTAAATTAAATAATGGTGACACTTATAATAAGGTTTTATTAGTTGACAACATTAGTTAACATGAATTAACAATGAACAATACTTCTAGAGCATTTAATGTCAATCTCAACATTTACTAATACATTTCTTAAATCAAATGTTGCTTCTGTTAAGATTAGGTAACGGTTGTGAAATAACATGAACATTTATATTCACTAACATTAACAAAGGTTAATTAATCCTATAAAATATAATATTCATTGTTAGTTCATGTTAATGCATTAACTAATGTTAACAAATGTGACCTTATTGTAAAAAATAAATAAATAAATAATAATAATAATATAAAATAATAAATTAAAAATAGTTCTTGGTAAATAGTTAGTTAATAACTAATTGGGATTTATTTAGCTGAAAGTATTCAAAGAAATCAAGTAATAAGATCACACTGCATTTATCCTTTTCACAGACATAACATGGTATATTAAATTTCATTTAATTCAGTGTCTTGTATTTTCTTTGAAATTCATTACTGTGTATTTTATGAGGAAAATGTGAATGAATTAAGATGAATGTGACCCAGTTTAAGGTTTTTTATTATTCTTTTATTATTATTATTTTTGTGCAATATCACTGCTTCATAGTGTCCTCCTTAGTGCACCTTCTGCTCTATTCTGAGAAGGTTAAGTGTTCCAGTACAGAGAAACAGGGTGACTGGAAGAAATTAAGCTTGATTTAATTATAGGCTAACAAACAGGCACTTACATAGAGAACATTGCTTGAGACTCTTATGCTTTCAATCTTGCACATAATGCAGCAAACACATTAACAAAACATTCGGAAAATAAACAATTTAAAATTGTGAATTATTTGGAATTTCGTTCTTTTTTTTTTCTTTCTTTTTTTTTTTTAAAATACACATAAAACTGTGCTGAAGTTATGGCACTTTGATATATACCATCCATAATGAATGATTACCATATTATTTTGCACTTGCAGCCCAGTGATTCTCGTCTGGTTTTGGCTCACAACCCAGATTATTCATCGGACATTAATTGCAATCCAAAACAGTAGGATACAAAAATCATGGCATTTCAACCACTAGAATGATGGATTCTAACTTCCATGCTGTCCTGTTTTGGTCTCAATTTGAAACCATTGTTAAAACATTATGAAGCGGCCGAGACTTCCGCGTTCAGAGAACAAAGGTGAATAATATAACATTATTAACTAGACAAACATTTTCTGAAGAAAATGTGAGTGGTGCTTGCCATGGCAAAACTCTGCACTTGGTTGCTCGGGTGTTTATAGGTGGTTGCTAGGGTGGTGCTAGGTGGTTGCTAAGGTGTTATGGGTGGCAGCTAAGGTATTCTGAGATGTTGCTATGGTGTTCCTAGACGGTTGCCAGTGTGTTGTGGGTGGTTGCTATGGAGTTGCTAGGCTGTTGTTAGGGTATCCTGGGTGGTTGCTAAGGTGTTGCTAAGGTGTTGTGGGTGGTTGCTAAGGTGTTTCTAGGATGTTGCTATGGTATTCTGGGAGGTTGCTAGGGCGTTGCTAGGTGGTTGCTATGGTGTTCAGGGTGGTTGCTATGGTGTTATGATTGGTTGTAAGAGCGTTGCTAGGGTGTTGTGGGTGGTTATTTGGGTGTTGCAGTTGCCAGTTGTCATTGATTACTATGGAGTTTTTATAGAGTTTTTAGCATGTTCTTATCATGTTTTAGCACTTAGCTTATCATGGTTAGCATGTAGCTTTTCACTGCTAGCATGTGTAACATGATGGAAATCATTTTTGCTAGCAAGAGAGCCAACCCCCATGTCTATATACGATGTTCTGATGCTGAGATATAGGTATTGCTAAACGGTTGCTAGGGAATGGCTTGGCAGCTGCACATGATATAAACCTACACCATATGCCTCTATGACATTAAGATTTGAAAATATCACTCTTTGGGTTTGGGTTGCTAGGGTGCTTAGCAATGGTTTCTAGGGCATGACTAAGAAGAGTTGAAGGTAATTTGTGATTGGCTGTTTGCTGCCCCAAGTCAAACGAGCCAACCCTCATGTTTCTACGGCATTTTTATCCAAAGTCCAAAGATATCACTTTGATCTCTTTCAATGGAACTTGTTGCTGCTAGGATCCTCTAAATGGTTGCTAGGGCGTGGCTTGATAGTTTCAAGATGATCCCGAGGGACTGATTGATTGCCTACGTAAAATGAGCCCACCCCCTTGTCTCTATGACATTGTGATAGAACTACAAAATTCCTATGCAAGTTACCATAGTAGGAAAAACACTTTTGCGCACACTTCCCTTTTTCATGGGCAGTCCCTTCAACATAGTATGTCTATGGGGCAATTTCAGGCACCACTTGCCCACCCAGGGGTACAACTTTTACCCCATTGCGAGGTAACTTATGTTCTTATCGAGCCTTCAAATGTGGTGGTAACCCATATTTTTCTACAAAATCCTTGCTCAGAGCTATGACCCATTAAAGTTCGTGCCAATGTCTATGTTTTCTCTCTAAATTAATGCTCACAATCTGTATTTAATATAATATAATATAATATAATATAATATAATATAATATAATATAATATAATATAATATAATATAATATAGCCGAATTTCAAGTAAAGCTGTTCTCATTTCCTATCTTTTTTTTTTTTTTTTGTCTGACGAGTAACTATAATATAGTGACTACATTTTTTTATAGGCCTATGTGGAAAATTATCTGAGAGAGTTAGCGAATCGGATGAACTAAAGCTCTGTGATAGTGAGTATTACAAGTATTAAGCACAAGAAAAGAAAGCAAATTAAAATGGTTTAAATTAAATATAAAACAAAAGAGAAGCAGATAAGTGATAAGTCAGTGAAAAACACTGCTGATTCGCGTCAGTCAGCTGCCGTGCGCTCAACAGAAGAATGAGCCGCTGCCCGCTGCTCCTCTCAGCCATTCACTGAACAGGGTAGACGCAGAGAGAGGTGTGTGACGGCAGGGAGAACGCAAGAGCTCGCGCTCGCAGGACAGTACTGGCAACATTTGAAGGTTACTGAGGTTTGTCCAAAAAGTAGCTAGATTTGTCGCTAGTCGCTTTTTTGAAAAAAAAAAAAAAAAAAAAAAATTCGCCAAAGGGGGCTGAAAAGTCGCTAAAAATAGTGACAAAGTCGCTAAGTTGGCAACACTTCGCAAGCACAAGCAACTAACTAGAGGGGCGGGGCGTGGAGGGGGACTGGCGCTGACGCAGCGCAGAGGGCGTGGTTTGCGTTCGTTGTTTCTGCCATTGAGGGGATTCAGTGTGTGGTGACTCGGGCGGAGTCGGCTTTACTGTCGGGAAACGAGCTCAATCATTGAGTTAAAGAATTAAAAAAAAAAAAAAAAAAAAAAAAAAACTCATTTAGCGGGTTGAAATTTACCCCTGCACTGTATGTTACTTCCCCGAAGAAGCGTCGTATGTGGAGTGTTTTTAGCGGTTGTGGTGGGTGGATTTGTTGGAGAGCTGCTTAAACTGGAGTTACGGGAAGCGAAGGAGATTTTCTCGGCCCTGGTTTTCATGAACGGGCCTCTTACAACTTACTAAAGTTCGCAGATATACTTCAGTTTCTCTCTTTTTTAACCATTGCTCGGTAGGTATGCTTGTTTTATGAAGTATGCAATGTGTTTAGGATGGGTGTGTATTGTATCGTTGAGATTATGGGAGGTTTGGCAGGATCGCTTTACTGTGTCGATTGTTCCAGTACAGCGTGTCCAAAATGAATTCTATTACTGACTCTCCACTTACGTTACGTTACTTCACTACTTGACACTAGCGGTTTATTTTCTACAGCCACTGTGCTTTTAGCATCGTAAATTAAGTTGTAATATTTCTTGTTGTTGTACGTATACATTTATATGGTTCACTAATAAATAATCCGTTATATTATTTAAAGCTAACATTAGCCAATAAGCTAACCCCGAACATGCTAAATTAATATATGTTTACATTTATGCGTCTTCTATCAACGCCTAATGCATTGAGTCGTCATTCGGAATAATAGTCAGTTCGATTTTGATGGATCTGCTGTGTGTGATTTTAACTCATTTGATTGTGGTTTTGGTATTACTACATTTTAATTATATAAACTTACACTTTAATTGCTATAATTGCTGTTTGAATTAATTCAGTTTATGTTTGGCTAAGTTATTCATGTTCGTTCGTTCTTAATGTTGCGCCGATTAATAATTGTAATCTGTCACGTGAAACTCAAAGGAGAGTTTTCCTGTCAGCATTTTGACTCTTTGAGTTTCTTTTGCGCCATTAGTTATTTTATTTGCACTTTTTCAAAAAGTGTTTATTTCCATTTGACGCTTTCGTAGTTAATTTAGGTAACGTTATACTGTGCTTAACATTTTAAAATATATTTCTCGTTAGAAGACAGAGAAGAACAAAGAATCACGCCATATATAATCTCAGTATTTTGCTAGTTTAGTTCTACTTGGATAAAAGGTATTCACTTGCAGAACATTTATAACCTATTGCTGTTTATGCTATTAAGCTACTGCCACTTTTTTGTTCCTTTTGGTATTACTGTTATAATAACGTATATGTTTATATTCTGTCAAATAATGTGTAACAAGAGTAGATTTACTAGTTTTTTGTTTTTGTTTTCACCATGGAAGTTGAGTTGCTGTTTGAAATGCTTTTTGTGTGGCTTGTGTAAAATGGCTTCTCTTCTGTGTTGCAGGTTTGAGTTACTCTGTAAGATCCAGAGGAACAGGCCTCACACAGATGGGAAGAGTCTGTAAGAAGCACCTTGAAGGTGCACCCAATCATTGGACTATTAGTTTCACATAATCCACTTGTCCAGACAGACTATCCAGTGTGGATGATAATGATAATAAAGGCGTAAAGTCTTTGGATAAAACCTTGTTTTCTTCGACTCTTGCCTCATAAAAATATTGGTTTAAAGAACCTTTGTGAGCAGTCAGTATCATTTTTGTGACACCAAAACTTTACCATCAAAATGAGTGCAGAAGGATATCAGTACAGAGCGCTGTATGACTACAAGAAAGAAAGGGAGGAGGATATTAACCTGCATGTAGGGGACATTCTTACAGTCAACAAGGGTGCACTACTTGCAGTTGGCTACGTTGAGGGCATAGAGGAGAGACCAGAAGAAATCGGATGGCTGCCTGGCTTTAATGAAACCACTCAAGAAAAGGGGGACTTTCCTGGTACGTACGTGGAGTTCATCGGCAAGAAAAAGATTTCTCCACCAACTCCCAAACCAAGGCCCCCAAGGCCTCTACCTGTGGCTCCGGGGACTGCAAGGCCAGACTCGGACTCTGAGCAAAGTGAGTAAGCCAAAAAAATTCCCCTGAATTATATTTTCAGCCTTTTTGCCACATCCAGGGTTAGGATGTATTGCTAACTGGACTGAAATTTATGATGCAAATTAGCTTTAGAATTCAAAAAGTATTTGTCTTAAATCCTCAGATCTTTCTACCATTTTGAGCTGCTGCTTAGATAGTTTCTCAATTCCACAGAAGTTGTATATAGTTAACCTTTTGATTAATATTTGGTCACCAGAGTTGACCTTAACCAGTGGTCACAAAGCAGATCTTCATGTATTTGCAGTCTAAAAAATTGTCAACCATTTTAGCTTGGTTGGTGCATAATTTTAATGAACCCTTTTTCCACTTAACTAGATCCATTCATGCTGATGCCAAACCCACGTGCCTCTCTCAAAATACCCACTCACCACTTGTTCCATTTTCGTAACTAGCGACCAGATTTTACACCACCATTTCATCAAGAGATTGGATTTATAGCTGCAGCACACAAATGTCGCCTGAATATTTAAGGCTGTTTAAGGTTTGCACTGGGCTATGTTTCATAATTGCAAACATGGCAGGAAGCCCAGATTTGGATGGAGGCCTGCACACAGTAGTTTGTAATTGTCTGGCATTGCTGCATCTTTCACACAGCCACAGTATGAGTGCTTAGAGCCCCCTATGGCTCCTTTATAATCACCCAGCTCTCTTAATTTGTAGTTTTGCTCTATGCTGTCTTTTTGTGCCATTTGTTGCCATTTCTTTTCTAGTGTCTAAAAAAAGCTTGTGAATGATACAATACAGATTCTTCTTAGGGCACTTTCACACTATAGCTTTTGAGGCTTGTTTGCCTTAGGTTCTTAAGAAAAACCAGAAAGACAAACTCAGTTGTCATGGTGACAACTAAACCGTTCTTCATGTTGTCAGGTTATGAAATCATGATCATAAGTGAGATACGGCACTCAAAATCAACTTGTATGCGACTTCCTCGTCCTTTGTGGTGTGATGCATAAAAACACTAGTATATTTTTATCTTTTGAGGTTTTTTTTTTTTAAACCCACCTAACTTTTTCCTGGTTGTCAAGATCAAGATTGCTTAAGCTGCATAACTGTGGCTAAATTGACTCTATGGCCTCTCTTTTTCTGAATGAATATTCTGATTTGTGTCCATGTTAAGGGAAGGGAAGGGAGAGGAAGCGCTTACACTGGACAGGGGTTGAGACTTGGAGATTGCAGTTTTGAGGAATGTGAACCAGAAGCAGATCTGGAAAACTGCCAGAGCTCATGGCATTATGCTGCTCACACGCCAGGACTCAAACCCAATCCACATAGCATTTCTAATCTACATAGTACATAGGCCTAGATAATTGATATCTGATGCTATTTTACACTGTTGGAAGATTATTTCGGCCTTGCTAGAAAATCTCTGGTTTCTCTTCCTCATTTGAAATGACTACCGTATGTTTTTTTTTTCTCTTGAATCCTCTTGGCCTATTTGCGTAACTGTTGCGTAAAGAATCAGTGCAGAGGGAAGTGAAATGCCAGAAAATGCCCCTCATTCTCGATAGTGATGTTTGAGGTATTATGTGGAATTGTGTGTGTGGTATTATGTGTCATTATATGACATAAATGTTATTCCTGAGGAATCTCCAGAGCTAACTGAGCTCATTTAGAAAATTATTCTAAACATTAAAATGAAAAAAGAAAGAAGAATTTCATAGCCAAAAATGAAGTGCTTTCCAGTGTGACATTTTCCTGTACACCGCAAGTACCATTTCTGTGTGGTGCCTGAAGCAGAGACTCACGGCATAAGAAACATCTGGAATGTCTTAAAGACGAATCTCACAGATTTTCACCAATTCAGCAATTGGCTCTTCCTCTTTAGTGTTCATTTTATTATTCTACTAGCACAGGAGAATTCCAGGCAGAGAACGATTTGTAATTGTGCCGTGCCGAACTAAGCTCAACTGGAAATATAACTTTAACCGTTCCTTACCATTCTTAGAACCTTTTGATGAAAAAAGGGCAGTTAAGAAAGCATCTGATCATAGCTACATGGATTATGGATATGTTTGCACAAGCTCTGTAATTCGTCACACAGTCAAGTCACATACACATTTTATTTATATAGCACTTCATGCAATAGATTTCTTTAAAGCAAGCAGCTTTATAGTATTAAAAGTGAAAAAAAAAAAAACAGCCTCACCTACTATGAGTACTTGTCTTAGTTTACTTACCTTAACTTTGATTGTTAGTCTGTATACTGTAAAGGTAAGAAAGATTTTAGTAATTTAGTATAAATACATCTTTTCAGTTAATGAAATTAGTTTTTACTGTAATTGTTTTTTTGTTTTTGTTTTACTTTTTACAGTTTTTTACAGTGTACCAACAATACTGTTAAATGGCATTACTGAGATCAGCGTATATTTGAATGCATTGTATATTTATGGAACTTCTCATTGCCTCAGATGCCTCAGATTTATTAGCCGCCACTGAAGGTTCTTCCAGATTTTTCTCGTTCTCTCTCATTTCTCCATCTCCCTCTTTGATTTTTGGATTATTCTTCTGGGGTCAGACCTGATTGAGGAGATTGAGGGGGAGTGTTTAGCATGGGACCTCTCTCTGTCTCTCTCTCTCTCTCAGCAGCTGAGACTCACTTAAGAGAACAGCAGATGTGGAATTTCTGTCCGTTTTGGCTCCCAGGCTTTTTTTTTTTTTTTTTTGCTCTAACATACTCCTTTCTGTGGGCCTCTAGTCTAGAGTGAGAGGATCCATATGTGCCCAGCCCAGCTTTGTGCACAATTCTTGTTTTATTGTTTACTCATTCTTGGTAAAGCTTTCAACTGCGTTCTGGGTCCACAAATTGTATTGCTCAGTTTTTCCTTCACTTCGGTTCCAAGTTGTCTTTTTCTCTGCGTGACTCCAAACAAGGAATGAGATCTTTTATGGCTTTAACTTCTTCTGTACTATGGAAATTAGAGTTCCTCTTTATCTGACACTGTTCTGTTTTATTGCATGGAGAATGAGTTGAGCTGGTAAACATACACTATGTTTACGAATTTTTTTCCAACATAGCCTACTTAATAACAGTTGAATGTTTTTTTCAATTATCAATATAGTATAATACAATAACAAAAAATATGAACAGACACAAAATGGCTAAATAAATTATGGCCACAATGGTAATTAAAGTCGTCAAGTCATCCAACAACCAACCATTGAGAAGTTATTCTAATATTTTTCATTTAGGTTTGATTATTTTTAGTAGTGGTGCTTTTCTTTAGCAATTAAGCAGTTTACATTTTAAAGTCCTTCAAATTTAATCCTTTCTTCTAAGTATACATCACTTAGATTTAGGGATATTTTAGACAGAATAACCAAGGAATATGTTCAAAATGTGGGGCTGATCATTCAGTATTTGCCTGCTTTAGAGATAAAACATTCAGTAAAGCCACTAAATGTTCTTTGTTTCGGTATTCTGGAGTTCAGGATTCTGTTTCCAATTTCCATGGCCAATTGAAGTAGATGATGTGATCAAATCTTGTATGGACTAACCAGTTTTCATCCAACCACAAGTCCATGCAAGACCCACATTCCTGTACTTTGTGAGATATGGCAGTCTTTTAGTATGCAGTTTGCAGGGGTCATGCAGTCTGTGCATTAAATTTAGAGAAGCTATATGCTTATCTGCTATTTTATCTTTATCTCAATCTGAGATGCAGGTCTCTTGTGGTTGTTGCTAGGTCCATGTAATGCAGTGAGAATTTATTTCGATCAAATTGGTAGTACTGGGCAGTATGACCAAAAATCTGTATCATGCTACTTTTTAAGATTCTGACGGTTTCACGGTATATCAGTGTTTTTTTTCATGACTGGATGTTTATATAAGTTTATAGTAGCTTATTTTACTGTCAGGAGTGCATAAAATAGAAAAAAACTGTAATGTTAAATACAAATTTACTTTAAAAAATGGAGGTAATCAAAACAATTTATAAAACAAACAATTTTGGGTCATGCTTTATTTTACAGTGTCCTTGCTAGATTTGTTACATGTACTTACCATAGTAATAAAAGTAAATTATTCATAATTACATGCAACCAACCCTCAACCAAATCCTAATCCTACCCTAACCCTATAGTAGTAAGTACATGTAGTTACTTAGGCCTAATATTACTCTGTACTTAAAAATAATAACTCTGTAACAATGACACCTTAAAATAAAGTGTAACCCAATTTGGTTAACCTTTTAAAAATGTAATCAAATGAAAATTGTATAGTTCCTTTTATATTTGGCAAGTTTACTGTTTATATTAAAACATGTATGAGAACTTGGTATTCCTTAAAATATATATATTTTTAATCAATTGTATTAGTATTACACATTACATTCTACTGTGCAATGGTAATATATGTCTGTTATAATTTTATAAACCTTTTAGTAACGTATTATGTAATTAGATTTTCTTGAATGCAATGATAAAATGTTTATAAAGTGAACTCTCAGAGCAACTCTGGAGATGAAGTTCATGTGGAGTGTCCTTATAATGAGACGACAGATGCTAAAAAAAACCCATGAGCGTCACACGTGCGAAACTCTGAGGTTCTCATCCACAAATACGCAGAACATGCAGATTTCAAAAACATGTATGGTGCTTTATAATGCCTTTTTGCCTTGTGTGGAGCTTAACAGTACCATGAATACACACACACAGTATTGGATTTGGATCGTTCCCGTCTGACTGATACCGGATTCAGAAAAAAATGCAGAATCGGAGCCGATACCGATACTGGTTATCTGATTGGTGCATTCCTACACGCTACATATCGCTCTTCATGGCCGTTAAATAGATGCAGGAATTTCTTTTAGCTATGCATTGGTATGGTAGCCTGGTTCTACCAGACTCTTGTACATTTCATTTGTACAGAGAGTCTGGAATCTCTCCATTGAGAAACGTTTACTTCCTTGTAGGCGGGTTCTCTGTTAAAGTTCAAAACTATTGGATCTGCCCAGAGTCACTCAGGATCTGCCATAGCCAATCGCTAACGTGTGGTCGTGACGTATGTCATGCGCCGAAACCGGCCGGAAGCATTTACAAATTCAAAATGTATAAGGACAGTGATGTATTCAGTCAACTGTCGAAGCTGGGTCTAATCATTAACAATACGCCGCTGCGGTCGTTTCGGATCTGCCGCAAATGCTGTACAGTGATCACCAGGCTAGTGCGCGATACGGAAACAACTTTTCTGCCTCCTTCACTTGGTCCTCCATTAGTGCAACGAGGGGAGACGACAACAACTATCGGCTTTGCATCCCTATCGTTCCCCTTAGCTAACTCATTCACCACTAGAACTGCCATGGCGGTCATTTTGACCGTTTTGAATTTTATATCTGCAATGTTGAAAAAATAAATACAATCCTGCTGGTACCTGACTTTTCCTAAAAGTGTCTGTATTTTCATTTAAAATGTTTTTCATAAATTACCTATGTAAATTACACATAAGGCAAAAAAACAAAACAAATGAACATATTTACCTATTTCGGCCATAAACGGTCATATTGACCGCACCGAATTTCGCGGTATTATGCTACGCAACAATAAAATGTGGTAAAAAAATACACTAAACATATTCAACAACAAATCATTTAAATTTAATGATATTCAGAACAGAACAAGAATGAAAAAATAACTAAAGCCAAAATGAAATGCTTTATAAGCGAAAGTGAAAGTAAGCGGCGTTGGGCTCACTTAACTCTCTAATTAGAATCAAAATGTTTCAACATTTGCGATGTATTTGGATGCTAAATTATTCTTTATCATAGGCTTTGAACTTCACTCACGTTCCAATATCGACGGAAAAATCATCCTCTTCACACGCATAAAATGGTGCGAATTGTAGCCTACTAGTACTGAGAAACAGCAGTGGAATTTTTATGTTAGGTTGACTATTTTATTATTATATTTTATTATGGCTATAATGAACAGGCTGCAATGCTGGAAGATGCTGTGTGTGTGTGTGTGTGTGTGTGTGTGTGTGTGTGTGTGTGTGTGTGTGTGTGTGTGTGTGTCGGCGGGCGCGATCGAACAGTGGAAACATGAAAACATAGGCTATACTCTCCGTCATTTTGTTCAGGGCATCTACGAATATTATTTATTTATAAATAATAATTAAACTTGTTTAAATGTACAGTTTGGTGTTTTGTTTTTAAAAGACATCCTAATACAATAAATGCATTAATCTCTCAATTGGGGATTTATCATTAAAGTTATAGAGTTTTGAATAGCGATCAAAATGACCGCTTGCGGCAGTTCTAGTAGTTATGGAATTCTGGCACTTAGCTGGAAAATCAAACTTTTCCCGAACCCCGGGGGGAGGAGGGCCACAACATCATGGCCACCAACAAAACTTAGCAAACATTGTTCTTGCTCCGGCTTTAACTTCTGTATATTCGGCAGTTTTGCAACAACGGACCGAATAGCTTTTCTCACGTCTTTCTCCGCTGCCATTACTCCAACTCAAACTGACGCACTACATCTACGTCATCGTTCTCAGCCACTCCCTCTGTTCGCTGATTGGTCCTACAAAAAATAGCAGTCCCAGACGTAGTACTGAAGGAAAATGAAATTGAGCGGAAGTACGGAGGAGGGCGGAGCCAGGCTATTGGTATGGAGGTGTTTACACACGAAATTGAAACCAGCACTAAATGCAGGACATAACAAATAAATCAACCATAAAAATGTTTCAAACAACAAAAGTTATCCGAGAGAGTGCGCGTGAAAACTGCCAGGGAGAGCTGTAGCAGTTAACTGAAAGTGTGACCTGGTTGGGGGAAGGCATTGCTGGTGTTTGAGATAATGTGCTTTTCTCCTTTTTGAGGGGCCTCTTCAGCACTCGGTGGAACATCTGCTGTATGGAGCAGCTCTCTGAGAGAGAGTTGTTGCTGGGTTTTGTAAAGAATGTGCAGTTTTCCCCAACCAAGCAGTAAGCCAATATATCTGCCAAAGTACCTAAAAAAAGAAAAGAAAAAAAAAATATATATATTTGCCACATTAAATTAATTTTCGGGGGCACTTTTTTTACCTTCATAGTTTTTTCCTAACCTTATTAAATGTCTTCTTTCTTGTCAAATTCTTTATTTTGACTAGTTCAGTTAGAATAATAAGACACTATCAAATGAAATCAGTATCAGCAAAATCCAAGCTGCATCTTCTGATGTTATGATGTATTTACACTATAATGAAGCACAGAAGTCATGGATAAATAAATAAATATAAAAACTTAACATTTTGAATTTATTCACAGTATTGTGCTGTTGCACTCATTTCCAGAAGAGTCTTACAGACTATGGAGAGAGAATTGTGTCTTTTTTACATGCAAGAAAATAAATGATCTGAGAGAGAGAAAAAAGTTTGAGAGAAAAAGTTATCACACTGATAGCAAAAAAAAAGCATTTTATGAGAGAAAAAAAAAAATTTGAGAGAAAAGGTTTTCATACCAATAGCAAAAAATACTAATATTTGAGACTAAAAAAAGTTTTGAAAGTATTTTCTCAGAACAAAAAAATATATAAATTAGAATTGTTTTTTATTATTTCTGAGAAAAAAAAATCTCTCTCAAAATACTTTGAAAAAAACTCTCATATATATATTTTTTGCTATCAGTGTGAAAACATTTTCTCTAAAAAAAAAAAAGTGTTTTTCTCAAAACGCTTTTCTTTGCTCTCGATGCAATTTCTTGCTCTCGTGTCAGGATTCTGCTTTGACTGTGAGAATTGTGTCATGGGCGGGGCCACGTTCCTATTGGCCAGTCGGGTGAGCATCGTCTTGTCTTGGGAGTCGAACTGAATCATTATACCGTTGTTCGGTTCACCGGCATAGATGCCGCCTCTGCCTTAGTAGTTGAGCACGGACATGATTGGGTAAGATGATTCACGGTGATGATACGCCTGGTTCAGATTACAAGAATTTTGTGTCTGTTACGATAGTCACGGTGTCAGATTACACGATTTTGACTCCTAAAAATCTTGTCATGTCGTGGATGGAATTCTAATTTATATTTTTTTTTTGTTCTGAGAAAATACTTTCTCTCAACTTTTTTTAGTCTCAAATATTATTATTTTTTGCTATTGGTATGAAAACTTTTTCTCTCAAATATTTTTTTTTTCTCTCATAAAATGCTTTTTTGCTATCAGTATGATAACTTTTTCTCTCAAACTTTTTTTTTTTCTCTCACATCATTTATTTTCTTGCATGTAAAAAAGACACAATTCTCTCTCCATACAGACAGGCTGCACGAGCTTTAATTGGCAAAGAACTTGTTACCTTATACATTATACATTGTCAGTCGCCGTTTACATTGAATGTAATAAAAGTCTTCAAAGTCACCACTCATCAGACCAGGCATAATTTTTTCCAGTCTTTTATTTTCCAATTTTGGTTAGCCGTTGAATATATACACTCACACTCCATTATATACTCCATCGGTGCACAACAAATGATAGACAAAGCCCAGCCAGGTTTATTGCCCTGTTAAAGACTTCATCCCCATGCAGGGTAAAGGTGCTCATTAGATCGTGGTGGTTATAACCGGGGCAGAACTGGTTTGTGGCCGTGAGCGTAATGGTGCACGTTCCTGTGGCTTAGCTTGAACAGCCTGTTCCCGGTCGCTGTATTTAGCATCATGACGAAACGGTACAATCGCATTCAAGTAGGCTACTAGTGCAGTAGGGAGCGGAAAAGTGCTCTAGCGAAAAGAATGCTGATCCAGTTGACTATGTTTTCCAGAGTATGGAGCAGCCATTAAACATCCACTGTTTTAAATTGATGTTCTTTGAGCCCAGATAACTCTTTCTGTAGGATTCAGTGCTGCATTGCATAAGTCACAAGAGATCATATCTGTTGAAGCCTCTGGGTCAAAAGTGCATTGAAATTGAGGTGGAGCCAAACCTGAAAAAAACCTTTGTCAAACTGCAAGGACTGGACTTCAGTAGAGTTGACGTGATCTGGAGGTGGTACCGTGGTGAAAGCTGGTGTTTATTGAGATGTGCGTGAGAGTGTGTACATGTGGTCTTCATTAATGTTCGCCTCCAGAGAGACAGGGCTGAATTGGCAAATCTTCTTACTGAAGGACAAGCATGTCTGCTGGGCGGATTAGCAACACATTGCAAGAGGTGGAGCAAGAGCAGCAGAAAAAAAAAAAGCAGAACTGAAATATGCACAGAGTTTTGGCACTGCCCCTATCACCCATTTAATTTTGGTGTGCATATTGGTTATGTGAGGAGATATGGAAGTGTTTGTATAGCCTAAGTTACAAACTAAATACCAGCAGTGGGAGAGAACATATCAGACGTAACGCCTTTTTTTTTTTTTTTTTTTTTTGAGACCATATAGCCTAGTTCAGTCCAACTTCTTTAATTCTGTTTCTTTGGATTGTTTGTTGAAATGGGGAGAAATAATTTGTCATTGCTTGGATTTTCCTAGAAGTCAGACATGGTATTTTGTCTTTTTTTTATTTATTTTTTTTATTTTATTTTAAATATGTGGTTTTTAGTGGGTAGTTGACACATCTGTATACTCGTATATCAAAATTTCAAGAGTTATTAGGTTCAAATGTACAGTATGTTTAAGGAAAGTTGTATCTTGCGTCTTGTGACTGGTCACCACCAGTTTTTCTTTTTAGATTTTTTTAAGAAAAATTTGTGTTGGTTATAACTCTCTCTGACGTATTACACACTGTATACTTTCTCAAAAGCAAAGTCCTCCCTTACAGGACAATGATTAAACACTTTGCGAGTAGATTGGTTATGGATGATTTTAAAGCATTACAAATTTAAAGTTTGATTTGTTTACAAATTGGACATCACAATGTTTTACAGAACTGATCCAAATTATACAACTATTATGTAGCATAACACCGTGTCTACATAATAGTTGTATAATTTGGATCATACAACTATTATGTAGCATAACACCGTGTCTACACCAGACGCAACGGACTCGACAAAAGCAGATAGAACCCATTGTAATCAGTGACGCTTCACTGGATGCAGCACAACACAAGTTCCCGACAGTAAAATGATGCCCCATTCTATTTCTGTCAAATGCCAAATGCCTGCGCTACTTCTGACACAGACAAATTATTTTCAATGGTCACTTTGTCGCATCCAGTGTGGACAGCTTCTAGATCAGAGATTGGCAATTGTGGTCCTGCCTGAAGCGTTCTAGTATTCCTGAAGGCATTGATTAGCTTGTTCAGGTGTATTTGTAATCAATGTCCTCAGGATAAAAAGAAAGCTACAGGTAGCTAAACTCTGCAGGACAGTGGCCCTGGGACTGAAGACGCCCATCTCTTTTGGCAGCAGCAGGTGTGTGTTGTGTTGACCGGTATAATATTGCTTTGCCATCATTGAACAAACACTGAGCAAGTAAACCATGCATGCAAACTAAACCATAAACACAGCTCTTAAAGAAACTGGAAAAACATAGAGCCTGTTTTCTTTATGTAAGATCTTCATGCTGTTTTTCAGGGCATGAAGATTGAAAACCTAACCCATCTGTGTCACTGCGTTATTTCTCTGTAACCCTGGATTAGTAGCCTCAGCTATGTCATGTGTGCTGTAATTGTTTGGTGTGTGCTGTCTGAGATCAAGCATTTTCACACACTGCCCTGGGGAAGACTCTGTCCCTCTTCTTTTACATTGAATGTTTCAGTTTCATTACTGTAAAATGTCAAATTGCCAATACAGTAGATGTTTCAAACCATCAGCACTAAAGCAGTGCCTTTTGTCTTCAGTGTCACAGTCTCTGTTAAAATGTGAGTTGTTTGAAAACCTCTTTTTTTCTTTTGATTTGAGGTGTTATATTTTTGTAACCAATAGGGGGCAACTCCGAATTTTCCTCATTTGGGCTATTTCAATAAGTTTCGGTAGCTTATTTCTTTGCATGTTACTGAAGATTTAATGTATACAACTGATTGCATAAACATGATTTATAGGAGACATGAACTTATTTAACCCTTTCCCCGTGATTGATGGAAATTTCTGTCATTTGAAACAACGCTTGTTTTCACTGTTATACTGCACTGGGACGCTATTAGGCATCTTCTGAAAGAGTACTGAATCTCCTGATGTGAAGAAGCAGAAACAAGTGATTGCATATGTAAGCAGATTAGTGGTCGACCGATATCTTAGAGAGCAGGGAGGCATATGTAAAGCCTATATATTATATTATGTTGTGTTATGTTATATTATATAAATTTGAAATCAATTATTTGAAAATGAATAAAAAAAAATACATCTCTATATTAAACAGACTTACTTAGATAGCAACTTCTTGATTCTGTAATAACGATTACAGTATTTTTCACAAATAAATTGTTGGAACAAAAGTGAATAAAAAGGAAGTAAACACTAAACAACAAGGGACTCATAATCTGGTATGTTTGTGTGCACTGGGAATCATATTTTTTGCAACTAAAGACAAGGTAACACTAATTTTGACTTACAGCACAGTGAAAATGACATGAATATGACAGTGGGCAACTGAATATAGTGCAGCATAGTTTGAAATCAGGGGTTTGAAGTATGTCGATCATGCATCTCCAGTGAAGCTAAACGCTTCTGTCTGCATTCAATTCACACAGACAGACTACACGCATTCATACACTTCAGAATGTCATATATTGCATGTCAAATATTCATACAACAAAATATTCTGGGGGCCATGAAAATTGTGAAAATGGTCAAAAATGCTGGCGGTGGATGGCAACTTTTAAAACGCGGGCAGGGAAAAAGTTAATGCTCCAAGTCTCCGAATTTACATTTAGGAATCAATAAAGTTTTTGTTTTGAAGGGGTGGTATAATGCCCTTTTCACGAGATGTAAAATAAGTCTTTGAAGTCCCCAGTGTGAAGTTTTAGCTCAAAATACCCCACAGATATTTTTTATAGCATGTTAAATTTATCACTTTTTGAGGGTGAGCAAAAACGCACAGTTGCTGCTCCTGGCACAGGGGGCGGAGCTACAACAGTTTGTGTCCTTTTACCTCACACAGACATGCACTGAAAATAAAACTTTCAGCCTTTTATGTTGAAACCGGAGTCAGACAATGATGGAGAGACTCAAGAAGAAAGAAGTGACAACATGTAGAAGCAACAGGACATTTCTGAATGGTTAGTTGATGAATTTATGTAGGTTATGTGTAATTATATTTTAGGCATTGATTAGCATATTCTGTCATGACAATCTTTAAATTGTGTTCAGAGGGTGAGGTTTATGTAAATTCTAGGGTTGGTGATGTCACCAACCCTGGAGGAATGTCGTGTAGTCCCTACCCTTAGTGTGTTGTAGTCCTTAAAAAGCAATTTCTTTAAAAGAAAATATCCCCCTTTGCTTTGAACTTTGAGCTTCGTAACTTTGCAGATGTTGTTTATGCTCAAACAGCAACATTACACACTAACTAAAGTTAAAAAAGTGAAATCATAATCAACCACCCCTTTAATTGCAATTTACTTTTTACAGTTTTAAAGGGATAGTTCACCAAAATGAAACTGTTGAAAATTATTATTATTATTATTATTATTATTATTATTATTATTATTATTTTGAACACCAACAGTTTAAAGAATCTTTACACAGCTCTTTCTTTTTTTTAAGTTTGAAGGGACCATCTGTCAAGCTACCAAGAGGAAAAATTACATGTAGTACATGTAACATACATGGTACAAATATTCACAGTTACCTGAGCAGCTGATGACTCTAATGGAAACACTGATTTCTGCTACACCTTGACGATTGATAGCAGTTAAACTTGTTTCTCAAAAGCAGGTTTAACCACTTTCAAAAAAAAAGTCCTTTATTGATTTCTGGGGGAAATGTGATCACTTAATGGTTTGCTAGAATGACATTTCAAAGTAGAACTAGTCCGTGATGGATATGCTAGATACACAAGTAGACCCCTAAAATGATCTGCTGAGGAAACTATCTTTAGCACCATATGCCAACTCCTCTGATCTTGCTCTGTGGTTCAGACATGCTGAGATTGTTCCACAAAACCCAGACAGCTGCTTTTCCCTCCTTAACCTGTGGTCCCTTTCCTTGAATCCTATGGCATACAAAAAAAAACCCAGGACCAACACATTTCAGACCTTACGCATGTTCAGACTTGCCCTCTCTTCCTCTTCCAAGAGTTGCTGTGGCAACCAAAATCTGCAGTCACCGATTGGCTGTCTGAATCTGAGCTTTTTATTTATTTTTTGGCCTGTTTTCTGTTTGTTTAATTTTCTTGCAGAGAACTAGAGGCTTTTTAAGCTTTTTTTCTTTTCATGCTCAAATAGTTAATGTTAACCTTTGCCCGTAAAGTCTTACTGCACTTGAGCTTGACCATGAATGCATCTTTAATCGTTTCCATTGCCTGGTTTGTGTGATCTGAACTGCACAGCTTGGATAAATTAAGTGTAGTAGTTGAAAACAGAAGGTGTTTTCTTGTGGATCTTTCTAGAGCATTGTTCACAATAACACTCACTAAGTTACCACTATTGCTACTCACAGGGGGTTGATGAGCGTGGCGCGAGTATAATATTGTGTGAGATCACGACACTCTTGCTGAACTACCCAGTTGTTAGTGTTGCTGGCTAATACTTAGCATGGACAGTCACACAGCTTTTTAAGGAGAGTGTTTACATAGCCTGACTTAAAATGAAGAACAGACTCTGGGTAAAACTTTAGGATGGGCTCTTCTAACTGTAAGACTTTAAGATCTAAGCAACTTTTCATTGCGGTGTATTTTGCATGGTTGTACACCTAGGAAGTTAGTCTAGTTTAGGGCTGAACGATATGGACAAAATTTCATATCTCGATTTTCATGCCAGATATCTCGATATCGATACAATACGATATGCCTACGTAGGTACTAAAAAAACAATACATTTAGAGTTTGTAAAATACACACTGATGTCTATGGAAGAGGTAATAATAATCCTTTCCATTATAATTCGACACGTTTTATTCATATCAGATACACATTGTGTAAGTAACTTCAATGTTTACTCTATTCTATTCCCAGTTCACCAGCCACTTACTTTTAAGTATTTCGGGAGAAGTGGATGAATTCACGTGTTGTAAACATAGAGGTTGTAAATCCAACAGATCCGATTCTCTGACCTGCGTCTGCGGCACAAACTAACACGGCGGCGCCCATCGCGCATACAGCTCAACTAACGCGATCGTTATAAAGGTGTTTAAACAACAATATACTTCCACTTGCATGTATTTGACAATCGGAATATCAGATATTTCATGCCATAGCTAACACTTTTGTGAATA
Source organism: Scardinius erythrophthalmus (assembly GCF_964197995.2). NCBI lineage: Eukaryota > Metazoa > Chordata > Actinopteri > Cypriniformes > Leuciscidae > Scardinius > Scardinius erythrophthalmus. The sequence goes on along the minus strand of NC_138225.1, from coordinate 43,165,851 downwards.
TTCTGAATAAAAAAGGAAAAATGACATAAAGGAAGATCATCATTCAGCGCTGTTGCTGCTGCGGTGTGTCACGTGACAAGCAATGACGCGTCACCATGGAAACGCCGCCCCCCCCTCACAATATAGTTCCCACGTCCCTGGTAGTGTGTGCGCGGGCTGGCTTTAGCGGTGCATTCAAGGGCACTCGTAAAACGGATGTTTGTTGTGACTGCCAGAGTTGTATGCAGGGCGAGCGCGGAGAGGGGAAATCTATATCGTCTATATCGTTGCATTTTTCGATAGTAATATCTTGAAAGTTCATATCTCGATATAGATACGATAACGATATATCGTTCAGCCCTAGTCTAGTTCTTCTTTATTTACTCAAGATCCTAGAGACGGTGTCTCAGGGACATAGTGGAACCTTGAACCAAAACATTTGAACAATTCCACTACCATCAATCCTGAATGTCATTCAATCTAGCCCCATTGGAAGGCCAGTGCTATCAAGTCACCCTGAGTTACTTAGAAGCAACTTAATCCCCCCTCCCCAGCCTCGCACCCTCTGTGGAAATGCCAATCCAATGGATGTAAATAAACACAAGACTCTTGGAATATTCAGTTCTATGATGAAATGGGGTGTGCATTATGACTTATGATGTAATTGTTTAATTGTTTTGTAATTACAGACCACCATACTGTGACTTAAACTAAGCCAGTCTCAACTGCAAGACAGCATAGTGACTTAAGCTAATTCACCAAACTTATATGGTAAATGTGAAGAATCTGTTATATTCCAGAACCATATTTGTCACTTTTGACCAGAACATTTTGAGCTAATGTAAAATTAGCCCAGCGCTTTGAATCTGGATTCTAAGAAGTAGTAGGCTAGATAAGGTGTCCATCTGGGCGCAAGGTTAGGTGCTCAGTGCGGCGTACCAAAGTGGCACTACTCTCTAAATTTCTATATGAGGAATCTGTCGTTCACTCCCCCTGCCTCGAGTTCAGCAGTTCTCAGAAAATGAATAACTTCTTATGCTCGATGTCGCTTTGCCAGTAATGGACTCCAGATGGCTGTTGCCTTTCAAAGTTGAGTTCAAGAGAAGGGGTGTGATATGAGCAATATAACTTTTTTTTTTACTTATCTCCCAGGCTAGCAAAAGAAAAAAGTCCCAGATCCTTTGGACTAAACAAGACTATTATTTCTAATGGCTTAAACACCCATTTCCTCATGTGTGGTTGTTTTTTCCATTTAGGCAGCCTCCAAGCTTTTAATTTGAGTCATTCATTCTAAGAAACTCTGCAAACTGTAAAGATCCTCTTGATACCTCTATTAAAAAAAAACTCTGTAAAGGGAATCCATTCATAATATGCTGTGTTTGGATCTGTGGCCTTTGGACGCTGCTAACAGTCAAGCCTTTTAGAAATCCAAGCCTTTTAAAATGCTGTGCACCGAATCCAAATAAAGCTCACGCCAGTCACGCAGCCCTTTCATGCTCACACCTGGACTTGTAGATCTCAGTAACCCTCTACCCAACACCAGAGGCTGCATATTACAGTCTGTTTACTTTATCCTTCTCGTCCACCTCCACTGCACACTTAATCATATCCTACCGGTCAGCACCAGCCTTAAACACACTTAGATGTGCCGTCCAAACGTGCTCCTTGCTGCACCACATAAATACATGAAGATGACTATTGATCTAAGCGTCCTGTGACTGTGGGTCATGCTTTAAAGTTCTTGTTTTCCTTGGAGGCTTTGAAATGATGGTGTTTGGTGCTTAATGAAAAGCTAGTAGAGTTGTTCAAAGGTACCTGGCGGCTTTTTGGTATGATTGTTTAACTTTCTCTCCTTTAGGTTCAAGCACTCTGTTAGACCTGACGGAGCAGTTTACTCCTCCAGAGATTGCACCGTTCATGCTGCTCAAGCTCCTTGAGGCCATCGAAAGGAAAGGTGAATCCATTACGCATTTTTTTTTTTTGTCGTAATTATTACTTACTTATTTTTTGTGCTCATGTATTAACTCGCATATAAATTCTGTACAGGTCTAGACAACCCTACTCTCTATAGAAATTTCACTGCTGGAGGAGGGCTGGATGTCAGACAATGCTTTGATAATGGTAAGTGACACATTGCATTAGCTGTAGCCACTGTTAACTGTTCTGTCCATGCTAATGCAAAAAAGTGTGAAATGCAACAAAATCACAGCCTTATCCAGCATGCCTGGATATTCCTATTGTACTAATTTTCCAAACACTCCAACCCAAAGTATTAAAAATTACATCTCGTCTCGCACAATTTCTCAGCCATTCAGAATTATTTTAGAAACCACCCTGGCAATCACCCAGAACAACCTAGCATTGTAACATTGAGCACCACTTTCAATGTGATGCTTCAAATAGAAACCGAAATCGGTTATCACATGTGAATCTGGTTAGGAAAAAAATTATTTGATCGAAAAGATTTATTGTTGTTTATTTGTCTCTTTGTGGCTGATTAGTATATGGTGCTAGTAGCTTCATTCCTTCCCGTCTCACTGATGTGTGTGTTCTATGAATCAGACCCTGCCTTGGTGGATCTTGAGCAGATGGACCTTCAGATGTTGTGTGATGGTCTGAGGAGGTATCTTCAAGATCTACCTCAGCCTGTCATCCCCCCAATGATTTACACTGAGATGATGCGCATCGCTCAAGGTGAGTTTCAATAGGATTACGGCACATCAACATTAGGTCAGCAGCCTTAAAACTCTCATGGGATTTCTATGACATAGTATTAATCCATGTTAGTACTGCCATGTGAATCATTGGATTTACACCAGGATGAGTTTCCCATTCTCAGTTTGCTCCTAAACTGTTTAAACTGACATGAAAGGCTGTTTCTTATGTTTTTTTTTTCTTTTCTTTTTCTTTTCTTTTTTTTTTTTTTTTTTTTATCTGTTCACTCAGTGGTCATCTTAGTAAGGGGTTTGCAAACTTGTCGGAGCCTGGGATCCCTTACAGGGGAGAAAAAATTCCAAGGACCCCCTCATAATTATAACAGTGACCAAAGTTAATGTGGGTGGGAGTAATGAACATAATATGCTTGTTTTATTGGTGCTAATTTTTTTTTTTATATATATATATAAAATAATACAGCTGTATTTTCCGGAAAATAAGTCACACCTATAAGTCGCAGCAGGTCAAACTTGCGTTGTTGAGAGAGAAAAAGAACACAGATAATTTGCAGTGGTGTGTGTCGCATTTTATTATTACATTCAAAAATAATGTAAAATACTGATAAATATAATGCAATGTTAACAAACATTATAAGGCTATAAAAATCCATTACTTCCCCTCATTCCAAATCCAAATTCAGAACAAAACAAAAATGAAAATAATATATCTATAAAATAAATATAAATTACATTTATTGATTCATTAATGAATTACAAACAACATTTATTTTAAATTCCAAGCCTATAACAAACTTATTTAAAGTGAAACTGAAACTGAACCCTACAGTGGGCTCACGCACATCTCATTCGACATGAATTGTTTCCATGAATGAATCGTTATTAAACTGTTATTACTATAACCACTAACTACTAGTATTGCTTATTATGTAAATAAGTCTTTGTACTTATCTTGTGTCCCAGTATCCACTTAAAACAGCATTCACATACACAAAAAATGTGTTTGGAATAACACCATGGCAGAGCGATGCTCACGCTGACCGGCACAGCCTACCCAACAGACAAATTCAATTCAACTGAATAACTTTTTTTGTTTAGTTGTCTGATTTAGTTATCCTATGGTCCTTTATACCAAACTTAAGGGCATTAAAACCAAATGATGCCTGGAAAATTCAGATCATTTTTCATTGATCTCATTTCATTATAAGAGCCACAGGGTGGTGCTATTGTTCTCAAGATTTTTGTTAGCCAGATGGTGAGCCTCTTACAATGGTAAAGTAACGCAAGGGTGTCACAGTCTCGTGACCTTCTAAAAGCAGCAGACCAGGCTCATCTGTTAAGATTGTGTGGTTGAATCATCACAGCGTATACTTTTATGAGTACACATGTTCCAACACTTATCTGATTTTGTGTCTACTAACCCCAGCCAATTCAACTGCGAAAAGTATTCCAGGTGTTGTATTGGCCGTTGAATTTATCTGTCCTCGCTGTGTGACTGAACATTCTGTACATATGCAGAACAAACTTTTGGCTGTGTAAACTAGCATGTATCCAATTTGAGAGAGAACAGTGCTGTTTTTTTTTTTTTCTTGCTTTGTACTTCTCTTTTGGGTAGTGTAAAGTCACGTGGCTGGAAACAGGATATCTGTGGTTAATAGACCTAAAGCAAACCTGAAAACTTATCTGCTACATCAGCGCTGTCAACCAATCATCTCTCAGAGTACCTTACTCACTCTGTCATTGTCTCGCTTAAGATCTTGTGCGGTTAGTTGCACACAGAGTGCAATTTTCCACACTTTTTGCATATGGCCTCACTGATTATTGGTATGTTTAGCTCACTTTAAATATCACATGACGCCACTTTCAGTGTTTGTTGGTGGGTGTTAGAAAGCCCTTGTTTTACACTCTTCTATCTGTCTGTCTGTCTCTTCAGAAGTGCAGGGTGCAGACGAATGCGCACATCACCTGCGGCTGGTGGCCAGCTCTTCTGCACTTCCCCCACAGTACTGGCTGACCCTGCAGAGTTTGCTGCGCCACTTCTCTCGTGTATGCCAAGCCTCAGCAGCTAACCTGCTCAGTGCTCGTGCCCTCGCTGAGATCTTCAGTCCGGCACTCTTCAGACATCAGCCCACCAGGTACATCCCGACACATATGCTAATGAATCATGTTGTTGCCAGCTACCCTGCTAGCAAAAAAACCTGATGTTTCTTTTTCCCTTCCCAGTTGTGAGCCCAGCCCAGAGGCACACATCAGGATAGTTGAAGTCTTGGTGACCAGCGAATGGAGTGACAGTCAGGCAGCTCCAGGTATTTACACTATAACAATAATAACAAGCCACTTTAAGACAATGGTTCTCAACCAACCTTTTATATTATTTTAATTTAGTTTTCTTAATTTAGAATCCTAATTAATGCTGGAGGAAAAAAAACACAAAAGTACAACATTTAACTGATGTCTTATTTGAATAATGCCAGGTCATAGAGTCAAAAGGGTTGAGAAACATTTCTCTAAAGCTTTGCATTAGTGTAGGCAATGGGACAGTGATGACTAACTGGTTTCAAACCAGCACCAATAAGCACCACTGTCACACACCATTGTGCATACATTTAATGATGTATTGGAATAAATAGCAACAATGGGGAGAAGATAGGGAAAGGTACCTGGAATTTAAATTTGTGTAATGGGCTTACACCTGGGTTTGCCGCATGAGACACCTTGGCTTACTGGTAAGTACTAGCCACAGCTCCAACTGATGTTCACACTTTTACAACAGATCAAAATGCATACACTAGTCCAAAGAATGGCTAAAATGTATTGAAAAGAGGTGTACAAAAAAGGTAGATGTGTTTTATGCCACAGAGGGGAAGACAGCATTGATATTTTTAAACTCTTAATGAAGTAGCCTTTTCACTTCAGCTGATACTATGATATCAATGTTTAATGGCTGGGAGTGCTCTAGTCGGAAAATCTGTGTTCCACTCCCTTGCTTTTGTGGGTCAGGTTCATTTAGAGATGGGACAGACCACATAGACACTTCTGCTGTGTCTGACTGTGTGTTTGTATTTGTGTGTGTGTGTGTGTGTATGCACGCTGCCCTGAACACAGACCAGTTGTCTAGTTGGGGTTTTATAGCACTAGTAAAGTCTCTCTCCCTGCTTCTCTCCCTGTCTTTATCCGGCTATCTTTCTCCCAAGTCTGGCTGTGTGACCGTTTAAATGTTTTATTACCTGTTAGGGCCTATTTATACCTTACCCTGGCATGGAGCAAACTCAGCTGTCAGTAATTTGCACCTGCAGGAGGCTGGGTTGGGCGAGACGAGTCCAGACTCAAAAGCACACTTGCCTCCGTACTGCTCGGGCAGCTCAGTTTCTTCCTGTTCAAGCTTTTACACAAACATGGGTCACACAAGTGCCACCTTTTACTGTTTCTTTTCCCCGTACCGACCTGCCCATACTTGATTTCTTCACATGTGGCGGTGTGTAGCTGTTGATGTGTGTGTTAATATGAGCGTGTGGATGCGTGTGTGCACATGTTCCTAGTTACTAAGTGGCTAATTTAAGCAGGTGGCAAAAGGCCCACTTGGAATTGGGCTGGCTTGAAATGCGGTCTGCTCCACAGAGCTCTCTTGTTAGCTTGCAGCGGCGGCTGTTCTGTCTTGCATGCATTCTAACACACACTTTCAACGATCACTTCCGAGGACTTTACTCCACCCCCTGGCCCCCTCCTGCCTGTGCCACATTCCCCTCCCAAAACATAAGGGTGCACAGCTCAGCAAATATTTGAACCTGAGCGAGTTAATCATGAGACTGAACCCTTGGAGCCAGGGAGAGTGAGTGAGCAGAGAGAGAGAGAGAGTCGGCTAGCAGCACTGCGACCCCAGCAATCATTTACCCAGCCGTCCCGGAGCAGGCGCCATTCTCCACCCCTCTCAGACCTTCTTTAGTTCTCCGGACGCAACCTGTCGCACCAACTCTTTTCTTTCCCAACTCGGATTTTGCTGGATTTCTTCAGACTGCTACAGTGATTTTGAGACTCCTGCACCAGTCAAGTGGGAACATTTTTCAAGACCACAAGAGTACCATCTTTTTGGATTTACCAAGAATCACGAGTAATGCTTACCGGAGAGACTTGACGAAAGGCTGCTTGACTTCTGCTGAACATGCACAACTTGCAATGTAAGTGTGTGGTTTTGGTGTCTCAGGAAGTTTGGTGTAATGATTGGGTTACTTTTATCAAAAGCAGTTAGGTAGACTGAAAATGTATCAAAGTAAAGCAGCATGTCATCACTTCGGTGAGTTACCCGGTTTTTCATTGCGCATGATAGTGGTTCTTTTAGAAGGTCCTATTTTGTGTCCTGTTCTAGCTCTTCCACTAAAGCTCTGACAGGCTTGAATATCAGTGCTACTCTTCTCTACGAATGTGTACTTGATACTTGTGTGCATCAAGACTAGCACTCCAAGTGCAACCTGTTACGAAAAGTGGGTTAACCTGTTTGACTGACACCGGCATGTCTGAGCATGCGAGGTGAATGTGTTGCATTATTCATCGGCTCCAATAAAAGTTAGTGTATAGAATCCACTAAAATTCAAAATTGAGGCTTTAATTTATTTTTTACACACTTCCTTATTTTTTACACACTTCTTTGATGTCCCAGTGGCAGTCAGTTACACTTGACCTTCTGCATGACTGTTAAGCACCCCAGCTGAAGTGCCTTTCTGACCTGCCATTAGAGTGCCAAGCATGACAATAGCCCACGTTCCTGTGACCATTTAAACCCTACTGGGAACTGTGGCTATTTCAGGTACCCTCTCAAGCATGTATAGCTGATCTCTACCCTCCTACAGTCCTCTGTGAGTCGCATGTGGGGATTATAAGAAGTATTTGCAAGCCGTGCCTGCCTCCTGACCTGGCCTTGTCTTTGACGTAGGGACTGCCTACGTGCCGTTGCAGCAGCGATTTTGTCTGCCTCCCAGCAGAGAGGCCGTGCTGATCGCTTATGCTCAGTGAGGCGGGGCTTAGCAAAGCTGCATCACAGATACAGGAAGGGAGGGGGTGACAGAGACAGACCGTAAAGCTTCAGTTCTTTTTCTCATTCGAAAGACGCTGTGCTGCAGTGCACCTTGTCTGTGATATAACTCCCTCTGTTTGGCAGCATCAAAACGGCTTTGAGAACGCTTTCCACACGGATAAAGGATATCGCTGGATCACACAAATTAGAGCAGATACATCTTTCTTTTGATGCACTTTTCATTGTCGACTTTTGAACGGACAAAGCACTGTTGCAATGACATCATTGCACTTAGGACTTGGAAGAAATAGAGGCAGGTGATGAGGCAGGAGTGGCCAGCAACAGTCCTGCAGCACCATTGGCTGGGGTAAGTGATGTAATGGCTTTCACTGACCCCACTCTCCAAGGCTTTTCAAAAATTGGTCTCAAACGGATGAGTGAGAAGAACCTGGATTTATAGTATACATTCAAAGGAGGTTTGCAAAGAAACTGCATGCGTATCCTTCCAGATATGCAACACATCATTAGGCATGGCGGATTTAGAGAGTCCACGACTTGACACTGGATCAGGATCTGGATCAGACCTCCTGTTTTACATAGAAATAGACGCGCCAGGTAACTGTTGAAGTTGGTGCATTACAAACATGTCATTCATGGCTCAAGTCTAAATTTGATGGGTGACAGCTCTGTCTGTGGTCTTAGATGCATTTGTTGGTCTCAAAATGGGTTTAACGTTTTGCCATTGATGTGTTCTTATGGTAACAGATACATTAGTCGTTGTGTGGAATATTGTGTATGTTTTAATGGAGGTACCACAAAGCATGGGATGATCTGTTGGTAGATTCTTTTATCTGATTTAATATCTTTGTCTGTGAGTTTTATACCCTGTGATTGCACTAGGCAGAAAATGCTTAGCGATGATAGTGACTGAAGTGAACAAAAGAAGAGACAGTGAGTGTGCATGAGATGGTGTGTGGTGTGGGGTGGGGGGGGGGTGGGTGGTTGGGTTGGTTGGAAGATAAAAATAGCCCTCCGCTTCAGCTCTGCCTCATGCTCCACGGAGACTGCACTGCCCCCGCTGCTTCCCGTCACACGGCCCAGCAGCCAATCAGATGCATTCTCTGCCTCTTTCCAGCAAAGCAACATGTTCTCAATGGTTGAGGATTCTTGCATGATTGTGCACAATGCATTGCTTTGAAAAACCCATTAGTGGGTATATGCCTGCTGTCCAATGTCATTGCTTCTAGAAACAGTGTTAATTCTGTTCAGAAACAGTTGTTGTAAAAGTGAAAGGATGCTTCAAATAACTGATTTAAAATCCAAATGATTCCCTGTTTTGTATCTCATCTGTGTGATCGGTGCATCTCACGAATAGATTATGTGGTATAATGCTGACCAGATCAGGAAATGGTGATGAAATTAGGATTTTGGAAGGGGCAATGAAATGCATTCTCCCTGAGTCAAGAATGCGACTCCCTGCTGAGCGCTCAAGAGGCATGTACTCAGCTGCATTTAATGAAATGGAAGACACTGGGAGGGGAGGAGGCAAGAAATCTGGGAAACTGCAGTAACCGTTGCATGCTTTTAAAACACGACTGTCGCATTGGAAGGAAACCTGCATTGCTTACTTGACAGCCAAATGATGTTTTGAGGGTTTTCATTTTTCTTCATAAGATTAGCATTCTTAGGTTGGACTGTTATTTCATATTGAAAACACAGGACGCATAGATTTGGGCATGTCTGCACATGTTTAAACGTAAATGACCTTGAGTGCTGCTAGTTCATCAGCAGTTAAGTTCTTAATCAGTTTCTCTCTTTTCTCTTTACAGCACTACCTCCCAAGCCACCCAAACCAACATCTGTCACTAACAACGGTATGAACAACAACATGGCTCTGCAAGACGCTGAATGGTACTGGGGGGACATCTCCAGGCAAGTACTCATCAAACCTAGTGTTTGGTCAGAAGCATGCTTTTTTTATTATTTTTATTATTATTATTATTTTTATTATTAATTTTGCTTCTTTTAAAAGTTTGAACCTCTTTCTGTTGCAGGGAGGAAGTCAACGAAAAGCTTAGGGACACTGCTGATGGTACTTTTTTGGTTCGAGATGCCTCCACTAAAATGCATGGGGATTACACGCTCACACTGAGGTACATTCTCCTTTGTAAACCCAAGTGTGTGTCTGAATTCCTTTTTATTTAGGGTGCTTGCCTTGACGTTGCCAACTTTAAGGATTGCTCTAAATTCTTATTTTCATTGACCATACAGGAAGGGAGGCAACAACAAGCTAATCAAAATCTTCCACCGGGATGGGAAGTATGGCTTCTCAGACCCCCTGACTTTCAACTCTGTGGTTGAGTTGATCAACCACTATCGGCACGAGTCTCTCGCCCAGTACAACCCCAAACTAGATGTGAAACTACTGTATCCTGTATCTAAGCACCAACAGGTAATGGAATATGGAGTGTCCTCCTGCAGAACTTTACTCTGGATCATTTTGTTAATAACAGAAACATTTTATTGGATATGTTTTTTTATTTATTTATAGGATCAAGTGGTAAAGGAGGATAACATTGAAGCTGTTGGGAAAAAGTTGCACGAATACCACCAGCAGTTCCAAGAAAAGAACAAAGAGTATGACCGACTCTATGAGGAATACACTAGAACATCACAGGTTTGCTCTCCCTAAATTTATTTCATGACTTGACTCAGAGCTCGATAAAGTGCATACATTCTGACATGGTTTTTGTCTGCTCACTAGGAAATACAAATGAAAAGGACTGCTATTGAAGCTTTTAATGAGACCATAAAAATATTTGAAGAGCAGTGCCAGACGCAAGAACGATACAGCAAAGAATATATTGAGAAGTTTAGAAGAGAAGGCAACGAGAAGGAAATCCAAAGGTGAGTCTTGAAGCTGAAAACCTCTAAAATAGTATTTTGGAGAACATTTCAGAAGTTTAATGCAACATCTCTGCAATGTTTCATTGCAGGATCATGGTCAACTATGAGAAGTTAAAATCGCGCATCAGTGAAATTGTGGACAGCAAACGACGTCTCGAGGAAGATCTGAAGAAGCAGGCGGCGGACTACAGAGAGATTGACAAGCGGATGAACAGCATTAAGCCTGATCTCATCCAGCTCAGAAAGACCAGGGATCAGTACCTCATGTAAGTAGCTCATCTATAGTTTCTGCACTTCAAATATAACACACAGGACACAATCTTGCATTCAGAAACGACTACCTGGAGAGCAACATAATGATTTCTGTTGCTACACAGGTGGTTGACACAGAAAGGGGTCAGACAGAAGAAACTCAACGAATGGTTGGGAATCAAAAACGAAAACCAGGACGAGTGAGTATTCTTATCACATTATAGCTGTTCGATATTAAAGTCTTCCTGCTTTCAAAATTGAACTCTTCACTTCTTTACTACAGTCAGTACTCAATGGTGGATGACGATGAGGATTTGCCACACCATGATGAACGCGCCTGGAAGCTGGGTAACATTAACCGCAACCAGGCAGAGGCCCTTCTGCGGGGCAAGAGAGATGGAACATTCCTGGTCAGGGACAGCAGCAAACCTGGATGTTACGCCTGCAGTGTTGTGTATGTATCACTTTTTTGTGCTTGTTTGATGTTGAGGCTTTTTTTTTTTTCTACCTAATTATTGGAGAGTTCATATATTGGTTGTTATTACCGACATCTGTTGACATTCTTTGCAATTCATTGACTACTAAGCTGAGACTCTGAGAGTGCATGTTGAAATGGGAAATTGCAAAAGGCAATGATGACTAAAACCATCTCTTTGTCTTCTCACAGTGTGGATGGTGAGGTCAAGCACTGCGTCATCAACAAGACACCAACAGGATATGGCTTCGCTGAGCCCTACAACCTTTACAGCTCTCTAAAAGAACTGGTCTTGCACTACCAGCACACATCCCTGGTTCAGCACAATGACTCTTTGAATGTCACGTTAGCATACCCAGTCTACGCACACCAGAGGCGGTGAGGACTTGTGAACACACCCTTGGGACTCGTTACAAACACGGGAGTTGAGGAATGGCCTCCCCTTCAAATGGAGATGCCTCCAGTAAGGCTGCTACCGAGGGCTGCTTTTTGCCTTGAAACGGCTTGTCAGAAAGACAAGAAAGCAAAACCCAAAACGAACATTTCAGCCACTGAGACTTTTCGCCAGTCTGAATGTAGTTTTAAACTCACTCTACCAAAATGGAGGATTTCGGAGGCCTTTTCCAAATGGTGCTTGTTCATTTCAAAGCTTTACCCGCTGCTGGAATGTGGAACATTGAATTTTTTTTTTTTTTACCTCTTCTTCACCCATACCTGCTCAGTTCAGGTCCCCTTTTGTGTGTATGTGTGTGTTTGCGTGTGTACGAGAGAATGTGATGTGACCAAAACTCACAGTATCTGAAAGCTATCGGGATGTTCAACATGTTGGTGTTAAACTTTCACGAACAGACCATGGAATCAGCTGATCAAATGTAGCAAGATGGCACTTTCGAAACAGTATCTACTAGTTTTCCTGTAAGAGACTCCTACTCAAACTTTGATATGACACGTCTCGCCTGTAACAGCGCGACGAGAAGCAAATGAGATGCTTGGCATTTCCTTTGCAAGCATTATAGTGACTAAATCCATTTCTGCTTTTATGGATTGGCACGAAAGGAACTGAAACGGATTTTACGCTGTACATACATCAAAAGCTACGTGACGACAAAATATTGTACCAAAAAACGCAGTTCTTTCTCAGTTGTATTCTAATCTGCTATGCAAATTCTGTATTTTCCGTCTTCTCTGCAGAGTTGTGATTTTATTTTACATGTTGCTACCCATAATATAAACTTGTTTTTATTGCTTAAAGTCTTTTTGTATGTATCTAAGATTGATATTTTAACTCTCAAAATGCCAAGAAAGGTGACTTCAGTTTTACAGAAGAAGTGAGGAAAAAAGTACTTTATTACATATTTCTTTATAAGCCGCTGGTAAAATTAAAGAGAGAGTATTTTATTAGTCTTTTTCACTTGGAGCTGATTTTCTCTTGGGCAGAGCCTGGAGGACATTAGTGCTGCTTCTGTCTTCATTAATAGTGATATAAATATATATATATCTATATATATATAGATATATAGATATATATGAACTAGAGCAAACATTAATGAATAAAACATGACGTTTGAAATAACTGCAACTGAATGATCAATGTCACAACAACACAATACTGCAGGTTCCCAATCAAATATAGACGTTTATTTTGTGATATTCTTCCCATAATCAACAGCGTATTGATTTGATCCTCTGGAGTGATGAGGGGGGAAAAAAACTATCATTTCGGTGATAAACATGACTCCCTCTCATTCCTTGTCAACAGTATTTTTTTCTGTATCAGAAAATCCTTAATAGTGTTTACATAGATGGATCAGTTCAGTTCGACTAGTACCCAACGTTATAGTTTGTGCCACATTCTCTAAAACGCAAAATTTTGCTACAAAGTCAGGGGAGCCTACCAGCTTGACATTTACAGCTAGCTACAGTATTTCCACTTTATTATCAGCGATGTCAGTATTGCTTTTGTCTTCTGCTCTCGTCTCACTTGGCAAATGCATTTGATGTTTTGCATAACTAAACATCAATGTGACATCAGTAATTCATTTCATTAACATATTTTGAAATCATTTGACTCCTTGTTTTAACTAGGCCCGATTGCCTTAAAATTAGTCAGTTATATGTTTAAGCAGACAGTACTGTTGACTCCACCATTTTGAGTTTCTTGAATTGAAATAATGGATTGAATTGTAATGCTTTTTGATGGCATGTCTATACGCACAATTGTCATACACTATTATGATTTGCCCAATGAGTTCTCAAATGATAAGATTATTAGACCAAGTAAACTAGATTGTGGTTTGAGGTAAATATTTGAACTTCACATGCCAATTCTTTTCAAACTTTTACAGCTTGTGATTTTTAAAATCTTAAGAATCGAGAATCGAATTCTACGAATTTATTTCAGTTGAATCTCTGCAAATGTCCCTCTAAACCTACACTCAGTTTCCATGAAAAATAAAAAGAGTCTTTCATGGTATCTTATTTGGGGCTTTTTTCTTTTCTGTCTCCCATTTTTCTGTTCAATATTTTATGCTTTTTTTCACCTCTTGCTAAAGCCAACAATCTTCCATGTTTCACATTTCCGCGATAGTCCTCTGTCTGCTGCCCCTGTTCTAAGATTTATTTTTTTTTTTTCGTTTTGTGAATCCAGTTTTTTCTTTTCTTTTGAAATTGTATAGGATTGATTTACAGCCATTGTTAACACAATGTTGAAATTGAGAATAACCAGTGTGTTACAGTTCTAAAAAAAATCTTCAGATCTGTATTGGCTTTTTTTAAGATAAATAAATTTGTTTTAGAAAAAAAGTCTTCAGTGTTTTATTATAATTTCTAGTCTGTTCTATAGATGTCTAGCATTTGACAGTTGACTGTTGAACTTCATTTACTGTTTCAGAGACTTGGGGTTATGCAAATGTTGTGGTGTGACATGATGCACGACATTGATGTCACCAGTCACCAAACGGGCTGAAGGTTATAGAACATTTTGTTCTCAGTTGCTTTTTACTTTTTTTTTTCTTTTTTTTTCAGTTCTTTCCTGGCCAACAATTCGTGAAGTTATTTCACCAAAGTGCCTAACTGGTTCTTCTGAGATTTTCAAAGGTGACAATCCAACAACAAACATTGTTTGATTTTCAAAAAACACTGAAGTGTGTTGATATTACCATGACCTACATTGGCCAAATAATGCAAAATTATTGACATGACAAGCTGAATAGGAAAATGAACGATGTGACTAGCTTCAAACAAGTGACAGTTTAACTAGTGAACTAGACAGGTGAACTTAATTTTGAAATGTAAAGAAGTGGCACAACTAAATTGACTTTAGGGATGCACCAATATTTAAATTCTGGTCAGATAAGCTTGTAATTGTTTTAATGTTATGGCCAATATTAAAAAAATATTTCATCAATATAAATTAAAAAAAGAATGACATTCAAACTATAAAGTTTAATATTTTCATTTTTTAATAAATTGATAGTGTATGTTATTAAATTATTTTTAATTGTTCTGAACTTTAGGGGAGTGTTAGAGGATGGCAATGGTAATCTAAGCATAAAAGTAGGAGAAATGAGCATCCAATATTGACCAATGGAGAAACATTAAAATATGAATACTATTGGCAGATTACCAATATATTGAGCAAACGTAATTTTATGTAAGACCCGACATAATTTTAAGACCCCAAATAAATTTAAAAACATAATTTTTCCTTGCTACCTGTGACCCTCCAATTGAAACTCACTGGGCTGAAGTATTTTCAGTAACACTTTTTATTAGTTATGTTAAACTATTCTGAAGTTAGAGACAGGTTTCTTTTATGTTTGAAGGGTAGGTTAAGGTGAAAGGGAAGGGTCAGCAGTGCAATTATAGAGGTAATTAAAGAAATTAATTACGGCTATAATTACATGAAGGTTATTTTAATAAATGTACGAAATAAGCGCTTTGTATACTATTATTAATTTAAATATTGTTACATACACTGTAAAAAATGATTTTATGTCAAAGTAAATAAAACAGGAAAAATCATGTATCTTTTGCTAAGAATCATTTTGTAAAAATGAAAACTTTAGTATATTAAGTAAATCCTAATTATATACTCATTTTTTACTTGTAAATATTAGACATCCAACAGACAAGTGAAATTGACTTCTGACTCTCTGGCATATTTACATGCATTAATTAAGTACTTGAAGCAAATTAAAAAAAATCAAGTAAAATTTAGTCCTTGAAGAAAGGAATCTGCGCATGCGCGGAAAGAAGAAAACACGCGATGATTGAGGGAATCTCCACTCCAACGGCTCTCGACAGGTAAGCAACAGTAAAAAACTGCATTATATTACGGATTTATAATGATTTCTTGATTAATTCAACGATTGTCTTGTCATCACTTCATTCTATACATTTGAAAAGTTTAGTGTTCTTAAGTTTAGAGATGTGCTCCAGAAAAAAAATCACGGAGACGGAGAGGCAGAGGCAGAAAGCACCCTGTTTATTTTCTTTCTTTTACAAAAGCACAATGTTTTATTTCGATTGAAAGTGGAAAAAGTAGACATGTAACAGTTTATTTTTTCATATTTCTTAAGTCTGTAATCTTGATAACCAAAAATGACGGAGTATTTTAAGTTTTGCTGCTATGTGGAAAAAAATCGAGCAAAACGCGCGGACGCTTTTGCCGACTCGAGGGTTAATGACGAGGTAGCTTTGTAAGACATTAGCCATATTTTTTTCTCAGTTTTAAACTTTACGTTTTACACGATTTATCAGTAATTACGCCTAAAAACCATGAATATGTCACTTAAATCATGATCTTTTTGTTTAATATTTGTTATTTTGTGTGCAATTTTTTTTTATAGATGACAAATATTGGCCACGAATTAACAATAGGCCTAAGTGAGAAGGTTCTCGTTCCCTCATCGTGCACAATATAATTCATTCCCTCATTCATTTGCTAAATCGTGCATACTATCTATTAAATGGTCCATGCTTTTACTAAATCGTGACCACGATGTAAATGACAATAATTCGTACTTCCAAATTCCTAATTCGTATCCTTGATATCTGCATGCTGTGTGTCACATGTTAGCATTAATGTGTGTAAATGACTATGAGAGTAAGGTCATGCAGGATATTTTTAATGATTTAGTATAAATGAAATGAATAATGTGAATGCAAATTAATTAACTGTTAATTTAAAAGTATTTGCTGTTTACTGATTATTGTTTTTCTCTCTCTCTTTTCTTAATTTCAGGATATTTCTCAAATGCATTCAGCCCTTTGTGCCTCCGTTGCTGTAAACCGGTTGAGAGGGACAAAGAGAGAGACCGAACACACTGAATTGTTATTATTGTCATTATAGGTTTCTGTATATGCTTATTTCTTAATAAATTACTCTTAACTGCACATTGTCACAGTATTATTTCGTCACATTATAAGAGTAACATTTAATTTAATTTAAAATAATTACCAGCACTGCATAAAACAAGTAAAATGTATTTAAAATATCAAGTGGTTTTACTTAATTATATTAATTATATCAGATTTGTGAGTAAAAATTACTCAATATAATTTAACAGGCCAAGTTATATGTACTTATTCACTTTGTGAATTTTACTCGGCTTAGTTAAGTAGATTTACTTAATTTCCATCAATGTGAAATTTACTTGAAAAACATTCGTGCAAAAACTTGCCTTATAAAAATTGAGTAAATTCTACTTATTGTTTTTCTCAGTGTAGTAAAGACACTTAACATATAAATACAATATTTTCTATAAACTGATCAAATGATCAAAATTTTTTCCAATTTCTTTAAACAACAAATAAAAAATACAAATGATTAAATGTCTTTTGTATGCTTACTGTTTAGTTTTGACTGTTCTGATGTGAAAAAAAAAAGACAGTATGCATACAAAAGACATTGAATCTGTCACACGTGCATAAGGGCAGAAACGGTCTGGCAACTTCTTGTGTCCCTGAAGTACTCTGAAGTCATATTGATGAACTGCTGAAAGGATCATTTTAAGGAAGAGATTTAAATAGCACACACAGCATTCATGCCCCCTCTTACAAAAGTGTGTATCTTCTAAAACCGGATGTCAGATGTTTTCACATGTGACTGACTTCTCAACAGCAACAATTACTGCAGCTCTTACCCTTTGGATTGCTCAAGGAAAAAAATGACTTTGATATTGCAAGACTTGAGAAGTGGCTTTGAAAGTTGTGACCCATTTTCTGTTGTTCTATAGGATCTGGTTGACCATGCAGTTCTTTACAAAGCCACTCTGTAGCATGAGTTTGAGAGACGGAAACAGTAAACCACAGACATGAGCATCGTCAAATGCACTGTTCTCAGAAAAAAGAGAAGAGTGTACACATCATTGTACTACTTTCACATCATTGAAACAAATCTTCTGATATAGATGCATGCCATGCATGTTCCACCATGATGGCAAGAATGTATGCCACACATGATTCTTATACATTGATCTTTGCATTGATCAATAAATGAGAATAATAAAAAAAAAAAACATTACTATATTGGTTTGTTTTATTATCTTTATTTGTCATTGTACTGAGTCAGTGCACATGCTTAGTTATTTGGCTAAAGGTTAAAACATTAAAACCAGTTAAAAATCCTCTTTGGCTGAAATGTAATGTTAAAAACAAAACTAACATTGTTAAAGTTACATTTTTAATTAAGATGACATGACATGTTTGGTACCTGGTGTGTTGTGGAAATGGGCCAGTCTAGTGACAAAGAGGTTCAAATAGGAAATGGAACTGTTTTATGGAAATTCTAATGGAAGAACGTTTTTGTTTTTGATGCCACCTCCTATTAATTCAGTGTATGTCTTGTCTAGTGAGTTTCTTGTTCCTTATTGTACCTTGGAAGGATGGTGTTGTTTTTGGTCCTCTGTCAGTTTGAGAGGCTCAAGCATGATGTCTCTTGGAATGCTTTCTATTTCCCATTATTTTACCTGAATGGAAAATGATTCTTGATCTTTTTATCTGTTACAATTTATTTATCCTCTAATGAGGCCTGAGATCACTTTTTTTCTTGCTTAAGCAAGATTCAACAAAGACTGTCACAATTGAAGACCACTTATTTGTGCTCCCAATTTGTGGCTATGGTCTTTTTTATTGTTGCGAATTGCTAATGCCCATTGCAGATTCATCACAGCATGCACATTGCAATAGGTTCAGAATGGCATGCAGAAAATATATCTGGAGTATGACTGACAGACTGAGATTTCATTACTTGTTCAACACTTAAAGTGGCAGTCTGATTGTGTTCATCAATATGTTGGGTTTGAGGTGATATGTAGATCCCCTTCAGTCACGTTCGATGTAACGTCGGAATGACTGACGAATTGTGATCTCGCCTGAGAGCCCAATCACCTTCGAGTGTTACGAAGCGAGCCAACGCACACTGGCGTGCAAGATTTTCTAACTACTCTTACAACAGTTTGGGGGGTATTCTGGATTCGGGCAAAAAATTCCGAGCTCAGAGCCCTCCCCCCGGACAGCACGCCAAATACTTATAATCTTTACTCTGTTTAATTTGATGTAAGTGTGAACTCATGAGATACTTTTGGCCACATGGTGTGTAGATAGTGTGTAGATTGTACATGGGATTACAGATGATAACAGTTTGCACATTTCAGATTAATGTTTCTAATCTACATAAAGTGATTTATTACAGAGGTTTATGGAATAGGGAGCTTATGACAGGCAGAAACATCAACTTATAGTGTAACTAGTCTTTCCACAACATCTGTAATACATAAAAAAAAGTAAAAATTAGGCCCATTGAGTATTTTGTAAGGTCATATTACAAAATGTTCATATGATGTTCTTTGGATCATTCTCAAATAATGCCTGAGAACATGATGATCAGGTTTGTACACAAACTTGTGGATGAACTTGTGGAGTTCATGCAGTTTGACTGCTGCTTTCATTAAAGCAAAAGAGACATTCATGTTAATTTCAACACTTAATTTGTATTGCTGAAAGAATTTGTACTAAATTAGTAAATACAAAACAGCCAAATTTAAACTGGAGGTCTCAAAATTTGGAGCTCATCCTACATCTCATTTTAATGGTTGGGTTGGTGTAATGTATCTTCGACTAAGCTGCTGATCTGTCAGTAAAGCTGAGAGGCTCAGATCTACATGAGCATCGTGACTGTCAGTGTGTCGAGCTGTAATCTCTCACTGTTAAATATTCATTAGAGACTTTGCACTTCCTGGTAGCTCTCAACCTACTTTCAGAAGGCAGACTCTCCACTTATAGCTTGAAAAAAACTGATCAATCCAAAGCATATAAAAGCTTTTAACAACAACTTTAATTCAGCAGCACAACATCCAGTGTCAGCTAACATATTTAATGTCAACATATATATATATATATATATATATATATATATATATATATAGGTTGTTGACAAATAGCATGTACATTTTTTCTACATAAAACAAGGAGCAGTGTATATTTTAGGTGCAATGACTGTGCTATTGATTTGTCACCATCATGTTCAGTTAGTTTCATTTTCATGAACTTTTAGCTTGCACTCATCAGTTTCCTGTCTCCTTGTTCTCAGTTTCCAGCCACTAATTTGTCTCCTTGGTTACTCATTATGTTCTAGTATATGGTAACTCACCAGTTCCCAAATTTGTATTGTTTGTATCATTTGTTCTCGATAACGTTTCTCTAAGTTTGGTTAAGGTTTGCGTTCTGTTAATAAAGTCTATGAATTTAGTTAATGAAGTCTATGAGTCTTCTTCGTCCTGCCTTCTACCTATTCCACGCTTGGAAGCATGACAGAAGAACCGACTCTACAAAGTGGAATATGCCTGCCATTTTTGCCAGATCACCCAGCAAACTTCTTTGAATAACGAAGATCTCAAATCCCTTTACTGGATTGGAGCTAACTATTATTTTCCAGTGGACTTACCTAATATGACAGAAGGTAACTGGAGAGAGGCAATTCTCCAGTGTGTGGAATTTATGTATGCCCTTGAATGTCAACCCACCTGGACCAGTCATGGACCAGTCGCTGCGCCAAGCCCAGAGCCCACCACAGACGGGGAGCTAATGCCTGACGCAATGGCAATGGACCATCGTCCCGGAGCCGAAGCCCCACAGTGAGTCTGACCAGGTGTGTGAGCCGGCAACATCTGTGCCAGAGGGAGTGTTGGTGGAGCTGGACACGGATGAGAGGTTTATCGATTGGGAAATATAGGTAGTACACCCCACACTGCCCACCCACAAACTCTTTTCACCACCAGTCCATACCAGTATTAATGTCTGTTCATCTTTGCTGGTCCTATCCAGCCACAGAATCGTCTGTGCCTTCATTGCCTCTGGTCCTGCCCAGCACAAAACCTGTGTCATCGCCCCGTATAAGGAGATTGTGTTATCATCACCGATCCTACTCAGCCTCTCTCTCCCGTCTCCAGACAGTTCTTCAGCTCCGTCTTCGCTGGTTCCCTGCAGCCCCTCGTCTTCTACCCTGATGATTTGCAGTATGTATCGGGTCTTACGGTCACTGGCTTCACCCAAGCATGTGGATCCCCCGGCTCCGACCTTATATTCCAACGCTATCCCACGATCAATTCGTGCATGTGTATTGAAAAAGCAAATGCATACCTTATAAGATATTATAAAATATAAATGTAACTATAACTGTTCTTATAATACAGTATAGGGCTTAAAGAGTCTTTATAAATATATTTATAAAATAGTAATACTTACTTATAAATAAGTATAAATGGAGCTAAAATGTATTATAAACATGGTCTTCATAGAAAGTGTTACTGAATTGATTGATTTGAATAAATAGGCTCCAGCATCCCGGCAACCCTTGCACAGAGAATGGATAAATAGATATGTAATAAACGAATAAATACTGTCAGTAAGTAATGACCAAACACATACGGTGTCTATATAAACTGTTGCTGTATTTATTGTCACTTGGTGATTGAAGTTATTTGTCAGTTATTTGTAATTTGGTAATTGAAAGCTTATTTTTTTTCCTAAGCATTCTTTTTTTGGTTGCCAGACACTGGTTTGTGTGATAAAGGAAGAGGTCCATGTGTCTTTTATGTATGTGTTATGATGTCTGACCGTTGTCCCAATCCAATTTTGTTAATGAAGAACAATGGGTTCACAAAAAATAATCTCAACTAAAAAGATTTTTGACTTTGTTTTACAAGTCTGATTTGAATGCTGAGAACGGCATTTATAACAATCTTTCAGTTTCAAAAAGCAATTCACAGTTTGAAATTCAAGCGTAATTCAGCAAAAAAGTCAAATCAAAAAGTAATCTAATTCCATTTGCCAAGATGTATCAGTAGCCTCTAGACTTTTTTTTGCCAACATTTTAATATTGACTCTCACTGGCACTGAATGGATTGGGTGCTTTTGACTCGACTGAGGGTCCTGAGGTTCCGATGTGTGGTATGAAGATAAGATAAAGGTTCAAAGTGCTCTTGAAACAGTTCAGACCATTAGTGTACTCTTATGCAATAAGCTGTTAATGGTTTGCCAGGCATATCTATGATATTTGAATGCTGCTCCTGTATCTATAAGAAGAAGTATCTACTAAAAAACCCTTATGGAAAAGATGAGTCTACTTAGGGGTTAATGAGCTAAAATACAGTAAAGGAATTTTAGCCAACATATACTCACACTCAATGTAATTTCAAAACAGTATGAAAAACATATTTAGTCCTTGCTGCACTTTTCCATTTAATGAAAGTGATTAGATGGTGGCAGAAAAAGTGCCATAAAAGTAGTCTGTATGACTATAATATAAGTGGTCTGACAGCAAATGATAATTTTATGAGAGAAAATAACTTGCGTTTGGCTTCAGATGATTTGGAAAATAGCACACAACATTTATGATACTTTTACAGTGATTTTTTGTAATTTTAGGGGTTTTTTTTGTTATTGTTTTACATTTTTCAACGTTTCACAATGTGTGTGTGTGTAACAAAAGAAAGTCAATTTGCGTGAATTAACCCAAAGTCTTCACTACATGTGCGTATGCACGTTTTATAAATGAGGCCATATCCTTTTTTTCTGTTTCCAACAGATCGACAGTTCTGTGCAGGTTACGCATGCCATGAGTTCATGTCAAGTATTTCTAGCAGCTCATATAATAAGCAGTGATTATCATCCCATGGCCTGTTCAATGAGTGTCATTAGTGTACGCCAGGTCAAAAGCTGAAGCTAGCTTCTAGGAAAAGGATTTAGCTTTGTGCTGTTTTCTGCTGGAGCAAGACACTAATCTTGCTTAACCTGAGGTAATGCACTTCCAAATTTAATACAGGTGCAAATACTTCAGTGCTATTACCAAGAACTATGAAAAGAAAAAGAAAGTGCTCAAAAAGGATTCTCTTTCCCTTTCCTTTTCTATCAGCCATGCCCTTCAGTAACTCTGCTGATATCTCTCATGGTAATTCCCTCCCAGATTAATGATTCATTTTGTCTTTAGCAATGTGCCTTGACACAAACTTAATTTAAAGCAATGCTGCTGTGAATACATATCGCATTAATTAACTGTTTGTAATGTGCAGTTACAATGACACAATTTTGATCCAGCACACTAAGTGATTTGTGACTTTAATGTACTTGAGTGTGACCTGAGTTCTATAATGGCCCATATAAGTTGCTGTGTTCATTGGCAACTGTGTAACTGTATAACTGTCTGTAAGCGGTTTATCTAATATTTTATTTTTATGGTGATTTTTACTATTAATTAATTATAATTATTTTTTGAACATGAGTGTTTTTCATTATGCCTATACAGAACACCTATCACGTGTGGTAGAATCACTGAAATGGAATAGAAAATAATACTTGTGTTGTTGCAGAATATTTGCAAAGAGTTTAGCTGAATGTCTCGAATTGTTGCTACAATTCAAATAATGATTAGTGATTTTTATTTTTATTTTTTTCTATAAACTCAATAAACTCATTTTAGAGCTAAATCTATGTTTATTACATGGGCAAACAGATTCAGAAAATGTGCATTGTGTTATATCCTCTCCAGAGATTTATTTTAATTTTGAATATTGCCTTTCACTTTTTACTAAAATAAAATACAGAGTGCACCAGAAATTATGAGAAAGTGATCCAAAAATGTTGCAGGCCAGATTCAAATTTGTGTCATCTGCATAAACATCACAGCTCAACATTTTAGCGCACCAAAAACACAACACATATCACCAAATGGAAAATGATTTTTATAGCAACATTTCCACTGCCTCGCCAAACCATTTTCTAAGTGTAATTTAGTGCACAAGAATACATGTACAGTGGTGTGAAAAAGTGTTTGCCCCCTTGGTAAATATGATCAAATATGGCTGTAAAAAATAAATCTGCATTTTTAATCCTTTTGATATTTTATTTTAAAAAATGTGCAAAAATCTAACCTTTCATTGAAGTAAAATAATTGAAAGTGGGGAGAAAATCACATTATGAAATAAATGTTTTTCTCCAAAACATCTTGGGAACAATTGTTTGCCCCCTTTTATTAAATACTTTTTGCAACCTCTTTTTTCCAAGATAACACCTCTGAGTCTTCTCCTATAATGCCTGATGAGTTTGGAGAACACCTGACAAGAGATCAGAGACCATTCCTCCATACAGAATCTCCCCATCCTGTTCTCCGTTATAAGATTTCTAGCACAGGCTGTCAGGTTTAGATTTTTTATCTGTTGGTATTTGATCGAATCCGTGTTTTTGTTTCATCTGACCATAGAACCCGTTCCGTTTGAAGTTCCAGTAGTGTCAGTTACTTTTCAAATGTTCTATGGTCAGATGAAACAAAAACATTAGCTTTTTTGCAGCAAACACTTAAGATGGGTTTGGTGCACACAGGGATAAAAAAGTACCCCATGTGTAAAATGAAATACTCTGCTGTATCTTTAATGATGTGGGCCTAATTTTCTGCCAGAGGTCCAGGATATCTTGTTCAGATACATGGCATCATGGATTCGATCAAATACTAACAGTTATTAAAATCAAAACCTGACAGCCTGTGCTAGAAATCTTATAACGGAGAACAGGATGGGGAGATTCTGTATGGAGGAATGGTCTCTGATCTCTTGTCAGGTGTTCTCCAAACTCATCAGGCATTATAGGAGAAAACTGAAGAGCTGTTATCTTGGAAAAAAGAGGTTGCAAAAAGTATTTAATAAAAGGGGGCAAACAATTGTTCCCAACGTGTTTTGGAGAAAAACATTTATTTCATAATGTGATTTTCCCCCCACTTTCAATTATTTTACTTCAGTGAAAGGTTAGATTTTTGCACATTTTTTTAAATAAAATTTCAAAAGGATTAAAAATGCAGATTTATTTTTTACAGCCATATTTGATCATATTTACCAAGGGGGCAAACACTTTTTCACACCACTGTAAATGTAAACATTTCTGTTAAAAGTGAGTAATCTGAATATGAACAGTTTACATGATTGTTGCACCAAAACTTTTAAGTATGCCAGAGTAGGGTCTTTGACACAGGAAAGGCTCTTCACATCAATTAAGATAATTATCATCAAAATATAGTGCAGTCAATCGCTATGTTCATTTTCAAGGTGACCTCAACTCCTTTGTTCCTGCAAGTGATGCATAAATAATACATTTAAATTCACTTTGCTTGGAACTTTGTCTCTGTAGTCCAAATTCAGTTTGTGTATTCTAGTTAAAGTCCCCGTGAACCGGAAGTTGCAAACGACTTTTCTCCAGTGTTATGACGTATTTCCCAGTGAAACGGAATATTGAACAGAGGGCAGGGTTTTACTCTAGTGCTCCTCCTCTCCATCTCTGTTCATAGCAGACTAACGGTTTGAGGGGAGTGGTTAAGCGTTGCCCAAACCAATTCCTCAAACCTACGTCATCAGAGAAGGTCCTCCAATGCAGAGGGGAGGGGCATTTTCAGATTTTGATTAAAGATTACCATGGTAAAAAAAATTTTTTTTAAATATTTTCTTGCACGGATTAATTGTTCA
Source organism: Scardinius erythrophthalmus (assembly GCF_964197995.2). Lineage (NCBI taxonomy): Eukaryota > Metazoa > Chordata > Actinopteri > Cypriniformes > Leuciscidae > Scardinius > Scardinius erythrophthalmus. Next base: position 43,140,549 of record NC_138225.1, on the reverse strand, counting down.
CCACAAGACTAGTAATATGCGCTAACAAAGTAAATAGGGTCAATTTTGATTTCATGGGGACTTTAATAAGATGTAACTTGAAGATCAACTATTACAGTCATCGCCTATTAGCTTATTTTTAGATACCTCCTTCTCCCCATCAAATATCTAAAGCACTTCAGCAGGCAGAACACTCTGTTCTTAGAGGGGTCATGAATTGAGAAACCAACATAAGAGGCCATTGTACTATAAAAATATCCTGTAAGTTTCAGAACACAGAAGTTCCTCATTAGTCCAAAATTACCTTTTATTGAAACCAAGCTCAGGAAATGACTCGTTTCGGATTTTCACATTATCACGTCATAGTGCAACAAAATACCTCTGCAGATGAAGATCAATGCCTACTTCTACACCATTGCCTCTTTACCCCAGCCTATTGATTCACTCATGTCATGTAGTAATAAATATGAGAGTTATGCCAATATGCCAAGTTGTGGAAAAACAGTTTTTGCATTGCCATCCTTGTGATTCTAACATTATAAAAGCATGGATGAACTTTATTTTTTATTTTTTATTAGGCTAGGACAGTAGATAGACAGTAAGTGAGGTGGGAGGGGGGGGGGGGGGGGTGACAGGATTGCGAAATCAAAACGTAGTGTTTGAAAGAGAGGGTTCAAAACAGGATAGAAAATTGCTTATTTCTTATGATATTTTTTTTAAGTAAAAGTCTTGATAATATTATTATAAGTGGACATCAGAGTTCAGAGACAAAATCCAGTTCATGACCCTTTTAAAGATTTCCATTTAGCTTGCCAGTATATTTGTCGAGCACACCTAAAACAGCAAATCTTCTCATCAGATAGGATGTCAAATCTATGTTTAGCAGAAGTCTACCATTCCCAGATGGAGAATATGAGCTGTCACAGCAGCAGGCTTTTGAGGCCCTTAGCACTAAGAGTTCTGGTGGATTAATTGCACTCCAATCCTTTTTTTTTTTTTTTTATCCATTGGAAGTCCCAAAATAAACTCAATGCAATAGCGTTTTAATCCCAGTGCCCTATTACCCAGACTGGCCCACTGATGATGTCATAGCGCTTGTCAGAGTAAAGTTGAAATTCCCATTTTATTGGGTAACCATTCAGCAGTGACATAATGGTTTTAAGCATCCAGTGTGTTATATTTTATATTTTATGAAGAAAAAGTCACTAATGCTCACCAAGGTATTGCTAAGGTGTTGTTGGTGGTTGCCATGGTATGCCGTTTCTAAGACATTCAAAGTTTTTTTTTAGCATATTTCTTCTGAGTGGTTATTACAGCTTTGATTTCCAGTTGTTCTGGCTGGTTTTAATTGGTTGTAGAACTGCTTAGTGGATGGATGTTGATATAACTGACCCAACCCAAAATATCACATAAACTATATATATATAAGGTAGGCTACACATAAAACATTAATTTCTAATATAATGTATGCTTTGTTCTTTACATTGTAATGAACTGCAGCTCATTTGTGCACCAAACAAAGGGCATATGTCTGAAACCACAAGCCTTAGGCCTATATCATCATTTGCTTTGAAAGTGTAGATGAGAAAAGCCTAAGATTCAAACTCTGCTGCCCTTACACAACATGCATGACTTTAAATGTCATGAAGTTATTTACCTTCATGTAGAGGTTTCTAACCTTAATCCTGTTAACATGCGCTTTGCAAATGGCTTCGCTTTTGTGAAACAATGTGTGAGAGAAACAATGGAATCCATAAATTTGACGAGAGCAATTATCTAAATGAACAGCACCATAACTCTGCTATTATTACATGAAAGCCATTAAGGGGGATAATTCAAAATGTCTATGAGTAATGACACCATAACATGGAAAAAACATCTACAAGATCATTGATATGTTATACATGAACTTCACACATTTCATGTAATCTAATAGCAACACTAGAAATTGGAAGTGTTTCAAGTGCTGTGTGTTTTATTGCTCATTTTTACTATAATTAGAGCTAGAAGTCTTAAATCCTAGCACATAGATGTTCCATTTAGAATTTAATTATGTAATGTGTTGGCAAACACATGAAGGTTACATATGGACTTCACTTTAAATTAAAGTGATAAACACTTTTGGAGCTGTAATTATGTTTTCGATCTTCATTTGGATCCAGATCTTGCTACTGCAAAGGGTGAGATTAGAATTTAGAATGCTTGTATATACGTGCTCCAAAAACCAGATTGACCACTTTTGACCATACAAGCTGGCTTGCATGTTTTAAAGCTTCTGGTAGATTTTGGTCAAGCTGATTAGAGCTGGTAGACAAAGCTGGACAAGGATCAAACAAAAAAACACATTCCAAAAACCAGTTTAGCTACGTATGATCAACCAACCAAGTATGGTCTGGTATAATCTTCACTTTTGTCCCACAGACAGTGGCCACATCTTTCATTTTTACCTTATCACCATGTTAGCTGCAAGGTTGGCATACCTTATGCTGTTATGCTCAAATGCGTCATCCACAACATCCTCCACCAGTATGAGTTCTACAGTGCAATGCACGAGAAAAAAGTCAAGACCTTGGTCAAGATTCAAGGTTTTCCTTTGATTGTCAGGTCATGATCAAGGTCTACAAACTTTTGTAAGAGGTTAGCCAGGTTTAAAACTGCACTATATAGATAAAATATTTGGTCCCACTTTATATTGTATGTCTTTAAATACTATGTTCTTACAACCAAAATTATTAGGTACAATATATTGTGTTCATGTTGAATTGCATATGACTTGCTGCTACTGAGGTGGGATTCGGTTAAGAATCGGGTTAAGGTGAAGGGGTAGGGTCAACAGTGTGATGTTATTACATGCTGGCATTTTTAAAATATAAGTACAGTGTAAAACATTTAACTGTTAGTACATAATAGTTAAAGACACTTAAAGTATCCCTGTAGTCGATCATTTTATCCCTTAAAACTCAAATTTGCTCACTAAAATTACTTATTTAAAAGTTTTTTTCCTTGAAAAGAAAATGCCTTAAAATAGCTTGAATGTAACTCTACACCTTTGCCTCATTTAGTATTTGGGGTTCTATAAATATGCAAATTAGCCCCGCCCCCACTCACTCACACCAGCTCACAGATCCACTTGTTGATGATTAGTTACATATAGTTTGTGACGTCAGAAACATCAGCGATTTCAAACCGCGATTTTGAGACTGTCTTTGGTTCACTGCAGTTTTAAGGAGAAAATGCTCAGAAATGGTGCTGACTTGTGAATTTGCACATGGTTTGTCTTAAAGCATATTAAAAACACCCCATAGACATATAAACAACATTAAAAGCTTGATTTTCACCACAGGGGGACTTTAATATAAAACAAATGTTAACACAAAAATACATCCATACTTGGTTTAACCCACCACGACTGAGAGCAAATGTACTAGAAAAGAAAAGTCATCTGAACAGTTATATAATTGGGTCAGTGACGTGTCGCACTGATTTGCACTTCCAGGAGCAATAAATATTATATATTTATATAAAATAGGTTTAAAATTATATATATATGCTTTAATCTCACATCATTTGTCCTCCTCACTGTTCATAATTGTGTGAAAATTTAAAAAATAGGTAACGTTTAGACTATTAATGTGGTCAAATGTCATACGGTCAAACGGAATTCACTTAAAGTTATTTAAGACAATTGCATTACAAATTATTAAAAATGTTTAAAAATGATCAAATTTTTCATTTGGCATATTTTTTCAAGTCTTAAGATAAGCATATTAAAGTATCAGTAAGATAGACCTTTAATAAATGTCATTAGTATCTAAAACAAATTGTTCCGCAAAGACACATTTTCCCTATGTCATAAGGTAAAACAAAGTTTGGAAGCCATTTTGGAACTGAATATTAATGACTTAAGTCATGTGACGTGATGACATCACTCAGAGGACCCCCGAAGACCAGCCAAATTGAAGGTAAGTTTAAGATTTTGCTCCTAAATTTCAGGTAATTTCACCTTTTCCAAGTGTGTTACCATGTGTCACAGATTTGGGTGTCATATGGTCAAACGTCAAAAAAGGGTTTAATACATTTAAAATTTGAAAAAGTATTGATTTACAGGTGAAATATAAAGTTTAAAAGTCAAGGTCAACGGTAAAGGTGGAAGGAGTTGGCCAAGCAACTGCCTGTTATAAATGACAAAGCATGAAACTGTCATAAGGGCAAACAAAAAATGTCATATAGACAAACTATTTTACCGTATGACATGTTGTTATACCATATGACACAGAGCATTTAACTGAATTATTTAGTTATTTCTTAATTGTTTAATCACATATATAGTTTGTAAAACTACTATGAATTAATATTAACATATATAATATATTTCTGCCTATTTCAAGCATTTTTTCACATTATTACAGATGCCTCTTTCTAGTAAGGAGAGGGGTGCACGTTTCCATGCAAAGCTAAGGGCAGATCCTGCAGCTTGAGAGGAGAACCTAGGGAAAGGTATAACTGTGAGAGTATATGATACGTCTCAGAAATACTCGTCTCAGATATACGCGTCTCAGAAATAATTGTCTGGCGTACTCGTCAGAGATATACTCGTATCAGAAATACTCATCTCGGAAATACTCGTCTCGGATATACTCGTCTCGGATATACTCGTCTCAGAAATACTCGTCTCAGAAGTACTCGTCTCAGACGTACTCGTCTCAGACGTACTCGTCTCAGACGTACTCGTCTCAGACGTACTCGTCTGAGATGTACTCGTCTCAGATGTACTTGTCTCAGATGTACTCGTCTCAGATGTACTCGTCTCAGATATACTCGTCTCAGACATACTCGTCTCAGATATACTCGTCTCAGATATACTCGTCTCAGAAATAATTGTCTAGCATACTCGTCTCAGACATACTCGTCTCAGATATACTTGTTTGAGATGTACTCGTCTCAGAAATACTCGTCTCGGAAATACTCGTCTCAGATATACTCGTCTCAGAAATAATTGTCTGGCATACTCGTCTCAGATATACTCGTCTCAGATATACTCGACTGAGATATACTCGTCTCAGAAATACTCATCTCAGAAATACTCATCTCAGAAATACTCGTCTGAGATATACTCATCTCAGATATACTCGTCTCAGAAATACTCGTCTCAGAAGTACTCGTCTCAGAAGTACTTGTCTCAGATGTACTCGTCTCAGATGTACTCGTCTCAGAAATAATTGTCTGGCGTACTCGTCTCAGACATACTCGTCTGAGATATACTCGTATCAGAAATACTCGTCTCGGAAATACTCGTCTCAGAAATAATTGTCTGGCATACTCGTCTCAGACATACTCGTCTCAGATATACTCGTCTCAGATATACTCGTCTCAGATATACTCATCTCAGATATACTCGTCTCAGAAATAATTGTCTGGCATACTCATCTCAGACATACTCGTCTCAGATATACTCGTCTCAGAAATATTCGTCTCGGAAATACTCGTCTCGGAAATACTCGTCTCAGAAATAATTGTCTAGCATACTCGTCTCAGATATACTCGTCTCAGAAATAATCACCTCAGATGTACTCGTCTCAGAAATAATTGTCTGGCATACTCGTCTCAGATATACTCGTCAGAGATATACTCGTCTGAGATATACTCGTCTCAGAAATACTCGTCTCATAAATACTCGTCTGAGATATACTCGTCTCAGATGTACTCGTCTCAGAAGTACTCGTCTCAGATATACTCGTCTGAGATATACTCGTCTCAGAAATACTCGTCTCATAAATACTCGTCTGAGATATACTCGTCTCAGATGTACTCGTCTCAGAAGTACTCGTCTCAGATGTACTCGTCTCAGAAATAATTGTCTGGCGTACTCGTCTCAGACATACTCATCTGAGATATACTCGTATCAGAAATACTCGTCTCGGAAATACTCGTCTCAGAAATAATTGTCTAGCATACTCGTCTTAGACATACTCGTCTGAGATATACTCGTCTCAGAAATACTCGTCTCAGATATACTAGTCTCAGATATACTCGTCTGTTTGTCTCCACAATGTTACTGTTATTTGTTATACGTTTTTCGTGAAAAGGTGATGAATCTTTTGATATGAGCTATTACTGTAAATTATATGAGATTAGGTTGTTCATAACCTTTTGATAGCAGACATTAATGTTACTGTTCTTAAAAACTTAATTTTTCACAAGTTATCTCACTGTTGTAAATCTGACTGATATTGTCATGTATACATATAGCACGTCCTATGAGTTCCTTGTACTGAAAGAAAATTATACTTAATTTTATTTATTTCACAAAATAAAACAATAAACAGTTAGTTTATCAGTAACTCATGGAAATACAAGCTTTGAGCCTAAATAGTATCACCAAGACTTAGTTCATACCAAGGATGATAAAAATAACAATAACTATAAAGTTTTAACAATTGTTCTAGAATAGTGAAGAACACATCACAGTTATAAACAATGACGACACAGAGGAAAGATATTGCTAGAACTTTTCTTTCCAGCTGAATGTAAAAACTTTGAAAGCCCATCAGAATCCACTGACCTTAAAAGCTAGAGCATTTAAAGTGTCTGACGACAGAAATGAAGTGTACGCTTATAATAAATAAAATAATAAATTATAGTTTGTTATAATTATCAATCTTGGTCTGTGAAAGGACCTTTGGATGGAGATTTTTTCTATAAATTATGCCAATCCAATGGCAGAATGGCATTATTTATCAGTGAAAAGTAACATCACAACCTTTGTACGTGTGTGCATTTGTGTGTTGAAATAGTTTGATCCAGTTCTTACACTGGAAATGTAGCAATATGAGGTTACATCATCAGAAAACCTTGACATAGATGAAAAACTTTCCTAATTGATTTGCTTTTGCTCTTTATTTCTCATTTGTCAATGCAAATGTCAACATGACTGGTAAGCAAACAATTCTCAGTGTTCTCAGTCCCACAGGCAAGACTGATTCTGGTCTTCAGCCACTTAAGAGCATAACTCTTCATGGTGACCACGGCGGTGTTAACATTACTGGAGGACAAATTGTCGAAAGTGGATGAAACTCAATGAGCAAATAATTACATAACATTTGACAGCAAACACTGTAATGTGGTGTGCTGTTGGTTCCATGAATCATCTGCTAATCTCAACTAAAGGTGGATTGTGGGAGTTTACCAATTTATTTAGTGGTGCATGCTAAGACAAACATATCAGTTATCATTGATCTTATACTTAAAGTTAAGGGTTTCTTCTGAACCCTATGACTTCTGAGAACAAATTGATCATAACTTTCCACTGAGAAGACAGCAAGTATCTGAAACAGCTGACCGAATAAGATATCTGGGTCAATGATATAACCCTGAATCAGTTACTTTTTTTCACATGCAATTTAGCAAAAATGCAGTTCATATTGTGAATGTGGTTTGAATACACCTCTTCTATGATGAGTGTGTTTTTAGTTTGCAAATTAAGATTGAGTAACAAAAATTGTGATACAACTGTCCTGGTATCATAATGAAGAAAAAAAGCATTAGAATGTGTAATAATAATGCCATTCATATTAAACAAATCGTGAAAGGAAAACCCTGCCTCAATATTTATTAATACTTGAAAAACAGAAAGTCAAAGTGTCCAGCAAGCCAATGTCATCTGGTGCAACCAACAAATTCATGTATCATAATCAACAAGAAGAAACATGCAGAACGAAAAAAAAAAAAAAAAAAAAAAAAAAAAAAAAGAAAATGATATAATTTCCTCTACATCTGCAGGCTTTCATGAATATTAAAAATAAAATGACGTGTGGTGCAGTTCCCAAAAATCTTTAAAAAATAAATACAAATATTGACAGATATTTTTAAAACTTTAGAAAACAATGCGAAAATATGAATATACTGAAAACAAATATATGAAAAGAATAATGCAATTAAGCTTAAAATTATTATTAATATTATAAATATTATAAGAAAACTATTAAGTGAAGACTCACATGTACTCAAGGTGTATGTTATGATTCTGTTCTGTCATCTTTTATTTTGAAGTTCTGTTCCAGTTCCTTTAGTTCCGGTTTCCCCGTTTAGTTTTGGTTTCCTTGGTTACTGATTATGCTATAATTTGATTGATTATGCTTTGTTCTACCCCTGTATCTATAGCCCTGTGTTTCAGTTGTTCTTTGTCAGTTCTTGTTTATATATTCTGTGGTTTACATTTATCATGTGTGTATTCCTGTGATCTCCTGAGTATTTTGGATTGTTCATTTTCATGTGTGCTGACGACACATAACAGTGCAAGGAATTGGCCTAAATGTTACTTTTTACTTGATGGCTACCCTAAAACACCAATGTAACATTAACTATTTCAAATACCAACAAAACAGAACATTAAACATTAACAAATCTTGCTAAAATAAATGCATAAAATAACATTATTTCAACATTTACATTCCCTATCCAGTCCCATGCAAAGCATGATGAAAATACTGTTCCCAGTATCTATAATGCTACTTTAACACAAATAAAAACATTCATGTAGACTCAACTCGAATGGATTAAGTTAACTGGATGACAAAATGATTTGTTGGATTATTTTTTTAATAAATTGAACAAGCAGCAAAATCCATTTTTTGAGTGTCCTTTTTGATCGAGCTACTGGATTGAAAATTTCAAAAGGAAAACATTGACTAAAGCAATAACGTCTGAACAAGAAGCCTGATACAATTGTGTTCAATTAAATTAATTGTTTCAATAAAGTGAACAGCGTCCAAAAAAAAATCTTTAGTATTTTTTATTGCCCCATCTATCAACCTGTATATATATATATATATATATATATATATATATATATATATATATATATATATATATATATATATATATATATATATATATATATATATATATATATATATATATATAAACTGATTAATGCTTTGCGAGTTCACTTTAATCATGCCTTGCCCTCCTGGAGGCCTAAAATACAGAATATCTGAACGGGGTCATCAAGATTGTTAAAAACAAGTGAAAACGTAATTAGCATGCACCTTGCATGCAAAGCAACCAAAACAACAAATAACAGATGTGTTTGTGGCTACTTTACTTTTTATAGCGTAGAGTTTGAAATCACCATATTTCTCAAGCAAAATATATTGTGTGGTAGTGACAAAAGGTTTACAGTGCTAAGACCTCTTATTCACAACACACACAAATGAAATCAAGGCTTTGGTTCATGTTTTCAAAATAAAATCTTGGTAAGGTTCAACAGCCATTATAAAAACAGTTATACAGATAGAATATCTGTATTAACACTAATCCTCAAATCTGTAGATATTGTCAACAAGATATAATTTGGATGGAGTTATTCAAACATTTAATCCAAATATTATTAAAACTTTCCTATTTTAAATTAAAATTATTGTTTACAAAATGACATTGGATAGCCCAACCTTACCACCATTCCCGAATAACATTTAATTAGCGGTGCTTGCTAAGGCAAGCATCGCTATGGCTGTTATTCATACTTAGGGCTAGGCATTTGAACAAACCTTGTCCTACACTGTTTGTGGTACAGACATGAATGATACTCGAAATCATGCGGCTTGTTGAGAAGAGGTGTGCTGTTGTGATCTACTCCACTTTTCCCCTGGTGAATGATAAAATTAAAAATAGTTGAAGGAAGAGCCTGAGCCATATCTGAAGACAAGTAAGGTGGGCTCTTTTGACTTTTGTCAGTAAGCAACCTCAGAGAACACCTACATGCAAGGTTAAGCCATGTCTAGCTAGGTTAAACTAGCTAAGCAACACTCACATCTACTTAAAAATATATATTTTTAGGATTATCTAAATCCTGACATCATTGTGTGCCTTGGTGGACTAAGGTACAATGGTTATAATTTTCACTTTGTGGCACATAACAAAAAGCTGATGATAAGTAAATAATCATTACTTTATTATAATCATTACTTTAACAGCATGACTGGAGTGCTGATACTTGGCACACAGAATTTTTGTTTTTTTACTCTTCCTTTAACACTTTATGATGAATATGACAGTCATATTTTAGCTTCTGACAATGTCTTCCGGTATTCTGTACTAAAAAGCCATTCAAAATGAATGAATTAGATATCTTTTGTATTATTAATATAAGAGTAAATTGAGATTTTTACTGAAGTCTCCTCTCCTGCTCCCCCCCCCGGCCTCAAGAGGCGCCCTAGCGAATGACGCTAGAGGCTGCAGTCTTACCATCTTTGTTAGCACGCTCACCTCCCATGCGGGAGACCCCGGGTCGGATAGGACCGGTTATATTTGGTGCCGTGACCCGGATGGGAGTGAAGTTTAGGGGGGTGAGTGTAATGTAGGCCAGTAAGAGCTGTGCGTGTAAACCTCACTCCTCTGGCCACTAGGCTTGAGGCCAGGCCGCCTCCCATGCCAGAGACCCCAGTTTGAATGTAACCTGTCCTACTCGACTCACTCCGAGCAGGGTCTCTTTGGCATGGGAAGCAGGCGTGCTAAAAAGAATGCAACTTTAATGTCAGTCGCTAGCGCACCTCTTGAGGCCAGAGGAGTGAGGTTTACACGCACAACTCTTACTGCCCTATAAGTTACACTCACCCCCCTAAACCTCACTCCCATCCGGGTCACGGCATCACATGTAACCGGTGGCTTGCAACGCCAAGATAGGCGCCAAAGTTAAGGGGAGTTCAGAGGAGTATTTTGAAAGATTGAGTATGAGCATTAGTAATATGGCTTGTGCCTTCTTTTGAAAACAGCATGTTTTTTCAAACAGTTATCTGGTTTGATCTCTGCAAGACTGGTACACTGCAAAATGTTTACCTAGCCAGAGAAAGCAAACATAGTTGACTGTCATGTGTTCTGTGTTGTTCTAAGCAGGAGAAATGTGTTGATACAGTTGCTCTGTCTAACGGCCTCCAGCCTTCAAAGGCCTTGCCTGTTCCTTGAACAGTTTGTTCCAAGTGGCCAAAAGTCAATCAAGAAGCAGAGCAGAGCTGTCAGTGGGAAAAAGGGGGTGAAGGAGGAAGAAAAACTTAATTACTACATATTCAACCCTTGCCTGCTTCTTTTCCCCCTTTAAGTTTCCGTCTTGGCACTGAAAGCCACAGCTCTTGCCAAATACAGCTAATGTGTGTGAAGCATGAATGGTCACACACTGTGCAGAGTCTTGCAGTGCACTTAATATAGCAGTTCTGCCTAAAAGCAACTCATTTCCTCTGAAAAAACTCTAGTGTGCTTTGCCTTTCTGTTCCGTCTAAATGCATTCTGAACGCTGGGTGACTCGGTGATGTCATTGCTACTCCACCCACTGTCCCTTTGCTTGCATTTCTGGCAGGAGAAACCAGTTTTACTGCAATCTTATATAATTATGTGGTCACATCACTCGAGAAAGCACAAAAAGGGCTGACCGGAGACATGAACTCGAATGTTGGCATAGCATTCGACAGCCTCTGAATACATCTTGCATTTAATAGTGAAGATTTAGTCTGACCTTTCAGTCTGAAGAATAAAATCTGCAGCACGTTTGAAAAAATACAAATATTTCTCTGCGAAAAAAATGAGTCTCTGCGTACATGAAAGTGTAACATGATGTACTACTCCATTCCTTGTATTATAATCTATATAATACATTTTAACTTTAAGATTGTACCTCATGGTGGCCTCAAGTACTTAATAGATTGACACGTGGTTCTCTTGAGAGGGGTTTGAAACCATGTTTTGCACCATACTGCCATCTAGAGGTTGTGTTTTGAAAATAGTTACATAAGCCCATTTTGAGGAGACTGATAAATAAATAAATAAATAATATAATTTAAAATGTTCTTTGATAACTCACAGACTACCACAAATCTGACTGCTATTAGAAAAATCAAGGCCTATATGCACCAACAGCAATACTAGCATTAAGATATTGAAAGAAATGGAAAGAAAACAGACAGTTTAATCACCCCTGATCCAACTGTTACAATGAATCATGTTATTCCACTTTATCTCAAATAAAAGAGCACTGTGGAACAATAACCTTAAGTCTTTTTCAGTATATAAAGTGCATTTACATGCAAGTTATTTAAGATAAAGAAAATAGCACGTCTCTAAACTGCACCGTGACCTCAAGCCATACTCTAAAAGGCCACTGCTCATGGCAAATAGAATCAGGTGACAATTGCAGACATTAAAGGTATACAGTCTATTCAATTGAGCATTTCTGCTGAGCACATTATGAAGATATATGAGCAGGACAGCAGCAATGAGAAAGGTCATGGCACTTTACACAACATCTTTCTGACGTCATGGCCTCCATCTGTAGCCTGTTCTAAATCAATAACACACGATTCACCTTGTAGCAATAAAATACAGTAAATATGTTAAAGGTACACTATGTAACCCTTTTTTTTGTTCAAAATGTACAAAATTTTATAAGGACATCATGAATCTTCTGAACCGTGTTTTTGTTTTATCCTGAATCACTCAGGATATTCAGACTATTTTAGAGTAGCCTATTCACTATTTAAAATACTAAAACTATTTTACTAGTAGCCCTAGTACCCGCGTGACTCGTCATGTACATAAACAGAGAGAAATAGCTACAATGTCTGACATCAAAGTACCACGAGAGCAATTCAAAAGTATACAGAGCCGTCTGCTCTCTAATCGCTCTTGCGGTTCTTTAATGTCATACACTGATTGGTCTATGCAGTACCACTTCAAGTCGAACACATCTCATAATTTCGAGATGACAACATGTCATTCTACTTGGAGCTTTTCCAGCTCCACCTCTGTGGATGAGTGGAGGAGTTTGACCTAATCGGGTTTAGGGATAAGGTTATGGCAGGGGTGACCAATTCAGCTAATGGAGAGCCGTTGTCCTGCAGTGTTTAGCTCCAACCCCAATTATATACACCTGGACCAGCTAATCAAGGTTTTACCAGAGAATGTCAAATAGGAAGAGAATTGGCACTCTCTGGTTACTTCCGGTTTCTGGACTGGCTGCAGTAACACGTCTCTGTCCATGCGGGGGCGCTCGCAGGCGAGTGCAGAATGAATGGAGGTCTAAGGCGCTATACCCATCAAAATCCACTTTTGTCAGGATATAATTTTTTGTCTAGTAATTTGAATGTTGTATTCGAAAGGAGATGAAAAGAAATTACACATTGCTGGGTGTTAGATTTTTTAGAGTCACTTATTTTCTTTTTTAAAAAGTCTTTTAAAATGTCAATGACGTCATACATCGTACGACCAGAGATACTGCTTTACGGCAATCCTTCAGTCACTTTATTGCTTTCGCCCTCTGCACTTTGTTTTCTCTCGAGGCATCGACAACACAGCTGACACAGGTAAACACACGTGCTAGACGAGTTTTTGTTTTGTTTGTTTCTGGTCCCGCTTCGGATGCCATCAAGCGGTATCTCTGGTCGTAATCAGTCCTTCACTGACCAATCAGCGTTCATTAGCAGAATGCTAGCGTGTTATGGGCAACAACAACTCAACCTGTATGAAATCGAAAGGACATAAGTACTCGTTCATTCAACTTTCGACCTATAACCCATGTTGAAATTGCAAAACCTACAATAAATTCTGAGATTTCTCAACGGCAATCGGGTGAAAGAGACAAATTTAGCCGTCTAGCCCCATAGACTCCCATTCAGTCTGCGCTCGCCCACGATCACCTCCAGTGGAATTCTAATGGAACTGCAACCAAGGTCAATACAATGGGGCTAATAGACCTTATGTAGCCCCGCCCCTTTTCAGCGCTGTGCTCGTTGTCTTTTGACTTCCGGTTTTATTTTCACAGCGATCTTGCGTATTTATGAATGAACGGCTCGTTTTAAAATCTTCCCGATCTATTGACATTTGTTAAGACATCTGGTTTAAACATTACAATCCTCAAGATAACTTTCATTAACTTTCATTAACTTTATATTAAGTAAATCCACTTCAAAAGCTAATTACTCTTGGACAGCAATGCCACAGAAATATATAGAGCGACTGCAAAAACGGAAGTTCAAAGACAATATTCTAAAGATGGCGGCGCCCTTGTTTCTCTGGCGCATAAGGTGCCATAAGGCTCTCCGTAGACGGACTCTGGTTTTACTAGCCCTCTGGTCCTCTTCGCGTGTCGGTCAAAAATGTCTGAATTTTTTATTTTTTTTTTCAATGAAATGAATGTAGGCCTACTATATTTTAGTTCGATAATGTTTTTTATTTAATATTTTGTATTTTAAGGGGATTTTATGGTACTAAATTATATTTTCGCTGTATTTATAATCCATTTATTCATTTTTTGAGCATTGACCTGAATTAAATTTCCAACTTAAACTGTCGTAAATCTTGAATGCTTTAGAGCACAGACTTGAGTTTGATCTCATTTCAAAGATGACACTTGGCAGATTATTGCTGACGTGAAAAAAGTTTTAAAAAGTGAACGTCAAAAAAAGTTACAGAATTTTACGTTTATTGTAATGAAAAATTTGCAAAATGAATTAAATATATTTCAAAAATATGTTTTACTCTAAAACTGTATTTTTTGTTCCCTCAGCAAGTGCCAAAACCTTTACCAAGTTTCGTAACATTCCTATGAAAAAAAAAAAAAAAAAAAAAAGTAAAGTGACAGAGGAGCACCAGAGGCTAGGCATACTAGAAACTTCGAGGTGGGTTTGTTGTGGTGAGTTGGAGCTAAATTCTACAGGACAGTAGCCAGGACCAAGTTTGGACACACATGTGTAATGGGTATAGGGTTAGGGTTTGGCTGGACCATATACTGTAAAAAATAGGGCTGGACCTTCAAGTTGCACTCAATAGGTCCAGAAAGGGAGAGCTGGACATTAAGCTCCACCCACGCACTATCTGCAGCAGTCAGGTTGGAGCTCTCAGAAAATTCCCAGTTTACAAGTTGTAATTACTAGTTTTATGAGGACGAGAACTTTAACGAGACTTAAAAGTTGCAGTCTAGTAATAACAGGACATTACATGAATGCACCCTCATATTGGCGTTGATAGTGTTGTCATAGAAACACATAATTACGAGTCCGAAGACATGAACAGCTCCGAGTAGAATGTCATGTGTTTCGGTCATTCCTGGTATGATGGTATGATGGCCTTTTGGCCATCATGAAATGTAGAAATTAAACTCAGTTTTTAAAATAAAATTTTGTTTTGTCATGATAGAGGAATGTAAAACATTTGAAAAATGATTTCGGTCAACCTTGAGTAAATAAATGTAACCATATTAAACAAAATAAATGAAATGAAAGATCAAAAATGCCCACCCTATTAGGGACATTCTAGGGTTATTCTAATATATGGGCACGGTGTAAATTATCTTAGTGAAACTCATGTACCTTTGTCCCTTTAAAAGCATATCAGAATACATTTTCAGAAAATATTAATAGCCTATTGTGTATGAATACTTTCTCACAAACACATCATTTTACATTTTTCATTTTCAGGTACAAATGCCTAAAAGGCATTTTGTTTACTTTTTAAACTACTCATAATTTCCATTTTCACTGAATTATTAGCATGTTGCTGATTTTATGAAATTAGTGTAAAAAAAAAAAAAAAAAAAAAACGATGCTTAACATGGACAAAGTGATAACAGAATGGACAAAATAATGGACAAGTGTTAAAGAATGGATGGATTGTCTCACATACAACCAGTTATATTATTACTTTAGTTTGAAATTAATTTAGATGGGAAATAATAATGTAAATTCCATTCCCAAAGACATTTAAATACACCACTTTTTCAACTTTAAACATGAATTACTTTTGCAATCACTATCACACTCAGTGATTGCGTGGTCTTTAAAATTGTAATTTTAAAACTATGATTTTTCTACTAACTTTTTAAAAAAAAATGCCTTAACAGGGTGGATGTACTAGGTTGACCACATCAAATTTGACTAATAAAATTTGTAAAAAATAGACAATTAAAATAAGTTTCAAAAGTTGTTTTTCCTTCAAAGAAGTAATGGCAGCTTTATAATGTGATGTTTTTTTACAACTTTCATTTAAAGGGAAAGTGGTCAAAATAACAGGGTGGACATTAAATTGAGGGACAAGCTAAAAACGTTGATTATACATTAGATAGAATATTTACTGATATGCTTAACAATGCAAAAAAAAATGGGGATGGGGACATAGGCAAAATGGTGATATGCCTACATGTTGGTTCAAAATGCTGTAAAATGTCTCTCTCTCTCTCTCTCTCTCTCTCTCTCTCTCTCTCTCTCTCTCTCTCTCTCTCTCTCTCTCTCTCTCTTTTTTTAAATGAACTTTTAATGAACTCATGGTGTTAAGACCGGTTTAAAATATTGTCCAGCATTTTAAGGCAGTAAGATCATGATGACATGAGCTTTACTGAGTGTGGACACAAGAGGCACCGAATCCCAGGAATGACCTGTTTTTACCATTTTTACACTTGGATCATGATTTTTTCTCGGCGATACATGACTTTTATTTTGAAAGGCTTCATAGATTGTAGCCATATGAGGAAATGTTCACGTCACTTCAACCACCACATCAGTTCATAATGTAGCTGCTAGCTAGTGAAAATAGATTTATCATTCAGTATGTATTTCAGTATCGAAAATCAACGGTTTTTATTTCAGAGTTCACTGTTGTGGATTACCACTTCATGAGCGATTTCAGCACCAAAGGGCCCTGAATTGTGCTCTTATTTTCGGTTTCAGCTGTCTAATTTAATCAGGCTAACGCAGTTAACTTAACACATAAGTTAACCGCTTTTGTTTCTCAAAGATGAGCTCTTAGATAAACAGTGAAAGATCTAAGATCATAAACACACAGCAGCAGAAGTATGGATGAAAAATACAGCAGTAATGTCATCTCCAGTGGGAAGCTGGGGCGAGTTGAGGTTCCAGATGCCAGGTAAAACAAGAGTGTCTAAATATTACACTAAAATAATACTCTTACAGTACTATGGCAGTAACTTACCACGTTACACTGATGTTATTAGGTGGTGACGCTGGTTTTACCACGGTAGCATGTTTAAAGATAAACACACCTTTTTGTAAGTGCTGATGTGTTGTAGTGGACCGTCTTGAATGACTTACAGAAAAGTACCTTATTATTCTTGTTGGAAATGAAATATCAATAAATACCATTGTATGTTGTAGTACCATACTTGTACCATACATATAAGTACCATAATATTTCTATGTGATGCATCCTGACACTCTAGTACCATAGTATCACTACAGTACTTTTTGAAAGGTATCTGCATTTTTTGTTCACCACATTCAGAGAATACTTTGGTATTACCATGATAGTGTCCAAAACCTATATCATTGCAATGTTTTCCATGGTATTTTATGGTAATATCATTGTAAGAATATCTCAGCTTTATTTATCTACTTTTCTACTTTACTGAATGTTGTTTTTGTTTTTTGTTTTCAGACTGACCCGGTACATAGTATTACTCTACTTTACCAAGCTGCTGAAGGCTTTTGGGATATTTGAGTCATATGATCTCCTCAAAGTTGTGCATATTGTACAGTTTCTCTTTATTTTAAAAATGGGGTAAGTAGTGACATCACACATATAAAGAATACAAGCATCATGATTGATCATATAAATACCTTCTCTTTTCTGTATAGGTGTGCAATGATATTGGTTTTCTTTCAAAAGCCATTCTCATCTGGAAAAATGATCCCCAAGAGACAGGTACAAAGTTATTTTAATTCTAGTTTACCTGTTCAATTCATCAGTTTTAAAACTCTTACCACTTGAAGGGTTAGTTTATCAGTAAAACTTGCCAAACCCTTTTGTTTATCTTCGAAACGCATAAGCATTTTTAATATTCTCTCATCCTTTTAGTCCATCCTTTGAAAGTCCATGGAACCAGAACAATCCACGCATTAAAACATTCATACAAATATTGTTAAAGTGACCCAAATAAGTGGTTCAATCCAAATCTTCTGAAGAGACATGATTGTTGTGATGAACAGATTCAGTTTAGGCTTTTATTCACTTAAAAATGAATCAATGCACATATATAGTAAAAAAGTCAACTGTTAGCCACTTGCCAAATTTAATATTGGTTAATGTTGATGCATTAAAAGTTACAGCAATAATAGCATTAAATGCTCATTCTGTATATGTTATGGAAGTAAAATGGATTGCAAATGCCATTTCATGTGGACCTATTTTGAACATGGCAGCCTGATTTCATCTGTTTAACTTCTGATTTCAGTGGATAAAAATACTCAAACATGCTGTCATGAGCTGTGTCATTTCCCTGTTGGGTTTCTTTGGGTTGACACTCTGTGGGCCACTCAGGTATGTCTTTGGGCTGGATCGAAAATAAACGTGTTTCATTATTTTTGTTCTGTTGTTTATCAAGCATTTGGCCTAAACTTAAGTGATTTCTTTCAGGACCCTTTTGCTGTTTGAGCACAGTGATGTGGTGGTGATTTCTCTCCTCAGCGTTCTCTTTACCAGCTCTGGAGGGGGACCTTCTAAGGTCAGAAATGTAGAGAAATCATAACCGTATCTCAGAATGAACTATATTTACCAGCTGACACATTTCCATGTGCTCTTTTTTTTATATAGACAAGGGGTGCTGCTTTATTCATAATTGCTGTGATCTGCCTTTTGCTCTTTGATAATGATGATCTCATGGCAAAGATGGCAGAGCACCGTATCCTTCCAACTGTAAGCAGAAATGTGTACACTGTTATTAAATCCAGGTGAAATCTGTCATTTCTACCTCTTTAATGACACCGGCTTGCAGGCAAAATGGTAAAAAAAAAAAAAAAAAAAATGTTTCCACCTAAACGGAAAGTTATTTCAAACTCAGAGCTGGATAAACATTTTATTCTTTGGAATGACATTTACAGATTAATCATTCACAATATCATCATGAATGTGTATTTGGAAATGTTTACTTTTTGGTTTTATCTATAACTGTATGCTCCTTAACACTGTCTTGTTAGCTGAGGGGCACCATGACAGTGCTCTCACCCATGCGTTGTACACAGGGATTGCCTTTTTAGGTGTGGCGGACCACAAGGTGTGTTTTTGATCATTTTTTTAAAAAGGTTTTTAAGAGTGTTTTGATTAATGACTCCAATGAAGGAACAGTGATATCATGGTGATTAACTCTCATTTTCTGAGCAGGGTGGAGTGGTTCTGCTGGTTCTAGCTCTGTGCCTGAAGGTGGCTTTCAACACAGCATCTAGAAAATTATCAGTGGAGATTGGGGGCGCAAAACGCCTATATGCTTTATCTAACCTTGTGTCGGCTGTAGTTCTGCTGCCCTGGGTCATAGTGTTGTCTGCAACCACTGAGGTAACAACCAGCAGAAGCTTTGTGTTATGCTTAACCAGGGGTCCAGGCCCAGTAGAGGGGATCAGCAAACTTTCAAACTTTACTTCAAATAATTTTAAATAAGCTAAAATATTTCTTATTTTAGTTCATCCATTCAAGAACTGTTTGTTTCCTTTAAACAACCCGGGTTCCATTGGAAAACCCTGGATATATGAGGTAGCCTAACTTTAAAAGTGTGATTTCTAGACTTTGATGGGCATTTTTGTCCATGAGACATTATTTTGGTCCCTTTTCCCAGATGAGAAAGACTACAGATTCTAAATGTGTTTTATCAGTTAAGTTTATTTTGTCATTGGGAATCAGTGAGCATTGAGAGTACAGTCAGTGTAAAATGATCTTCCATCTTCAGATGCATTAGCCTTGTCATAAACACTTAAAACAATACAGAAAGTTCTTACAGACACTAATGAAAGCTCCTTTTTTAAATGGAAATCCTCAGAGTAAGGTGGAATCCTGGTCTGGCCTCATCTTGCCATTTGCCATGATCATCTTCTCTGTGATGATTCTGGACTTTTACGTCGAGTCCATCTGCACCGCAAAGCTGGAAACCTCACGCTGTGCTCGATATGGCTCCATCTTCCTGTTCCTCAGTGGCCTGGTACTGGCAAACTTCTGGACCCACCCGCTAACCGACCAGCTCAGAGTGATAAGTAAGCCAGGAAACAACCAGCAGAGTAGCACTGAGCATGTGCTGTCTGGTGGAGTGCTGGTCAGCGCCTGCTTCTTCATCATGGGTAAGTTAATATCTCTCATAGAAGATTTAAAGCAAATAATGTATTTGAAAGATTTATATATTCCCCTATCACAGAACCAATCTGATATGTAAATGTCAAGTGTACGATAGGGTGTAGATCTCATTAAAAAAAAAGTGGAAGAAGTAAAAATTATCATCATAGTGTTGTAAATACATCAACAAAAAGGTGTAGATGTAAAACTCATTGAAAGTACCACATTTTACTTTGTCCTTATTGAATGTACCATTTGATGTTTTCAGCTGATAGCATACTGTCAGCCCCTTCTTCAAAAGGTCAGAAGGGAACACTGGTGGGTTATTCCCCTGAAGGAACTCCTCTTTATAACTTCATGGGTGATGCGCTTCAGCACACGTCCCAGTCTCTGCCTCGCTTCATCAAAGACTCACTCAAACAGATCCTGGAGGAATATGACTCACGGCAGATCTTCTACTTCCTCTGTCTCAATCTGGTACATTAGCCTCTGTAGGATGGCCACTTCAACTTGTGTGTTTACTATATTTTGGTCATGAAGTGTAGAAGATGCTCAGTTTAAGTGCTTTATTGTTAATTGCTTAAAATGTTTGTTATTTCTTGTCAGATTTACAGAAAAGGATTGTATGATTCAAATGTTCATGAGTTTTAGAGCTTTGTGGCAACGAAATAAAATCGAATCCCCTCCCTTCATAAAAATTGTAACCCCCATGACTTACTTTAACCCCCTGTCTGATATAATGTGCCTATACTTTAAACAATGACCTATCTACTTCAACAGTATATTGATAAGAGTTGTGTTGATCTTTGTTCAGGCCTTCACATTTGTGGAGCTTTTCTATGGTGTGTGGACCAACAGTCTAGGGCTGATCTCTGATGGCTTCCACATGCTGTTTGACTGCTCGGCTTTGGTCCTGGGGTTGTTTGCCGCCCTCATGACCAGATGGAAAGCAACAAGGATATATTCCTATGGGTAAGGTAGTGCTGCTTGCTAATTTTAGGATAACTTATTTGTGAATTGAATTCACGTTATTCATTTGTAAGCGAGCAGACTGATTTGTCTTGTGGACGATAAAATACTTTTTTTCTCTAATTTTTCTTAATTGCATTTACACTCACAGTTAAGACACTTTGTGATTGCATGTTCATTAAATGTCCCGCAGTGAATGTAGCAAAATTTCATGTGGAATTGAAAATGCATTCCGAGCCGATTCCGATGCACGTCCCCGCCCCACCCTGTCAATCATTGCGTGTGTTGAAGCGCTGAAACAAGGAAAAAACTAAACAACTGAGGATGACAGTACCAGACTTTCAAGTTGTTCCAAACACAACCATGTCACATAGAAACATGCGCTTCATTGCTAGGAGACACATGAAAACTAAAAACAAGATTTGTTGTGGCAAAAATATCAAACATATCTGATATCCTCCGACTGGATGGAATCATAGTCTGAAGCTAAATAAATCTGTGTCTAAGTCTGTGCTCATAATACACTACACGATTTTTGGTGAAATCTTTTACCTCTTACTGCCCAAAATCTGCAGACTCACTATGACTCTCAGAAACTACTTTAGGATCGTGTAGTGTATTCCAGCTTTTAAGCCTGGGACACACCAAGGCTTTTAGACACACACTCGCAAACTTCCCTAAGCACTTCCCCTCGGGGTAATCCCCGTCGCCATTTTGAAGTGTGTTCCACTTTGTGAAGTGGACGAGGGAAGTTTATATGGACAGACCCTAGTCCCTTCAAATTTTGACAGTGATAATAGGAAATTACATTAACAGAGATTGTTTTGGCTTTATAGCAGCTCTAGAATAAAGTTATTGTCCAGCTAAAGTTAGTTTTAGATTGATTGATTTACTTCTGTTGTAAAGAAGATCATTAGTTATTAACTTAGGGACCGCTTACACGACACCGTTCTAACAGAAAACACTCAGCGCGCTCCGGCCCACTCATTCGCACAAAACGGTGCCTGGTGGCTTGAGAACACAAACCCAGAAAATAGATTCCAAGGTGCAAGCCTTGAATTGTTTGAAAAAAAAGGTTATCTCTGCACAAACCCGCGAAAACGCTGACGGTGTGCACGTGCGCATCACGTGTTCAGTCCATAGGTATGCGCGTTTGAATATATATGTGCGCAGGCGTGTAGTCCTTCTTTACAAACCAACCCTCAACAAACTACTTGTCTGGCCTTAAAAATGTATAATAAAGAATTATTTATCGCTTCCGCATAGACACGTGAACCAGAATTATCCCGACAATGTTTTATCTGTACAGAGGTAAAGGGATGGAGGCCTTCACAGGGGAGAGACTAGATGACAGTCAAAGTTTATACTATTAATTTTTATTTTATTTTAATTTTTTTTTTTGTAATTTTATTTATTAAACAGCTCATATACCTATAGGATTTTATATATTTTTTCCAACTACAACTTATATGCATATAGAATGGTGCATAAAACAAATTCATAAGTAAAAAAGGGGTTTAAATAATAAATCGGCTCCATACTGAATTTCGGAATAGAAATGAAAATCTTTTTGATGAAATCTGAGAGCTTTCTGACCCTCCATAGACAGCTACGCAAATAGCACTTTGACGCTTCAAAAAGTTCATAAAGAGATTGTTAAACTATTCCGTATGAATTGAGCAGTTTAGTTAAAAAATTTCTGAAGAGACATTTATATGATGAACAGATTGAATTTAGGCTTTTATTCATATATAAACATTCATCAACTCACACATCAGTCATGGTAAACGGAAGCTCAAGCATGTTCACTTGACGTGAGAGAACCAATGAGGTTCATTCTCTTGTGTTACACAGCATGTTTGAGCTTCAGCAAGAGGTTTGTTCTTGTGCGTCAAGCAGGTTCAGTTGAGCTTCTGTTTAAAGGGATAGTTCACTTTGAAAATAAATTTTGGTATGTTTTAGCTTACCTCAAGGGCATCCAAGATGTAGGTGTCTTTTTTTCCGCAGTAGTTTCAATTTGGATATTTTTAGGTCAAACCGTTCTTGTCTGTCAGTCATATAATGCAGGTCGATGGTCACTGTATCAAAACACAAGCACAGAGTCCAAATTAAAACAATTCCCCGTCGTCCAAATTAAACAATTCCCCATCGTAAGTACACATTGATGGCCTAAGACACGAAACGAGCGGTTTGTGAGAGAAAATGAACAGTATTTATATCGTTTTTACCTCCTGTAACACAGCACACGTCCAAATGATCTGACGGCGCGGGCGGGTATAGATATATACATAGATGTCGCCTTGGCTACGGTTTCGTTCCAATGAACTGCAGTAGCAAAGGCGACATCTAGTGTATACATCTATACCCGCTTGCGGGCGGGTATAGAAATATACACTAGATGTCGCTTGGCTACGGTTTTGTTCCAATGAACTGCAGTAGCCAAGGCGACATCTATGTATATATCTATACCCGCCCGCGCCGTCAGATCATTTAGACGTGTGCTGTTTTCAAGAGATAACAATGATATATAAATACTGTTCGTTTTCTCACACAAACCGCTCGTTTCGTGTCTTAGGCCATCAATGTGTACTTATGATGGGGAATTGTTTAATTTGGACGATGGGGAATTGTTTTAATTTGGACTCTGTGCTTGTGTTTTGATACAGTGACCATCGACCTGCATTATATGACTGACAGACAAGAACGGTTTGACCTAAAAACATCAAAATTGAAACTACTGCGGAAACAAAGACACCTACATCTTGGATGCCCTTGAGGTAAGCTAAAACATATCAAAAATTAATTTCAAAGTGAACTATCCCTTTAAGTTATTTGATCAAAGTTTAAATGTGAATAAGAGACTAAATTCAGTGTTCATCATGTAAAGCAGTTAAGTTAAGGAAATTTGGAATAAACCACTCAATTCATATGGATCTGTTTTACAATCTCTTTATGAACTTTTTGAAGTGTCAAATTGGTAGTTGCGTAGCTGTCTATGGAGGGACCGAACGCTCTCAAATTTAATCAAAAAGATCTTCATTTGTGTTCTGAAGATGAACGAAAGTCTTACGGCTTTGGAACGACATGAGGGTAATTAATGACAGAATTTTAATTTTTGCTTAAAAGTCGAACTATCCCTTTAAATTAACCCCTTTCCCCTAGAAAGTTTGGTCCTATATCATAAATTGTGTTTCTAGTATCACTTATGGAGTTATGGCTATGTTTAACCTGTAAACCATGCGTGTTGTTGTTTTGATTCTGTTCTTTACAATGAATTGATCAAACTGGTTCACAAAACATGTCTGATTGATTCATTTACAAGTCATTCTGAATCAAAAGTTATTTTTAAAAATGACTGATGGAAAATACATGGGAACTCATTGGTCTGGGAAGTCTGGGAACCCTGATTACTGGACATAATTGTTTGTAATTTTTGGTGCTGTTAACAGTGTGACTTTTCTCATTTCAGGTACGGTCGTGTGGAGATCCTCTCTGGATTTATCAATGGCCTGTTTCTCATGGTCATAGCTTTTTTTGTGTTTGTGGAGTCAGTCACCAGAGTCATCGATCCACCAAACATCAACACAGATATGCTAACGGTATGTACAGCTAACCTTCAGGACATTGCTGTCAGGATTGACAAAGCTATTGCCAAGTTGGTATCTTGAATTAAAGTTATGCAAAGTTTCACACATGAATCCTGTTACCTCATGCTCATGCTTGTCCTTGATCCATTTGTTCCTTAAAGCCAGTGTCGGTTGGTGGACTGCTTGTTAATCTGGTGGGCATCTGTGCCTTCAGTCATGCGCACTCCCATGGGGCCTCCAAAGGTAGCTGCTCTGGGCATGAGCACGGCCACTCGCACCATGGGCACGGGCACGGCAATGCAGAACACAGCCATGGAGGACATGGACACAGTCATGGAGGACACGGTCACTCTCACGGCCACGGGCATTCCCATGGGTCTGCTGGAGGGGGAATGAATGCTAATATGCGAGGTGGGTCTGTACTCTGTTATGAGTATCATTGGTTTTTATTATAGACATGGTAAGGTTAGTTAATCCAGAAATGAAAAGTGTATTATCATTTATCAATCCTGATGTTTTTCAACCTTTTGAAGATGACATTTCCTTATCCTGTTTGCAGGAGTGTTTCTACATGTGCTTGCTGACACACTGGGCAGTGTCGGTGTGATTATATCCACCCTTCTCATTAAACAGTTTGGATGGCTGATCGCAGATCCCATTTGTTCACTCTTCATTGCCACACTGATTTTTCTCAGTGTTATTCCTTTGTTAAAAGACGCCTGTGAGGTTCTTCTCCTGAGAACGCCACCTGAAAATGACAAGGAGCTTAACTTTGCGCTTGAAAAGGTATGAATAGAAAAAATATATACATTGTTTGGAACAGTTAAGATGATTTCTAAAGAATCATGTGACACAGAAGGCTGGAGTAATGGCTGCTGAAAATTAAGCTTTACCATCACATGAATAAAGTACATTTTCAAATAAATTAAAATAGAAACTGTTCTTTTAAATTATTATGAAATATTTCACAATATTACTGTTGTTACTGTATTTTTGATGAAATAAAGGCAAACTTGGTGAGCATAAGAGACTTCTTTCCGAAGTATCTTTCAAAAATCGTAATTCCAAACTTTTGTCTGGTTAGTGTAGCTTAAAATTTTTGGATTACCAATTGAATGCTTTACATTGCATATAATTTAATGCTTCCTTGTTTGTCTAAGATTCAGAAAATAGAAGGTGTTTTATCCTACCGTGATCCACACTTCTGGAGACATTCTGCCAGTGTCATTGCTGGAACCATCCATCTCCAACTCATGTCTGATGTAGTAGAACAGCGAGTTATTCAGCAGGTATGAATGCTACATCTTGAACAATGGCTTGTTTACAAATTTACAGCAATTTGTTTGGGCTTTCCAAGGCTTGTATTACCATTTTGCCTAACGATTAGACATTTAAGCCGTGTTCCAAATAGAGGCTGCATCCTTCGGAGGACGTGGACTTCAAAGGCCACGCCTTCAAAGTCCGCGAAGGTCAGACCAAACATGGTTAAATGGGACGTCTAGCCTACGGTAGCAACTCTGACAGCTGCCGTTGATGAACAGCAGTAACATTTGTACTGGACTTTTTTGAAAGTTATATTCAACTGTCTGAAAACAAAACAAGGTCACAACCTTCCTAAATTTGTTCACCGTTGTCCATTTATGTACACAATAAAGAGTATAAACTAGGGGTGTCTAATACAGCTCCCTAGAGGGCCACTGTCCTGCAGAGTTTAGCTCCAGCTTCAATTGACCCTTCGCTAAGCCCCGCCCTCCTTAGTTACTGTTTTGCGCCTGGCACGTCTATTACAGTATGTATGCACCGGTTTCAGACATTCCTAAGGAGATAATTAGTCATTTTTGGCGAACAGGTGAAAATATGAGAGAGCAAGACTGCAGTATGCATTCGAGGGCTATATCCACGACATAATATGCAAACGATTAGAGAATAATTTCATCAAAATTTAAGCTAAAGCCTATAACGTTAGGTCCCAGCGCAAGCAGAAGCCGCCTTGTACGCTGATCATTCAAATGGGAAACACACAAATTGAGGAACAGCTTTGTGCATGCACAGTAGCGTAAGTGAAATTTGAAAATATTCTAATATTATAAATCAAACAGCTTATCCATAAGTATTGTGGAATTAACACAAGACATTAGCCTGACCACTTTGCAATGATAACATTCTCCCGCTTATATTTGTAGCGCGCCAGGCTACTGCTCACACGTCGTGGGTCACATAAGTGACTAACTTACAAAGTTTGCATACCAACCTTTTCCTTGAAGATCTCCGGCAAGCCCCCTGATGTTCCCTCCTTTTACTAACTACCTTTTACTTTTACTAGACACCGGGAGAGTCGCGATCGGATTGGGGTAAAGTTACTAGTTTGGCCGTCGATTAACAAAATGCTGAAATATATTTTTAAGTAACGTTAAGTTATGTCAGTGAGCCTCCGTCTTGCCTTTAATCACACTGCTTGATCCACGAGCTGGACAATAACTTTATTCTAGAACTGCTAAAAAAGCCAAAACACTTTACTTTTAATTTCCTGTTATCAATGTAAAGCTGCTTTGGAACAATCTACATTGTTAAAAGCGCTATATAAATGAAGATGACGGCCAGCATTTGTCCCCTTGGGTTTTAGGTTTCGGGAAGGGAACAAAATCCACCACCCCGTCCAAACTTTTACGATACCAGGTATCTAATTTGCACAATCCATACGCACAACGCTTTGGCATGTTTCCCTCGCTCGAAAGCTTGCCAGACCTCCCGCGCCTAGTTAAGGTTGCTAAGCCACGATTGGCCTGTGGCGGTTTTCGGGCGTGGCTTAGCGAAGGGTCAATTAAACACACCTGAACCAGCTAATAAGGGGACAGCCATTTGTATTTGTGTCTGAAACCACAGTGGACGTTATTGAGTGCACTTATTCAATCCCACATTGCACTGCAATAACGAGTGTACAACCGATGTACGCTCAACAGCTGTCCGATTTCGCTCACTCATTTTTATTGCTAGAAACATCCAGGCAAGTGTGTTGAGGCAAGTTGGAGCTAAACTCTGCAGGGCAGTGGCCCTCCAGGAGCAGGATGATCTTCATCACCTAGTATAAACTATATAAAATCGCATCTTAGTAAGATGTCAACATTTTAACCGTTTAAAAATGTATTTATTTATTTTTTTACATTTGTATCATTAGATATTCAAGTAAGTTCAAATTCAATATTTACATTTAAAAGTGCAATGAGGTAGGCAAGGCCACGAAGGATCCATCTATTTTATCCTTCATTGCCCGGGAAATGAAGCATTTGAAAGCGCTTTTGAATTGGGACAGCCCGTGTCGCGCTGCTGTGGCGCAATCGGCCTTTGAATGTGGCCTTCAAAGGATGTAGCTTCTGAATTGGGACGCAGCTTTAGTTAGATGTAATTTTTATTTATTTATTTATTACTTAAGCTTAATTTCTGGTGTCAGAACTTGTGTATATATATATATATATATATATATATATATATATATTTTTTTTTTTTTTTTTTGATTTATGTATTGGTTTTGTTGTTTTGGCCAAAACCAAATTAACTTACTGACCAATTTGTATTGTTTATACTGAATTTTTTTTCTCAGGTGTCTGCCGTGTTGAAGGATGCCGGTGTTAATAATCTGACTATACAGTTGGAAAAAGAGGCTTACTTCCAGCACATGTCTGGCCTAAGCACTGGATTCCATGAGGTTTTAGCCATGACACAACAGATGGAATCCATGAAATATTATAAAGACGGCACATGTATCATGTAAACTCTTGTTTTAACACATTTAAATATTAAGAAATAAAGGGATCTAAGGTATAATTATAATCTCCTCATTTTTTTATTAAAAAATGTATTAATAAAAATAAATTTTATGATGGCTTCCACAGACTCTGTATGGTTCCTAACAGTTAGAAACAATAACTTATTATATCACTTTATGAACACAAATGATTTTTGTTTGTTTGTTTGTTTTTGGGGGAGGGGGCATCCTCTTTAAAACATTTCATATTGCATTTTTGTCACATTCCAATCATTTCCATTGATGCAATCAGTTGTTTTTTCAACCATACATGCATATAAAATTGAATTATTTATTCACTGTAATATGGTGACATAAATAAGTGAACACACGAAAGCCATATTTTAATAATACCCCTTTTATTTCATTAATTAATAATGTAGTATTAACAGGCAAGGTCTTTGTAAGCAAGGCATTAGGCCTTATTTGTAGGTTGGCAGGGCACATGAAATCACACAGTTATTTAGTTTTTCTAATAACATGAAGTGTGGGATCCAACAATAAATATATGTATCAAACCACTGATACAAATGATAATAAATAAAAATAGGTTGTGTGCTTTACAATTATAACACATGGAAAATTAATTGCTCATCAAAAAAATATATATTGTGGTACAGGGGAAAAGTAATTTTTTTAAAGTCGAGGTTTATCTGTCTAATGTGTAGGCCTACTTATGTCAAGGAAAGGTTCATCATTGAAAGAAGGAAAATTAGATGATAATACAGATAGTATTAGCTTATGCATTTAGATGATATAAGTCTGTAAAAACATTAGTGTGGTATGTGCAATAGTTTAGGTGTGTGCAAATTATATTATTAAATTGAATTAGTAGCAGTAGTAGTAAATAGTTGTATAATTTATGTATTCACTAATAATTATACTCTGAATATAATATTTAAGAGTTAGTAATAAGTGTCATCTTGTTAGAAACATAAGAGGAAAATAAGTTGGGTTTTCTCAATGTGAGCAATGTTGTTGACAAAGTTTGTGAAAATGTGTTTTCACAAACGCAGTTTTTGTGGTTACGCAGTTGCAAACACACGCTCCGCAGCAAAAGGTGGCAGTGGAAAGCACGCAAACTCTAGTACACACTACAAAAGAACACAATAGACTGGTATCCACGCCCCGTCACGTGGTCATAGGTTGTCCTGGTAACGCATTGAAATCAGGTGCGACTGAGCCAATTGGAGCTCAATGATTTTCGAACCCAGCGAATCACGTTCGAAAGAGCGACAATTTAAACCACAGAGGAAATGCAATGCTACATCGAGCTCGCTTGAGTAGAATCAACCAGTTTGTTCATCGAGTCACAGCAATAATCCTCCTGAAATAATGGCTCTCCGTGTCACAAGGGTAAGTTGGTTTTAAATGCCTTTAATTTTTTGGAACTCAAAGTGTATGTGTCTTATATTAAAGAACAAATGATTTGTCATTTTTAAGTTGATATGGGAAAACCCTGAAATATTTCCTTATCCTGCACGTTACTAACAGTTATGTTAGTGTGGGGTTTTACCTGCGTCTTTAATTCAGTAACTTAGGCCTAACGTATGTTTTATCAAAAAGCTTTGTGCAAGTTCTGCATAATAAGTTAACACGTAAACTGCATGCGTTTTACAGACCGACTTTAGTTCACACTAGTGCTGTTAAGTGGCCTGTACGTGTGCTTTCGGTTCTCGTGTGGCGTTTTTAAACTCGTTTCCTAGAATTCAAACGATGTTTCTACAGATGTAGCACTTTTTAATGTCTCCCATAACTAATTACCCTACTCGTTATGCAAAACTTACCCGTGACCCTCTTGTCTTGAGTAGAACACCCGCCTTGCCAGCAGCGAGAACCAGAACGCTCTGCCCGGAAAAGCAGCTGTAGCGACGAAGCCCGGACTGAGACCTCGGGCCGCGCTGGGGGAGATTGGTAACAATCCGCAGACACGACAGGCTTTGAGGAAGAAGGTAAGTGCCGTCTCTTCGCCAGGCAATTCAGCCTTCATCTGCCTTTTATCTCAACCATGATTAACCTTTTGAAACAGGAGGTGAAGGCTGCACCCAACGCAGAGGTTGTCGCTGAGAAAGCGCCTGTGGTTCAACAGCCCAAAAAGGAGTCTCCTAAAGTGAAGCATGACGTTCAGGTGAGCAGTAAATGCGCGGCGTTTAAAGGGTCAGTTCACCAGAATATAACGTCAGTAGTATGGGAGCTGCTGTCCACATGCCATGACTACAAGTCAAGAAAAGGGTAGCTTGCCTTGGACCTGTCTCAAATGGCCTAGCTTCTACAAAGTCTCCTAGCATTGGGAGGAGTTAATGCAGTTTTTGGTTCAAACTTGTGTGGGTTTAATCCTGAAAGTGTTCCAGCAGCTGCCATATTTGCTGACTTCTGGAGCTTTAGTCATGTGACTTATCTTTACAATGCAGACTAGCTTTTTTATATTTTGTATATGACAATAACTGCTTCCCTGCTGACAGCCTTGTAGTTCTAATGTTAACCAGCAGAGGTTAATGCCCCCTAGTGCTGGCTCTGAAGTGTTTGGATGTTGCTGCTATTCTGAATTCTTGAAGTGTCTTTTTTGCCACCTTTAAGCAAAAAGATTCACTTCAGCTTTCCATTGCAGATTTTGTCTGAGCCTTCATCTCCTGTTCCCATGGAGACCTCTGGCTGTGCTTCGGATGATCTGTGTCAGGCGTTCTCTGATGTTCTGCTTAATATCAAGGATGTGGATTCTGATGACTATGATAATCCCATGCTTTGCAGTGAATATGTCAAGGACATCTATTTGTATCTCCGTCAGCTTGAGGTTTGCAGAAAATATGCTTTGTTGGTTTGTTATAATGCTGACATGTACAGAAAGGTGAGCTCTTCTGCTTCTCTTGTAGACCGAGCAAGCTGTTAGGCCGAAATATCTGGAAGGAAAGGAAGTCACAGGAAACATGCGTGCCATTCTTATTGACTGGCTTGTGCAAGTTCAAATTAAGTTCAGGCTGCTTCAGGAGACCATGTACATGACTGTTGCAATCATTGACCGCTTCCTTCAGGTGGGTCCCTTTCCAGTTTTGGTTCATTGCATGGTGTTGAGGTTGTTTTAATAGTTTTCACTTGTCCATTGATCAGGATAATCCAGTTCCAAAGAAGCAGCTCCAGCTTGTTGGTGTAACAGCCATGTTCATAGCCTCAAAGTATGAAGAGATGTACCCACCAGAGATTGCAGACTTTGCCTTTGTGACCGACCGTGCTTATACCACTGGTCAGATCCGGGAGATGGAGATGAAGATCCTGAGAGTCCTCAACTTTGGTTTTGGAAGGCCTCTTCCCCTACAGTTCCTCAGGAGAGCCTCCAAAATTGGCGACGTAAGCTGGTTTACCCATATTGTTTCAGAAGTGCTTCTGAGATGTTATGTTCACATTGTGTTAATACTAATAGGGTTTGTTTTGCAGGTTACTGCAGAGCATCACACGTTGGCCAAGTACTTCCTGGAGCTTACCATGGTCGACTATGACATGGTCCACATTCCTCCCTCCCAGGTGGCCAGTGCAGCTTATGCCCTCACCCTGAAGGTCTTCAGCTGTGGTGACTGGGTAAGTTCTTGGATGGTCATGATCTAGTTTCAGTTTTTTTTTTTTTTTAAATCTGACCATTCCATCTGGCACTTTTAGACCCCTACTCTTCAGCATTATATGGGCTACACAGAAGAGATGCTAGTTCCTGTGATGCAGCATATTGCCAAAAATGTTGTGAGGGTCAATGAGGGGCTTTCAAAGCACCTGGTGAGTGGCTTCAGTCTGATTTAAAAAGTTGGTCTACTCTATTTTGGCTTGAGCAGCTTTTTAGTTTCTTTGTTAATGTGACCCACTGAAGAGTTTGCTTTCTCCTCCAGGCTGTGAAGAACAAGTATTCCAGTCAGAAACAGATGAGAATTGCCTCAATTTCTCAGCTTAAGTCCTCCTTGATCAAGGACCTGGCCAAGCAGATCTCATAGTGTGGTGTTATGATCAAGAGACTTAAGCACTGTGTGCTGCCTTGTAAAAATTGTAACTTATGCATGCTTTTACTATTGCAACTTTTATCATTGTTTTTACAGGTAATGTTTTTTTTTTTTACCTGCACTGCCATGTCCTAGTAAAGGTGACCTCTAATGTTGATGAATGATTCAAAGTTTATGCAACCTTGTACATTTGAATTCAAATAAACGTTTTTAACATTTTACACTTAAGTGGTGTTTCATGGCTGAAAAAGGGTTTGATTTTAATGTCTGCTTGTTCTGGATTTGTGAAATGGCTGTTTTTCAGAATTCAAAGTAGGAAAGTCCAATCCTTTTGTTCTTACTTGGGCTTTTATGATGGCCTGAGTTAAGTATGGATTTCTCCAGGCTTGTTCTAAATTTCTCAGTGGTTTTAACAATATAAATTGCCACAATTTTCAATCCATTCAGGATCGATTGTTTACTTCCATGTCATCTGCATTTTTTTTTTGAAAAGGTTGTGTTGTCCAAAAGATGCCTTCAAGTGACTTCATCACTAAACATGTTCGACTGAAGTTTATAACATTGTCACACCTGTTTTTTGCGCTTCTGAGGTAATGAGTGCACGTTCACTCTATCATACAAACTTATGAGTGGAAATTTCTTTACTTAATTAGAAGTGCACTAGCTCAAAGTTCCAGCATGTCCTTGGCCAATGTGGATTTTGTGATTCATCACTGCATATCATTTAAATCAATCATCCATGACTGCTTTTCTCAAGACCACTAACTTTTTCAGTTGGTGCTGGTGTTCATTTGGTTTTCTATTTGTAAATTCCTTTTCAATTTTTCCAGTTTCTGACAGTTCTGTCAAACATTGCCTTCTATTTCCACCCATTGAATTTTCTATTTTTGCACTCTTGATCTACCAATATTTTTGTGATTGCAAGTATTTGACAGCTGATTAGGAACAACCAACCACTTTTGGTACATGTTAGATTTTACTGCTTAAAGCCCTTGATAGTCCATTCCATTGTTTCAATTGACTTTCAGATTCCAATTAAATTTTGGGGGGCCAATTCAACAGCTCTTGGTCTAAGTAGTTACAATTCTAACTGCAGACTATAATAGAATTCTTGTTTTACAAACATTTTTAAACCAATTTATATAAGCAATTAAATTATATGGTCCCACATTTAGATTATTTGATAAGCCTACAATGCAATTATTGTATACGTTTTACATAATGTTCATGTTTTAAAATATATACATTTGCATGTAATTAAAGCTGTAAATAATTTATGTAATTACATTTATAATTACACTGAGACTTCTCTTACACCTTAAACCCAAATATACCTAAATCCCACCTCAATAGTGTTTTGCAATACATTATGAACATAAGTACATTGTAGCCTTTTTTAATGCAAGTACATTAGTAAAGGACACCTAATTTAAAGTGTGACCAACTATTTAACTCTTTACTATTTGAGTTTTGTTACACTTGATTGCCATGGTGTTTGCCTATAGTTAAACGTTACTGATGCTGCAACTGTTATACCAAAATATGCAGTTTCTTGTTCGAGCACATTTGCATTATATTAATTTAGACTTACAAATGAGGAATGCAACCAAATTTATTCTAAGTGAAGTAACCTACAATTAATACAAAATGTCGAAGGTCATTTAAGTAGGCTTCAGTTTTTTACGTTAGCAATAAAAGGTTTCAATAAAATTTGTACAGAAAAGTCTGTTTCTTGAAAATGCCATGGTACTTGTCAATCAAAAATTGTGTTACAACAAAAATACATAAATATTTTTTAAAGTAAAATTATCCCATAATTCGGGGTTTTCTAACAAAGGATGCTCTAGTGAAATATAGTGGTGGCCTGTAGGTGGCGTTCTTTCACTAATAATCATGTGAGATACGCTATTATGCATCCCAAAAGTAAACAAAGGAGCTTTTTTGAATTTGACTCAGCGAACATGTTTTATTGTTGTTGACTTTTAATGTAGCCAACGTTTACTGTCGTTATACTGTTTATTTTATTTAAGGGGCATTTATTTAATTCAACCCACACAATGGGACAACGTCTGTCGGGTCGATCCCACTCTGAGGTGGAGTGCTGAATGGGCAATATGAGACGCACCACACTAGCCAACCTTGGCTAGCCTGAATGGACACTCCAAGGACACATAGGCCTATCATTCTCTTTCCATGATCAAGTCATTCACTGGAACTCCTAGCTTATGCTATGGATTAATTTCATGCAGTACCTCAAAATAACATCACATATATTATTCGTTTGTGACAGGCTTAAATGACTCTTCTGTCTGGGGTAGCTGCATTTCCAAAAGCTTAACCACAATTTACAGTTTTCCTTAATATGCATAGGCCTACAACACACATGTCAGACATTGCTACAAATATATGGTGTTTGTATTTTTGTGTAGGCTACTAGTAGCCTATTCCTAATTGTACTTTACAGTTTAGAAAATGTGGAGACTGTATCAAAAATTAAGCCAAAGCTATCAAGAAAACCTGTAAAAAGCCTATTTGAGTTGTCCATTGTGAAGTGCACTGAATAAATCTTGAGACCTCATTTAAAAGACATTCAGATCTTAACCCGAATAAATTAACATAGCCTATTGGGGAGACTGGGGCTAGTTGTCACTTTTTACAAAAAACCTTCAACACATTAGCACTATTATGGATTTGCACAATATGAACAACCATTATGAAACCATTATGAAACAGCAAAAATGTAAAAGATGACTAAATAAATAATGAATCAGTTGATTTAAAGCATTACATTTAAAATAGAAAAACTTGCTGTGAACTAACATTTTAACATAACCTACATTCAAAAATACCCTTGTTATGTTCAATCTTTCAGTAAAGATCTGCTATTTCAGTTATAGTTGACTCTTGTATTAATGGACATTTGGCTCAAAACTACATAATCACTGAGATGACCCTTGTGACAACTTCCCCATATGATCACATGTCATAATCTCCCCTTTTCGAGCACTGGGATGTGCACACAGCTGCTGCTTCTTATTGACTATGAAGGCTTCGTTCTTTACGAGGGAAGGACTTACCTCCTTTGCTCCACCCTTAGCAGTTATACTCCTCAGGGACCGGTGATAATGAGTCTCAGTTTCTCTGGCAGGCTGCTCTGGTAAATGCAGGTCCGGGCTGAAAACTCATACTTGCACGCTGAGGTCATGACTGGCCAGGGAGATCAGTTTACAAGACAGATTCCACGTGAAAAGAAGAGCCATAGGGCTGCAGTTCAAAAATTCAGCTCCAGCATTAAAATGGATTTCATTGTACACCATTGATTGTCTGCATTACGCTATCACAAAGTATCCCAAAGCATATAAAGGAAATTCAGTCAAGCACTCTTTTACAAATTGATTTGGTCCTGAAATCTGTTCCTTATAAATGCTAATATAAAGCAATACCTCTTTTTATATAACAATAATTGGTTATTTGTCAAGTACGACATGACACGTTTCTTTTTTTTTGTTAGTCCTGGATCATTTTTGCCAAGAAACATATAGCTCTAATACTATCCTTCAACCTTGCCATGATAAAACAAGTATAGCTAACTATAAAATTGATATTCTTAGTTCAGACATGGCCTGGCAGTTAGTGTGCCAGTGCCAACATGTACAATGGTATTTATGATCCAATGACCCACGTTTGAGTCTGGCTCAGGTCGAATCCTGACCCTTTGACCTGGTGATTTAAAATATATATATATATATGTTAACTATTCACACTTAGAACGCCTAAGTAAACGTCGCAATGTTTAATATAAAAAATAAATTTGAGATGTGATTATTATATTTTGCTTCTCCTCAACTGTTATGTTACGTATAGTTACGAATCTGATGGTCACATTTTACCCACGAACAACAGGATAGAAAGCACACCTGAGGCGAATTAAGCTGAGCCTCAGCTTCTTTTCACTGCGTTTATTTTAGCCACAATTCATATACCACTGGCATGGTGCACAATGAGTTTAAATGGAATGACTGTCCACTTCCTGTGAACTGATCAAAGTGAACATATAAGTCTCTGACACTTTGGAATCTCACTTAAAATGACCTATAGGATTTCCTATGAAACCCACTTTGCAATTGACTTATTAGACTATTATAACTAATAGTTTTTTATTATTATTATTATTTTTGCAAAGAGTGTGCATTGCTAATGTAAACCATCATCTCACAATGAGTTACATGTATAATTGTCATTTTTAGTTATTTAGCAAATGTTTTTTATATCCAAAGTGACTAACAAATTAGGAACATTGTAAACAATTTTTCATGAGTTGTTAGGGGCCATTTACATGACACATGTAATGTTCCCAGTTCCGCCTGACCTAGGTAATGCAGCCTAACAATCATTTAACTGATTTGAAAAATGTAAATGTATAATGTTCTATGTGTTTGCCAGGTTAAAGAGATGTGTTTTAGATTTAAACTGACAGAGTGTGTCTGCTTCCCGGACAATGTTAGGAAGACTGTTCCAAAGTTTAGGTGCTATATGGGAAAAGGATCTACCGCCTGCAGTTGATTTTGATATTCTAGGTATTATCAACTGGCCAGAATTTTTAGATCACAATAGATGTGAAGGACTATAAGACTATGAGCTCGCTCAAGTACTGGGGAGGGAAACCATGTAATGCTTTGTAAGTAATCAGCAAGATTTATAAAATAATATAAGATAACATTTATACAATGTTTGAGGAATAGTTCACTTCAAAATTTCAATTCTGTCATCATTTACTTATCCTCAAGTTGTTTCAAACCTGTATAAATTTCTTTCTTCTGCTGAATGCAAAGGAAGATATTTTGAAGAATGTCGGTAACCAGACAGTTGATGGACGAGTAAATGATGACAGAATTGAAATTTTGAAGTGAAATAATCCTTTAATAGGGAGCCAATGCAGTGTTGACAGAACTGGGCTAATTTGGTCATACTTCCTGGTTCTAGTAAGAACTCTGCCAGCTGTGTTTTTGACCAGCTGTAGTTTGTTTATTAAGAGTGCAGGGCAACCACCCAGTTAGAGCATTACAATAATCTAGTCTTGAGGTCATGAACAAATGAACTAACTGTTCTGCAATTGGCATTGAGAGCATATGTCGTAATTTCGATATATATTTAAGATGGAAGAATGTGGTTTCACAGATGCTAGAAACGGGGATTACAAAATGAAAGATTGGTATCAAAGAGCACACCCAGGCTCCAAACTGACGACAAAGACTTGACAGAGCAGCCATTAATTGTTAGACAGCATTTTAGGGTGATACGTGCAGAGGTTTTTTGTCCAATAGTTAGAAACTTTTCAGAATTAAGTAGTATAAATTACTAGTCATCCAATTTTTTATATAAGCTATGAATTCCGTTCATTTTGTGAATTGGTAAGTTTCGTTAGGGTGCGAAGAAATATAGAGCTGCTTATCATCAGCATAACAGTGAAAACTAACGCAATGCTTCCTAATGATATCTCCCAAGGATAGCATGTACAGGGTGAAAAGCATAGCACCATACAGAACTTTGTAATCGTTATGACATCTCTTCATTTACTGCTACGAACTGATAACTGTCAGATAAGTATGATTTAAACCATGCTAATGCAATTCCACTACCAACATAATTTTTGAGTCTATTCAAAAGAATGTTGTGGTCGATGGTATCAAATGCCACACTAAGATCCATCCAAAAATGGGTTTCAAAGTGCAAGCTTCTGAAAACGACACCTTTATTGTTTCCATAAACCATACAAATGCAAATTTGTGAAAACGGTGAAATACGTATTACGTGTTCAGGCTATAGGTGCGTAAAGTGTTTCTTTACAAAGTGACATCACCAACTACTGGCCTGGCATGTATAATAAAGCGTTTTTAATGGTTTTCGTAGATCCATGTGAACAGGAATCATTTTGACAATGTTGTCATCTGTACACTAAAAATGCAAAGAAAAACCTTTTTGTTTTATTGTTTGTCGTGTAAACGTGCACTTAGTGTTAGAGTTTTAAATAGCCGAAGATAATAAAATGTAAAAAGTTTATTTTTATTGCTTAAATAAAACAATTTCAAGATGTGTGAAAATTAGGTTTTACTCAGTTTGCTTCTTAAATCTACCTGGGTTATTATTTCTTGCAATTGTTATATCTCACAATCTGACTTTATATCTTAAAATGACAGCTTTGTTTTTCCAAACTACAACTTTATTTCACATAATTGTGACTTTTTTAAAGGATGCTTAAAGGTTTTTTACTGGGGGAAAAATGCTGATTAAGAATTGCATTTTTGTAGTGAAGAGATTGATCTCCAGTCTGCAGATTGATTACTCTATCTGTGTCTCTCCTCTCTCAATCTATAAACAGACCTCGGGAACCCATTTGAATGAGGTGCTGACACAACCATGTGGAATGGACGGAGAGACACTAATAAGAGCACAGATGGCAACTGGGTTGCAGTCTCTCAGAGTCTGGAACCCCTTGCATAAATAAACACAGAGGCATTCATTTTCACAATTTATAGATTTTCAAGTAAAAGCCCAATGTGCTTCCTGAACTTTACAGACCTCTGCTGTTCTATGGCACATGAAGGGAAGAAAGTGTTCTTTTGTGCCTAAGTCTTAGTGTTTGGTTTCATTCAGGTGCGAACAGACATTTGGTGATTAGCATCATGCCCCTTGCAAATGGTGTTTGGTTTTGAAAAAAAAAACAATATGTTTTTATTGACATATCAAAGCTTTTCCATGCAAACAAGCATGGTGATGAACAGTTGTCAATTTCAGATTTAATTTGATTTTGGTTTAATTAATTTGTTGAAAAGAGTTTTTTCCTTCCTGTGGTAATGTCTTATCTTGCCTATAGGTGAACTAGTGTCACGGCACTGCCAAGACTGGAACCCAAACTAATTAGGTTCATGATGCCTTTGGTTGTGTCAAGTTATTTAAGTAGCAGAACTTTCATCAAATTAAAGGCTGAATATGCCTTTTTCTGTCTGTCTGGCACACTTCTACTTCTACAGTCCATCCCAGACCCCTCTGCTTACTGAGTTTGAGGAGTTTCAAAGAGAATAGAACCACCACTAAATTCTAAATGAATCGCCCTATTTGCAGTCTCAGTCTCAATCTCAGTCTCACAGGATTAGTTTTACGATATATGTATGTAAATTAATTGTTACTTCACGTTATCTGTAATGTTTATGGCCTTTTCGGAGAGGATAAGTCATAAATTGAAATCGTTAATGAGGGTGTGTCTACTGCACACTTAAAGGAGAACTCCGGTCAATTTTAACATTGAGCTGATTTTTTTGTAAATTTGGAGTGCTGTCAGTACAGAGAACAACGACCAAAATCGGTGTTGCCTACACCGTGTTATCCTCTTTTTAAAATTTGCACCCTGTTGACTTCAATGGGGCAAGTTTTAAACCTGCTTTTAGCCTCTTAACATCCTTGATGTGTCATTACAAGTGCCCAGCCATGTGAGTGATTTCTTCAGAGTGAACACGGGTGAATCTGACTGCAGTAGATGTGAAAGATATGAATAAAAGTGATGTTAATTCAGCCAGCGCACATACCTGTATTTACTTCCCGTTTTCGGTTGAAGTCAGTCCACTGTAGTCAATTGTCGAGTTCACGTGCATGGACG
Organism: Scardinius erythrophthalmus; assembly: GCF_964197995.2. NCBI lineage: Eukaryota > Metazoa > Chordata > Actinopteri > Cypriniformes > Leuciscidae > Scardinius > Scardinius erythrophthalmus. Next base: position 43,100,493 of record NC_138225.1, on the reverse strand, counting down.
CGCGTAGTCATAGGTAACTAAACCTATGCACGTGAACTCGACAATCGACTACTGTGGACTTCGACCGAAAACGGGAAGTAAATACAGGTATGTGCGCTGGTGCACTTTTATTCATATTTTTCACATCTACTGCAGTCAGATTCACCCGTGTTCACTCTGAAGAAATCACTCACATGGCTGGGCACTTGTAATGACACATCAAGGATGTTATGAGGTTAAAAGCAGGTTTAAAACTTGCCCCATTGAAGTCAACAGGGTGCAAATTTTAAAAAGAGGATAACACGGTGTAGGCAACACCGATTTTTGTCGTTGTTCTCTGTACTGACAGCACTCCAAATGTACAAAAAATGAGCTCAATGTTAAAATTGACCGAAGTTCTCCTTTAAAGGAATATTTCCATGTAAAAAAACAATCTCTATCATAAAAAAAGACTTCTTTTTTTTTTTTGCTGGACGTCATGAACAAACAGGTCTCATTGCATCCGCTTGTCAGAGAAAGTGTTAACGGCAAACTGACGGCATCATGCACAAGGGGATACCACTCCAGGTTACATGCCATGGTTAACTAAGGTGTCTTTATAAAGGTATATAAAATTGTACCAAAATGTAACTAGTGAGACAGCAGTTTCAAATCATTCACTTGGGGGAATGACAGTAAAGTTTATTGATCTAAATGGGTGGCACGTATTGACTCCATTGACTCTGCAATGACCCCACAATGAGTCATGCAATCATGGTTGTATTGTTGAATTGTGGCTTGAATCATTTTGCTGCAATCCCTATATAAACACAGATGTTTGGCACCTCTTCCTCAATATGAGTTGATGTGGCAAATCATATTTCTAGTTCAAACTTTAAATTTTCCCATCTTTTAAGCTGCCTCAGTGGTGAAAAAAGATATGTTAATGATTAGGTAAGAGTCATATTACATTTCTTGCACATTATACATTAAAAAATCTCACATTGGACCTTTAATGACTAGAATAGATGATGAACCAATGGATATGGTTATCATAGCAAAGTGAGCAAAATAAAAATTAAATCCTGGAAGCATGAACAGTACTATTTTTATTACACAGTTCTTTGAAATACTTGATGCTGATTGATCAGTTGTGTCATTGACTATTTTTCCAGTCTATAAGTATGAAAGTAAAATAATTTAACCTCAAATCAATATTTCATGTCCACAGTCATGTATTCCCTTACGAAAAAAAAGTTTATTCAATGTGCTATTAGTATACTCCTTATAAACTAAAAATAAGCAAGTGTACTTTCAATCTACTTTTCATGTATATTTTATACATATACTTTTTACTTTTTATACTTTACTTATACTGACAGAAAAGTCTAGGTATTTTTGGCCTATACTTGTACTCGTACTTTTGATCAAGATATACCTTAAAATTATAATTAAATATTAGAACTATATAACTAAGTATACTTGGCTTGTAGTTGTGTTAACTCTTTTGATTAAGTATTAAATACTTATTTCACATAGTTTCACACACGGTCTTATAAACTTACTTAAGCAATACATTTGTATTACTTGCATCATTTGAAAAAATTGATTTATAAAGAAAACAGATATGTTTCTAATTCTGAGTACCTGAATTTTTGTGTTAGGCTTGTCCACTGATAGTGTACGGAATTGACTTCAAATCTATTTTACTCTGAGAGAAGGGTCTGCCTGCGTCCCGCAGGACTACAAACCACGGGGGTTACCGTAGCAACTGTAACACCTTATTTATTCAATGCTGACATTTTCTCTGCCTCTAATTATTTATTATTATCCCATTGGTTGACCAGTGGTTTTTCAATTACTTGTGTGGGGAGTTATGGCAGCTTCCTGCTCTCTCTCTCTGCTCGGGTACAATGGATCTTATGGATGCTCATATTCAATGTTCCATTTGCTTAGGCATTGATCACCTAACAGAGGCTTTAATAGATCCATGTCCTGAGTGTAGTTTAATGTCCTTAGAGGTGAGACAGCATCGACTGGCAAAATTGCATCCTGAATTTAAAAATTCTGCTCCACCAGCTGGGACAGCATTGCAAGCGTTCGGTCAGTAGAGCTGAAAAACCTTCAAAGAAGCAGCAAACCCCTTCAGAATCAGGTATGTTGGCCCATGAAGTAGCTGAGCTTGAAAACACAGTTCAGGGCATTCGAGCCTTATTTTCAATCCCCCGTACTCATCATTTGAGCGAGGGTACAAGGGTATGTGTGTTGGCATCTCCCTTGCCCAGGGGTGAGCTGGCACCCAATTTTTTTTTCAGACAGGAAATAGACACCTTGTCTCTTGTGGCCTCTGACTCATTAGATAAGGATAAGCATGACTATAATGCACCCTTGGATGAGACATTGTGTTCACATTCCCATTTTCAATGTCCCCATAGCGATGACGGTTCTGGCCTTCAGGGTGCTGCTTCTTCAGTGGTAGTCTCACTGGAAGATATACTCGAGATGACACTTGCTAAGCAGAATTTGGTGCCACCTCCTCCTGTGTCGGGCCATTTAAACCTCTTGCGTCGACAAGTTCACTATGGCGTACCACAAGGCTCAGTACTAGGACCGCTGCTGTTCACTCTGTACATGCTACCATTAGGAGATATCATTAGGAAACATGGCATTAGATTTCACTGTTATGCCGATGATACTCAGCTCTATATTTCTTCAAAACCTAACGAAACTTATCAATTCACAAAATTAACGGAATGCATAGCGGATATAAAAAATTGGATGAACTCGTAATTTCCTACTTCTAAATTCTGAAAAAACAGAGTTTCTAATTATTGGACAAAAAACTTCCTCACGTAATAACCTAGAATACTGTCTAACACTCGATGGCTGCTCTGTTAAGTCTTCGTCGTCGGTTAGGAACCTGGGTGTGCTCTTTGATACCAATCTTTCATTTGAAAGTCACGTGTCTAGTATCTGTAAAACTGCATTTTTCCATCTTAAAAATATATCTAAATTACGCCATATGCTCTCATTGACAAATGCGGAACAATTAGTTCATGCGTTCATGAACTCAAGGCTAGATTATTGTAATGCTCTACTGGGTGGTTGCCCTGCACGCTTAATAAACAAACTACAGCTAGTTCAAAACGCAGCAGCTCGAGTTCTTACCAGAACCAGGAAGTATGACCATATTAGCCCGGTTCTGTCAAAACTGCATTGGCTCCCTATTAAACATCGCATAAATTTTAAAATATTGCTGATCACTTACAAAGCACTAAATGGTTTAGCTCCGCAGTACTTGAGCGAGCTCTTAACGCATTATAGTCCGTCACGTCTATTGCGATCTCAAAATTCCGGCCAGTTACTAATACCTAGAATATCAAAATCGACTGCTGGCGGTAGATCCTTTTCCTATTTAGCACCAAAACTCTGGAACAGTCTTCCTACCATTGTCCGGGAAGCAGACACACTCTGTCAGTTCAAAGCTAGACTAAAAACACATCTCTTTGACCTAGCTTTCACATAATACATTATAGACTTCTATAATTTAATGTTAGGCTGCATAGATTAGGTCAGCCGGAACCGGGAACACTTCCCATAAATCCTGATGTACTCGTTACATCATGAGAAGAAAGGCATCTACGCTAATTTTAGTGTCTGTGTTTATCCCGAGGTTTTCCTGCAGCCTGCCGGATCCAGGCCGTATCCAGATTTGACGAAGGACCTTCGCCTGGACCGATGACAACGCAGTGCTGAAGTGCCAACTAGTCTCTCCCTATGGAGGATCCCTCTACCACAATACAGATAGGGCGTTGTCGGGAAAATTCGTTTCGCGTTCCTATCCCAAAGCAACAAAATAAAATAAAATTCTTTATCAAAATTTATAAGGAAAGACAAGTACTTTGTTTAGGCTTGGCTTGTAGGGAATTCCAAACCTGCGTATATTCTAACGCACATAACTATAGAACCCATTCTAAATGTGCATGTAAACACCGTCAGCGTTTCTTGCAGGTTCGCGTTTAAAGTCTGCGTAGAGGGAATGGTGTCGTCTTAGCGGCCCCTAATTTAGTGACGGATGATCGTTGCGACGGAGGCGAGTCGGTCGGGGCTAACTTTAGATGGAAAATAACTTGACTCGGCTATAAAGCCAAAACAATCTCTGATACCTTAAATTATACGCTTATCTCTGTAAAGCTGCTTTGAAACAACCTACATTGTTAAAAGCGCTATATAAATGAAGATGACTTGACTTGACAAGGTTTATTTTCATGAGTCATGAGAAAATGTCTCAAAACACCCATCTCAAAATAGTCACCATAATAAAAGATTTGGATTTCCTCTTGCCTGTATTTAATTGCTGTACACGCCCATTGTCTTATTTTATGCCTAGTAACCTGATGCAGAAGCTTCTGTCACTCATCGCCAGCGTGATTTCATTAAAGCAGCTCAAATAACACAGAAAACTCAAAATATCAAGTCAAACATTTGAGCGATGGGTGCTAATTCAATTGTTATGCCCCAGCCTTGACTTCATTTCCCAAAATGTCTTGTTTTCCATTCACGCACACAGCAGCAGCACTTATTGATTGGATTCAGTCAATAAAGGCTAGTTTCCTCTACTCTGATCCTAATGCACTTAGGGAGAAGGTCCCTGCCTGCATGACTGCTGCCAGGTTATACCAGAGCTGAAAGCAGAGCACATAAATTATTCAGGAGCTTCTGCCTAGGCCTCCATTAATGATGTCACCCTACCCTGTGGAGCCAGACATTGTCCCATGGGATGTTATGCTTGTGGGGGTGCTGATCTATAGGGCCCCAAGACTGCAATCTACTGTATAGGTCTCCTACATGAATAAGCAGAAAGAAAAATGTATATATATATATAAACATAAATACAGTGTCCCTTGTCAGGCCATTAGACATTTTTAGATATCTTCCTAAATGTAATAATTGTTTTAGAGCTTTTTGGTTCATTTGAAAGATTATTCTATAAAATCAACTCAATAATTGTTATGATTTATCCTGACTCTATTTTCTGAATTTTTTAAATCCTTTATAATTGTATCGACTCTCTCATTACTTATTTTGTACGTTCTTTGGTAATAACAGGTTATTTTACATAGGCTTTTGTTTTTCTATCTACCTGATTTTTTGATATACATGATCATTAAATTGGATTCATGACTGATAATTTGTATCACTCTCTTTTGAAATGATAAAACATTTCTAGTGTAATCTTGTAAATAGTTTACTATTATATATAAAACAATGCAAAGCACTTGAATAGACACTGCAAGATAAATAGTATCAACATCAGTATGAATTGTATCTGTGAGTCTGTCATGCTTAGAGTTCTGGGAAGTCAGCTGAAAGTATTCTTCCTGGACATGGAAAATCAACACAGAAAAGAAAAAATATTTTGCCAGGAGCTTTTGCCACTAAATCAGAGAGTTCCTGGATCACCAGGCAGACATTTGGAGTTTAGAACCTCCAAATTATTGGCTTGAGCAGTGATTCATGTTCTCGCTGTTTATAATCACCGGGAAACCCTTGAAAAGTTTTTGCATCGTTTCATTTTATGTGCATCCCACATGGAGTTTATCCCAGTGGTTTATTTAAAATGTACCAATTTTTGTTGAATGTTTAAGTCTCATTGTCTTTCAGACAATCTAAATGAGCCAAATTGTAACTCGCAGAGTGAAACCCAGAAATGTCTCTTGAAACTTCAAATTAATTAGCCAAGATGTGCACAATAGCAGTGCTAATTTTGTTCATACAAACCTGTGATTTTACGGCATTGTGAAAAGCTAGCAATAAACACTTTTAGTAAGGTATGTTAGTAAAATAGGAGTTAGTTAAAAATTATGGTAACACTTTATGAAGACTATGCTTATAATGAATTATAGCTCCATTTATACTTATTTATAAGTAAGTATTACTATTCTATAAATATATTTATAAAGACTCAATAAGACCTATACTGCATTATAAGAAACATTATTTGTATAATTACTTATAAGTCATGTATTTGCTTTTTCATTGTGCATGCTCCATTAAACACTGATTTATAAAAAAAATATTTTTTTATTTATTCATATAAATTTATTTATTCAAAAAAAAATATTGTTGCAGTCTTTTGCTATATGTAACATTTTTTTAATATTTTTTTCAACTGCTTGTATTAATGATGTTTTATTATTGTTCATTAGTTACATTTACAAGTAAACAACTTAAAATGTATAATGAGCACATCTTCATGATTTCTTAACTTTTGCTTTAGAAAAATTGCCATATTGCACAAAATAATTCCTATAGGTTTCACTTTACTTAAAGCTACCAATGATGCATTTATAGAGGTTAGGAACTGTTTATCACTCACAATAAGTATTTATAAAACACAAAATGGCTATTAATAACCATATATTCATAACTTTTAAGTAATTATAAAAATATAAAAGTAACTATAATTATTCTTAAAATGCAGTATAGGTCTTAATGAGTCTTTATAAATGTATTTTAAAGAATACTTTTAAATAAGTATAAATGGAGCTATAATTCATAAGCATGGTCTTCATAGAAAGTGTTACCACCTGTTGCTCAATACTGTGGGCACCATATGCTCAGTGTAGCTGTATAGATGGTAATGGGATTGTTTAATGGGCTTTGTATGGTGTTACAATGACATTACAAATCAAGATAATGTTACAAAAAGTGTGTCTTTTAAACAGTGAAAATGATTATTTTAGTACATGTAATCTCAATAGTTTTGTTGGATTATACTGAATATTGTATAATTTATCTTGTATGTGTCATTATAAATGAATATACTGATACTGTCATTATGCTTGTCAGAGCGTTATCAGGAGACTTCTGTGAAACACAGCTATATCAGAATTATTAGTTTGGCCTCAGGCCAACACAAGAATCATTTTGTACTTAGTACTTACTTAACATTAGCCAGATTTTAACAATTGTTTATTATTTTTTTCCTAGAAAGCTCAACATTTTCCTTCAAGGAGACAGATGAATAACAGAAGAATAAAATGTTTCCAGATGTCAGATTTTCTTTTTTAAACTGTAAAAAAGGGTATAATTACTAAAAATGTGAAGTCTTTTCCAAAGTAATTTTCAGTCATTTTGCATGCACTGGTGTTAAGGTTATCTCCATACACAGACTTTTGCTGTGCTGGCATTCTTGCAAATCATTAATCTACTTTTACTCACACTTTATTTATTCTTTTCTTTCTTTTTTTAACAAAATGAATCTTCAGAGATTTCGTTCAGAGATCTGAAAATTTTGAATGCATACTGATGATTAATAATGACATTTTGAGTAATTAATTTCTTGAGTAATAGCAACTGTTGGAAGTGCGACAAAGTGTAATTTAACCTTATGCAAATGAGTAGCAATGGGACGCAGTGACTATCCAATGGAGGGTGCAGACAGTGATCAGCTGCCTGATAAGAAACACCTAATGCTTGCTGACCTCCAGCTATTTAATATGGACAATAAGGATAGATACTTGCTGACCCTCAGTGATTTAAACACCTCCATGGAACCTTATTAGTGACTGATTTGAAATAAGCAATATAACTCTGTTTACTGTCACTAACACACACCACTAAAACACTGCTCCTCAGGTGAAGTACAGCTGGGTTGCCTGGCTGGAATGAGATTTTGATGATCCATAATTTGGAAAAATGAGAGATCTGTCATTTATTACTCACCCTCATGTCGTTCTAAACCCGTAAGACCTTCGTTCATCTTCAGAACACGAATTAAGATATTTTTGATGAGATCCGAGAGGTTTCTGAATCATCCATAGGCAGCAACTTTATTGCAACTTTCAAGGCGCAGAAAGGTAGTAAAGACATTGTTTAAATAGTCCATGTGAATACAATGGAGTTGTAAAATAAAAAATAAAGTTTTAATGTTATGAAGTGACGAGAATAATTTTTTTGTGCAAAAACAAAACAAAAATAACAACTTCATTCAACAATTTCTTCTCGTCTGTATCAGACTACGCTGTTAACATAGTAGACACAGTGAAGCGCTTCTTGGTTCTACATCACACGTTTATCGAGTTCTTAATGCCACAGCGCACATATTCAACAAATCCTTAAAATTAACACCTGCGGAAACTGCGTCTGGAATTCTCCACCGTGTCCCGAACTGTCTCGGTTGGATGATTGGTTTCTCGGGGCGGGCCGGGCTGGTTCTCAGCCCACTGCCCCAGTACCTAGTACCTTTCTTCCCTGAAATGCATGAGGAGCTAACTAGGTCATGGACGGCACCTTTCTCTGCCAGAAACCGCCTTAGTAGTTCCTCCTCCCTCACTACCCTTGATGGAGGTGCGGCTAAGGGTTACGAGGATATCCCTACAGTGGAGCTGTCTGTCGCGATGCAACTGTGTCCGGCGACCGCTACCTCATGGAAGGGGGATGCTTATCTCCCCTCTAAGGCATGTAAGCTTACAAAGCCTGTGGGCAAGCTACATCTTCACTGCATGCTATGGCATTGCTTCAGGTCCACCAGGCCCAAGCACTCATGGATATGCACGAGGGTAGCTCAGACCGTGAGTTCATGGGTGAGCTCCGCACTGCAACCGACCTTGCCCTCCAGGGTACGAAGGTTGCAGCTTGCGCGATCGGTCTGGCGATGTCTACGTTGGTGGTCCAAGAGCAGCATCTCTGGCTCAACCTGGCGGATATGAGGGAAGCGGACAAGGTTCGGTTCCTGGACTCCCCCATTTCTCAAGTTGGGTTGTTCGGCGAAGCGGTAGAGAACTTTGCCCAACAGTTCTCTGCTGTCCAGAAGCAGATGGAGGCCATCCGGCACATCCTGCCCCGGCAGCCCGCTGCTGCATCCACCCGTCTGCCAGGGGCAGATCCTCCGCCTGCTAGTCGCCCAAGGTGTCCGTCTGCTTTCGCCTCTGCTCCCGCTGAGTCATCGCAGCAGCCTCCACCCAGATCTCAGCGTGGACCCGGTCGCAGACGCACTGGCAAGGCACTGTCAGGAGGAGTCTTTGTTTGTGTATGTCTGTTCCGGTATCTACATTTTCAAAGAAAGAGCAATTTCCTCTGTTCCCGAGTCAAACATAGAGGTTTAGACTGTTGGTGTGCGACCCTGTACAGCCTTGCAACCTTTTCTTGCTTCGCCAGCCAACAGTTGGGTGCAAGGACCCAGTTTTCGCCTTCTCACGCACTCTCTGAGGTCATCTAGAGACAGGTAAGAGTTGTAGTACATACTCAGACCCTGTCTCATACGCTTCCCTCGCATGTCACAACTCACCCTCCTGTTAGTTGTTGGCGTTCTTCTCACGAGAGGACACCCGAGAGTGTTCGATCACTTCTGTGCTTCCTTCCTGCAGAAGATGGGTCGGAGTATGGCTGTTCCGCTCCACCCTGATGTTGTCCTTAAAGCACATCAGGATGCGGTTGAGATATAGGAAGTACGACTTGATTGTCAGGTTCCTGAGTGGTGCAAGGAGATGAAATCTTCCTTGTGCCCCCTCTATACCTTCTTGGGACCAATCTTCAGTGCTACTGCACTCTGAGACCTCCCCTGAGCACTACAGGTAGTTGAGTTAAAAATCTGTTTTTAAAGAAACAGTTCTTCTGCTTGCTTGCTCTATGAAGAAGGTAGGCGACCTGCACAAAGCGCTGCTTCCGGAGGAGGCCCAGAAGCGCTGCTTCCGGAGGAGGCAGACCCAGCCCTGAGCCTGCAAGCGCCGCCTCCAGAGGAGGCAGATCCAGCCCTGACTTTTCTCTGTTCCTCCCGCCTTGCGGTTATTAAGGACAGAATGCAAAGTCACAGGACCTCTCTAGCTCTTGTCTGTTTCAGAAACCAACAGAAGGGAAGGCGGTTTCCATGCAGAGGTTGGCCCACTAAAGATTAGTGTTGCCATCATTTTGGTGAAATTCCCAAGGTGCACCGTGCCCACCTGGGTAGTGAGCTCCTCCAAAAACAGAGTGTAGCTCCTTCCTGGGCGTTAACACGAGTGCCTCGCTGAGCCACGGGCTAGGTGACACCAGCACATTCACTAACAAATTAGCCTATGTGTCAAGCCGGTTGCTTCCGTGGGCTCCCTAAACACGAAGCCAGCTTCAATTTAGCCCAGTATTTAGTGTTGGCTTGCTGCGCCATTACCCTCGTTTGGACTGGATAAGTGGACCTTTTTGCTCCAGCTGAGTTCCCTCTTTGAACCCTGTTGAGTTCCTCCTCACCCCATCGGTGTTGGACGTGGCAGAGCGTCCGATGCTAGACCTATCACTTGTATGCTTGTGTAACTTGTGTTAGGTGGGGTCTACATGTTGTGATCCCTACGGCGATCCCATATGTGTATTCTTCCACGGTTTCCTGAAGAAGGGAACGGAGATGTAGTCCCCCAGCCACTATTGCTGTACCACTGCTGACCGGGGCCCGCTCGGCTCCTCAGCGAAAAACAACTGCATCCAATTCTGTATTTATTCTCGCGCTGCGGGGCGGGGCCTGTGATGCGATTCACGCATGCCAGTGTCCATTGGCTCGTTTTTACAATACTCGAAGATGACAGACTCCCTAGCATGATCCCAATCAGTCGACATGTCGATTACGTCTCCGTTCCCTCCTTCAGGGAACGAGGGTTACATACGTAACCAAGATGTTCTGGGGTGCGTTTCCTAAAAGCATCATTAGCCAACTGTGGTCGCAAGTTCCGTCATTATCAGCATAGTTCAACGAGTCATGTTTCCCGAAACCATAATTCCAATGAACATTTGCAAACAGCATCTCAAACTTGTGTAATTGGAGCAACAGATCTCAAACTGTGGTTAGAAGCATAGTTTCTTGTTTGCATGACATGTGGGCTTAATAAATCCTTATTTTGAGCAAAATAACCAATAACTAAATGAGCAAACAAATACTAAACAATGAAAACAAGACAGAGAATAACCCTGTTTTTAGGCGCTTAATTAGATGCCCTTTAAATTGTAAGTGCTCTCACAATGTTTGTTTTACTAGTTCTCATAATTGTGGATGAATAACCCAAGATCTATTTGTCTTGCCCAAAAAGTGTGTGATGTAGAATGCTGTGTTTTTCTTTTGTCAATCAGCATTGAACCTTCTTTTCAAGGTTGCCTGTCATCTCTTTTACTGTCTGCATTTGACAGAATTAGCATTTCAGCGCAACATACAGATAAGGCTTGATTTCATCTGATCATGGTAGACATTTTAATTAGAAAGATGCAAAAGGTTAATTCCCCTCTCAGTAGACCCGATCAGCATGAAGGTTATGCACAATCCATATAGAGACTGTGTATGTTCCCTGAATTAGTAAAAACAAAAAACTCTCAAACCCATTTAAGGGTAACATTTCAATAGACGTTCAACAAATGAAAACAGATATAATACAGATGAACAAACGCTAAAACTTAGTTGCTGGATATACAATCCCTTTCTTCAAAAGCACTTATTGTAAATGATATGATTACAGATTGTAACCTAGATGTGCTGTGTTCGACAGAAACCTAAAAACAGGCAATTACATTACTTCACATCCACCCCCCAAGATTACTGTTACTGTTATATTTTGACTCTCTCAGTTTATGTAAACCTATTAAGGATTCAGAATATTTTTCCCCCACATTAATTTCACACGTTTAGTACAATTATGTGGTTTTGTTTCATTAATACAGTGTATACATTTTCTTGATTTACCCTGAAAGAATGGAAGTGAAATGTGACAACATTATACAAAACATAATAATAATTAATAATTTCTGAACATTGATTCTCAGTTTTTATTCACCTCTTTTTATGGTCTCTCAACGAAATTCATAAAAGATGTTAATGTGAATTATATCACTAACATCACAGAATAGCATTTTTCTAATAGGGGCACATTGTAACGCAGTGTAACAGTGTGCCCCACCTGTGCAACTTGGATTTAAATCCTGTTAATGTCTTCTGCTAGTTAGAGAAGCATTAAAGAAGATATCAACTAAAAAAACAGACTAGAGATTAAAATAATGTCAGATTTGTCCAATTTTAAATAAACACAAAAAAAACAGAGATGAAAAATTAACAGAAGACATTTAATTTTGCAATGGTTAAATAAATGTTTAGTGATATCTTCCAAAGATTTCTTAATTTTGGCGCAATATTTTCTCTATATAGTGTTGATATGGCAACTAGCAAATACACTAAGTTTTGTCATGCTAGTATTGTGTGGAAGTATTTAAAACAAGTGTGTTACATCTAGCCCAGCGTTAGGTTGTGCCCTGCTCACCCCTAGTACTACTCATTTGTCCTGCATTACTTCCTGCATAGTAACCTATTAATGACAGACCATTATTCTAAAGTTTTACCAAGTATAATCGAGTATTCTAACTATACTTGGCTTGTAGTGGTTTACTCTTTTGATTGAGTAGCCTATTAAATACTTTTTTAATGTAGTTTTACATAATGCCTTATGAACTTACATTGTTTGAAAATATTGATTCATAAAGAAAACAGATGTTCCTAATTCTGAGTACCTGGATTTTTGTGTAGACTAGTGTACATAGGAATTTACTTGAAATCTTCTTTACTCTTTCCCCATCATTGAATTTTCCGGCTATACGTGTTTTCACTGTTATGCGGTAGGGGGCGCTATCACGTGGATCAAAACACAGGTAAAGAAGAAGAAACAAGTGGTAGAAGATTTCTTATATAAATGTCAAACAACGTGATCATCAAACATTAAACAGCATGTAAACAGCCTAAAGTTATCGAATGAAATGTTGACCCATGAAGAGAAAAGGACCATTGGTGTCGCCCAGTCCCATCTGCTCTCCATCTGCACCCCAGGTTCCACTACCATCGGCTTCATCTCCATCATTCGTCCCCCGGGTGTCGTCAGCCAAGTCTCCACCATGGCTTCTCCCTCCATCGACCCACCATGGGCTTTCATCCTGGCTATGCTGTGGATTCTCGCCTGGCTACTCCTCCGATCCTTGACCTCCCTGGCTCCTCCACCATCATCACCACCTTGGTTTCTCCTGCAGACATCTGTTCCTGTCTCCCATCCTTCACCAGCCCCTCGTCCACCTCCTCAACAACCTCCTCAGTCATGTAAAGGTCACACCTTCCCGGAGGGGGGCATTCTGTACACTCAGTTTAGTTTGTTTTAGTTTCATTTTTAATGACTTTAAGTTTGTTCATCTTTGTTTCCTGTGTTGTGTTCCTATGTTCCCATTTATCATTATTTACCATGGGTATTCATAATTTGATTAATTAGCACACCTGTCTGTATTTGGTTCATCACTGTGTAAATTCCTCTTTAATTCCCATTCATTGTCCAGTATATGGCACACTGTTTTGTTTGTGTTCTTTGATACTACATTGCCTCAATTTACTTTATAGTACTTTCATGTTTATATTTGGATCTACTTCGTCTACGTTTTTCATCCCTTGGATTAGACGTTACAACAGAAAATGTTATTGTTTCCTAAAAATGTTATAGTTATTAATGCCAGGTTTTGGCCCGCTTGTGCTGCTTAGATAAAGCTGAATAAAGAATTGTTAGTTTTGATAGCAGGCTTTTACTTACTCAAATGCATATGCTGATTAATCTATACACAACATAAACGCAATATTACAACTTGCATCTGCAAAAAATGACTCAAATGTACAGTGAATTTAACTAAATTACACGCTGAACATAATATTATAATTCACACTCTTTCCGTAACAATGCACTAAAATGTGTAAACACAATGACTCTGTCCATTTTCCAAACTTTTTGTCCCATGACAAGCTAAAGAATAAATATTTTAAAATATTGTATTACACTGTTATAATTTCAGGTGCCCAGGAGCACAAAACAAGGAGAGTTTTCATAATGTTTATGAGAAATGTTCATACATGTCTAAATGTTTGTCTTGGTTTAATTTTTCGCCAACTAAAATTTTAAGAGTAAAACTGACTATCGTTAATGATTACGGCAGGACAAAAATATTGACTAAATTATAAAGGATATTTTCGTCAAAAGACAAAAACTATGAACTATGGTAATTCAGCATACAAATGTCTAATAATACTCCCTCCATATTAAACTAATGTTGTAGAAAATATTTTAATTTAGAAAAAAAAAAAGTTAAATGCTAAAACATCACATTTATCTAGTAAAAAAAATGTATGGTATGTCACTGATCATGACACCCTCAGATCACATATTTAAGTGTGACAGGAAATAAAATAAAATATGTTGAATTAGAACAGATGAGAACAGATAAGATCTTGTAGAATAATCTTTTCTGTGTTTAATTGCAAGATACATTTCAGATAAACAGCATACACTTTTACATTCTCACTAAGCAACAGTGGATTATAGAGAAGGTGAATCTGTTGTCATCAGCAGCTTGCATTCTCCCCGTCATCCCAGAAGACCTACACCTCCCAGCACGGCCGGTACACTCTTCCCACCATGCACCTCATGGTGTCCCTTCTGATGATGGCGATGCTCGGGCTCAAGTCTGAACTGACATCTCTGCGCTCTGTGCTGAGAAGGCTCTCAGGTAGACTGAGATGATGCACTCCATTGTTCAGAGACGTCAGGGTTCTCAGCAGATTGGAGTCAGCTACCACGATGATCCTGGAGTTGCCTGGTGAAGATCTCAGAGAGTTCTCCTCCAAACTCTCGCTCAAGCCTTGCAGATCTGACTCCGTTTCATCAGCTTTGGTCATGGGAATGGCAGCAGTTCTGAAGTAGCACTCTGACAAAAGTGCAACAGAGATGAGGATGGTCCCAACAGAGAGCTTCATTCTTGATGTCGAGCGTTTGCTTTAGTGGTTCAGCTGCTGTCTCTTGTCTTCTCTTGCAAGCTAGTCTGATGTTGGTGGCGACTTGGTCCATTTTTATAGGCCTACATGGCCTTCAATGTGCCACGTTACCTCAGATTCATCATTGTCTTGGTTTCTCATGAGTATGTGGCTATTAACGAAAACACAAAAACTCATAGAGAACCTGATGAGACCCCTGACAGAGCTCAAGTGTTTTGTTTGGTGGAAAGTTGATTAAGATCTCCTGAAACGTGGCTTGTGTTCAGTGTGCAGACTGCAGGGTTCCTCTGAGTGGGCATCGTAAGAAGGGATGTAATTCCAGAATCCTTACATTTTGAAACAATATGAGAGGATTACAGAGCTGTTGAAGAGTCCAAGTGAACAATAACTGTTTAAACACAGACAATGACTGCCATTTTTTATTAGAATCACAAGGCAAAGTTGTCAAAAGAGGCTCTAGCTAGCCGTAGTAGGCCAAAATGAAGATCAACACCCAGCAGGAGTTTATTTGGTTTGGAAAAGCGTTACTCATTCATGACAGTGTTGCAGGTGCTTCATTTTGTATCAAGCATCATGTCGACACAATCTGAATGGGGCTGCTACTGATAAATGCTACTTGATATAGAGAACATTAATACATTCATCATACTCTAAATAAACTCAGTGGAGTGAACCACATTTATTTAGTTATCAATTGAAAGCATGAAACCATGGCAAAGCAGGTAATATGCGATGCTTTGGTTGTTATTATTTACTATATATGTCATGATGTTTAGATCATTGAGTCCTAAAAGCTGAAAAAAATCTTACTGAACCTGGGCAATCAATATAATATAAAAGGCCATGTATTTAAAGGGATAGTTCACTTTGAAATTAATTTTTGATATGTTTTAGCTTACCTCAAGGGCATCCAAGATGTAGGTGTCTTTGTTTCTGCAGTAGTTTCAATTTTGATATTTTTAGGTCAAACCGTTCTTGTCTGTCAGTCATATAATGCAGGTCGATGGTCACTGGCTCAAAACACAAGCACAGAGTCCAAATTAAAACAATTCCCCATCGTCCAAATGAAACAATTCCCCATCATAAGTACACATTGATGGCCTAAGACACGAAACGAGCGGTTTGTGTGAGAAAACGAACAGTATTTATATCGTTGTTATCTCTTGAAAACAACACACGTCCAAATGATCTGACGGCGCGGGCGGGTATAGATATATTCATAGATGTCGCCTTGGCTACTGCAGTTCATTGGAACGAAACCGTAGCCAAGCGACATCTAGTGTATACATCTATACCCGCGCGCGGGCGGGTATAGATGTATACACTAGATGTCGCCTTCGCTACTGCAGTTCATTGGAATGAAACCGTAGCCAAGGCGACATCTATGAATTTATCTATACCCGCCCACGCCGTCAGATCATTTGGACGTGTATTGTTTTCAAGAGATAACAACGATATAAATACTGTTCGTTTTCTCACACAAACCGCTCGTTTCGTGTCTTAGGCCATCAATGTGTACTTATGATGGGGAATTGTTTCATTTGGACGATGGGGAATTTTTTTAATTTGGACTCTGTGCTTGTGTTTTGAAACAGTGACCATCGACCTGCATTATATGACTGACAGACAAGAACGGTTTGACCTAAAAATATCAAAATTGAAACTACTGCGAAAACAAAGACACCTACATCTTGGATGCCCTTGAGGTAAGCTAAAACATATCAAAAATTAATTTCAAAGTAAACTATCCCTTTAACAAATGCACAAAAAGACTGATTACATATGATGCCTTTCTTTTGACTGAGTATAAAAATAAAATATTTTCAGAGTTTATTACAGAATATTCTAGTATGTAAAATAACTCTTGTTGAGAACAAAGGACTGCAAATTTTATTGGCTTTATATTACCCAAGATGTTCACTCATATTGTGAATGAGAGAAACTGCAAACTGCAATATGGGCTGAAATAGTAAGTGGGTTTGTCCACGGGTTCCATGTTGGCCCCATGACAGTTGCCCATGTGGGTTTTATACAATATTTCACTGGGCTTTAGGTGGGGCGCAACTAGGCAACATATGCAAAACCCACATGGGTTGCATCTTTAAAGTCTGTGGGTACATTCCAAGTCTCTTGTCCAGTATCAGATACCAATAGACGTGTGCTATGCAGGCCATTGCTGATGACACCTGGGTTTCACCCAAGCGTGCCGCACAAGCCCTGAAAAGTGAAGCCAAATCGTCTCGTTTTTTTGGGGATCTTCGGAGGACTGAGGAGATTGGAGCTTTAAATTTAATATCTAAATTTCTATAATTAATTATTTCACACCGAGAGTGAGGGCAGGGCCTTGATTTCGCGGCTTTACTTCCTGCTCACTACTGCGCAGGTCTGGTCCCGAAATCGCTACTGCAAAGACTCAAGCCCCCATATCGGGACACTGGCGGCTTCACTTCTCACCAATGGAAGAGAGCGAAGGGGCGTCGTTCATATTTTTTTACAGTCTATGGTTTCACCTGGTTTGCCTGGGGCTCTTCAACTTCTGACTCCTGAACTCTTCCACAGTCCTGAAGAGTGTGTGTCCTGCAGAGTTGCCTGCTAACTCTAACCAAACACGAAACAAGCCAATCACAGTGTTCAAAATTTCTTGAAATTTAGAGAGAGGTGTGTTTAAACAGGGTTGGAATTAAAGTTTGCTGGACACCAGCCTGCCAGGACTGGAGCTGAAGAGCCCTGGCCTATACTGTAACCTAAAATTAAAATAAACAAAAATCGCCACACACTGCTTCTTCTGCTCCTGTTGCTCTTTTTAATAAATCTTTGGGAGCAGAAGTAGCAGTGTGTGGTGATTTTTGTTTATTTTGAGTTTGATGATTCGTTTGATCGAGCACCTGCCAAAAAGTGTCTGGATGTGCACGCTATCTCTTTATTGAATTCACTATACTGTAACCTACCCACATACTGTAGATCCCAGACCCACTGCCCACTCTGACGCTACTTAATTTTCTTACCCAACCCACCCATGTTTAGCTCGTGTTTTTCCCATGTCTTGGTTTGGCCAAGTGGACCCAATATGTATTTCCTCATTCTGAACCCATGTAGAGACCTATGTGGGTACTACCTTGGGGCCATTTAGTCTGCCTATAGGGGACTGATTGTGTTTGCCCATGTCCTACCCATATGGTTTATCCATTTTGAATCCATGCACTCATTTACCATTTGTTACCCAACTAGAACCCATATAGGGTAGTAGGACCTATTTGACCCAAGTAGGCCCAGATAAGATGGCCATTTTGGGACCATGCCCACTTGGTACCCATGTAGCCCAAGCATAAACCATGTGGGCCGATGTATACATGTTGGCTGGGTAGTAATGGAAGTTGCGCTTTCTATATAAAATAACTAATCATCAATTGGTAAAGTCATGGTGTCACAGCAGCTTCTGTCAGAAACTCTGGTTCCCATACAAACAGTTAATGTCCTGAAACTGGTGCTTTGGACTGCACACACGAATTGGCTGTACTTAATTGAAACATTGACCTGTACCGAATTTAGTTAACAACCAAACATATATATATATTTAATACACCAAAATTCCAAAATTTGTATTCTGATAAGTCAAGTCAAGTCACCTTCACTTATATAGCACTTTTAACAATATAGATCACTTTACAGTGATAATAGGAAATTAAAGTAACAGAGATTGTTTTGGCTTTACAGCATTTCTAGAATAAAGTTATTGTCCGGCTAAAGTTAGTTTTGATTGATTCACTTCCGTTGCAAAGATCAGTAGGTATTAACTTAGGACACCGTTCTAACAGAAAACCCTTAATGTGCTCCGGCCTGCTCATCCGCACAACAACAGTGCCTGGCGACTGGAGAACGCAAACCTTGAAATAAGTTTGAAATGTGAAGAATTTTGAAAAAAAAAGTTTTGAAAAAAAGTTATTTCTGCGCAAACTTCAAAAACACAGACTTGTGAAAACGGTGACGGTGTGCACATGCGTATTACTTGATTAGTCTATAGGTATGTGCGTTTGAATATATGTGCGCAGGCGTGTAGTTTTTAGTTTTTTTCTGTGTGTAGGCAGATGTTGATTATTGTGGGTTTTTGGGATATGTTTGTTTGGAGAAAATGCTGAGTAAAAATCCTCATATAAATATTTGTCCATTAACACTTGATTTGGTTTGACAATAAACAGAATCTTCCCTTCCCTATAACTCCTTTTTGAGTTCCATGAAAAAAAAGTCAGATGAGTTTTAAGAGACATGGGAAGATGACAGCTTCAGTTTAAAGAAAATTGATTGGACTGACCACATCAATACATGTGAATGTGTGATTTCGTTTTAGAAGTGAATTAATAAAAAACTTCATTTGACTTCCCCGATTTAATTTCCCCTATTCCCCTGTGTAATCTGTCAGGATGTAATCTGCCATATCCAGTTTACCCAGTCTTTTTTTTCTTCTATCTTCTGTTTTTTAGTCTACCTCCAAAACCCAAAGGATTTAAAACCACCATAGTCTCAGAATTGCTCTCTGTTAGATAACTGTTTTATATGTCAGTTGAATTCCACTTTGGTTTTAAAAAAGATAGTAGAACTTCTTCCAGTCTTTGACTGGCTTAGTCATTCTCTATAATCAAAGGCCATGTCACATTGTACTGTGCAACTGGAAATGTCAAAAATAATAGGAAGCAAGACCGCTAATAGGACAACTAACAGACCAATTGAATCTAAAGTAAGAGGTTATTCAGCTGTGCAAAGTCTCTGGCTCATCGCACAGATGAAAGACTACAAAAAATGTAATATACAATTTTAAGGCAACCCTTTTGTATCAAGGACTACAGAAACAATCAATTAACAGTACAGAACATATGTAGAGCAATATTTGTCTCCATAAATACCCCATAAAGACCTCTTGCACATTTCAGGAAACTAAACATCTTTCCTGGAACATGTAACATCTAGTGGCCAATAAATTATTCTTCTAAACGTACAGCACCCTCCCCAATAATGAAATGTATGAAATATATATATAAACATATCTCCTATAAACATTAAAGGTCAATTTGATGTGAATCATCACTACATAATTTCCTTACTCTGTAGTGTGTCCACAGTATATCGTTTGACCAAACAATCATTTCCACTGAGGTGGGCAGAAAGAGCCACGGTGAAACAATAATGAGGTTTGGAACGGTGGGAATACTGCAATCACAGTTGGGATAAGAAAGGCTGATTTCAAACAAAAGACCTAAATGGGAAAGCATTCTGTACTGGTTTAGTAATATGCAAACAAGCTCATCTGGTTTGTGTTATGCATCCTGGAACTAGGTGGGTGGATTTTACAACTGGATTGTCTGTGGGCTCTAATTGTTCTTTCCTCTTGTTTTTTGGGGATTTTGAACAAACCTGGACTCCTTGTCACCAAATTTCCTCTCCCTCTCTCTTCCGTGCATGGCAATATGATGAAATTAACGTCCTCACTCAAAATGAATGGAGACAAAAAATATAAAGGAATCTTGAAATTTGATTGACTGAATTGCTCTTTGTGGGATAATTTGCAAAGATAACGCTATGGCCTTACTGGTCAAGATGAGGGAAACACATTATTCTCTTGAAAAAAATTATAAAAAAGACACTGTGTTTGATACATATGTAAGTAGTACCTCAACGAGCAGTGAGCTATTTCTTTTCTAAGTGATAGAATTTCTGATTTTGGCCTGTGAAAATTGAAGGAGGGCCAGAATATCAGGGGATTGGCTCTTTTGATCAAGGTATAGTCCATTCAAAAAAAAAAAAAAATAATAATAATAATATATATATATATATATATATATATATATATATATATATATATATATATATATATATATAATTCTGTCAAAGAAAATGTTCACCCGCATGTCGTTCCAAACCTGTATGACTTTCTTTCTTTTGTTGAACACAGAAAAAAAAAATGTTTTGAAGAATGTTGGTAAAACAGTTTCCGTAGACTTCCATTGAATGGACAAATAAAACATCGTTAATGGGAACCAAAACAGTTTGGTTATCAACGATCTTAAAAATATATTCTTTTGTGTTAAGCAGAAGAAAGAAATGCATACAGGTTTGGAAATGACATAAGGGTGAGAAAATTATGAGATCATTTTTATTTTTTGGGAGGAATATCCCTTTAACAACTTCTTTTGTTGGACTGTTGTCCCTGGCAACCAAATAAATATGCTGTGCTAGTTTGATGTCTCTCATGAAATAAATTACATAAATTACATACATACATATCACATTTAATTAAATTACATACAATAAATTATATAAAACAATTTTTACACAAATAATGACTATACCAGTTGTGGCATAATTTCTGCTACAACCATCAATTTTGACCCTAATAAAGTTTGTTCAAAATCTACTTGGTTATCAAGAAGTCAACAGTGTCAGTGAAGAGCATGCTTGCAATAAAAAGTAAATTATGATCAGAATATTTCTTTACTGTGCATCTTTTATAACTTTTCTTACAAAAAATTCTTCAGGATACTTAAACTTTTAATTAAATGTGTCTCTACTTATTGTTATACTTATTCTTTACTGACTCTACCACTTTTTTAAATCCTGAAATACAGGTCAGTAATTTAGAGGCATTATTTCAAGTGCTATGTGTGTATAGTTTGTGCACAGATCTGGCGTTTGGGCAGTTTTGTACAACCATTATTTTAAATTACTTCAGATCCAGACTGGATTACCCGAAACTCAATGGCAATTCTGATTAAAGTTAAAGTGGCAGATGTTGATTGCTGTGGGTCATGGGGATTGTTTGTTTGGAGAAAAACCTGAGTAAAAATCCTCAGTCCTCAGAGTAAAAAAAAAAAAAAGGAAGCAGGAAGCAGATAAATATAATGGATCTTCCCTTGACTGTTAGTGGAAAAAACAATGAGCCCAAAAACATTCACTGAGACTGTGGAACCAAATCATGATGACAGATAACTGACAGAAACTAAACAATGGCACCATAGCTTTCATTTACTTGGAGAAAATGGAAAAATGTTTCTGAAGATGAGGTTTGCACAGCTAAGTGCAAGCTCATCAGCTAAGTTCCATTCAACTATCTTCATTGTGTTCAACTCACCATTTACATCTGCTGGTTTCCGTGCTTCTGTTCATAATAAACTTCAGTTACATTATACTCACCTGTCTGCTTCATCACTCTCCGTGACAATTCCCTTTTCAATAGTAGGCTACATTGCAAATATACTAACAAAAAATTGCAATATCTTTAAATATATTCAAATTAGCATCATACTTCTACCTATTTTCACAATACAACTTTTAACTCACTTTAAAATAATTGTACTTTAGTATTTTCTAAAAATATATATTGATATATTTTAGTGAAAATTCTTTATTAACACTTAAGTCACTACTGTTAACTATGATGACATATGATATTTACATTACATAAGATGTTAAAATATGTTTTTAGAGCTGTGCACCATTTGTTTATGGGCAGGTTATGGAGTCAGTCACAGCATCTTTCGGGCTATGAGTGAAACGCAGGGCGGCGGACGGCGGTCTGAAGTTAAGCAGTTTCCCCGCCAAACACAAGCCCAGCTCCCAAGACATCCAGCACCACTACCATGGAAACGAGAGAACAGAGACCGGTTGATTACACTTGAATTGCTTTTATAGGTTTAACTTTTGATTTTAAAATGTTTTTTTAAACGAGTTTAAATGTAGGCAGTATTGTACATGTTTTAAGAAATGTATTATGAAATGTTCTCTATCTGAAATAAAGGAAGATATCATGTAGCCTAAACGAGTCATTGTCGTGTATTTTACAAAGGTTTAGATGATTACGTTAATAGTGTTTTTTATTATTATTATTATTTTTTTTTTTTTTTTTTTTTTTTTACTACAGTAAGTTTGTTCTGAGTCAGAATTATATGGTAGTTATTTATTAATTACTTATGGGTTCCCTATATTTTCACTTTAGAATACTGTACAGGTTCTAAGTAATTCCTGCAGAATTATTTGATTATTATTTATTAACTACTAAGTTCCCTATATTTTCAGTTTCCCTCAGTCGTTGCCTCAAATACATGAATTTACTCAATGGCATTCTATGTTGAGGAATACAGACACACACAGTACTGTATATAATATAAAAAAGCTAAGGTTAGTTATGGCAAGGCACTTTAGTGGGGTTCCTTTCTGAAGTTGATTTCTTACAGAACACACTCACAAAACCACACAGGCAAAAACCTCTGACATTTATATGTATTTGTTAAAATTTTATTTTCATAAAACTACTTCTATTAATAACATTAGTAAATAAGGAAGGTCACAACTCAATGTAGTTTTGTATGACTGTTCATTAGTTACTTCTTAGTTATTTTTCTTGAACCTTAATTAGTAGATAATTAATAGTGGTTCTTCAGGAGGTATGACATAATTCATTAGTTATTGATTAACTAATTGTTACTTAACACAATCATAAAATTCTATTGCTATCACAGTTCGAAAAAGACCCAAAAGCGAAAGCTGGTTAACAGGCTTATTGGAAATTAGAATGAATGGCAACACAAGCTGTCTGCCAATCACCGGCCGCCTTGGCTGACGCAGAAAAGGATAACGAAACCCAAGGACCAGGCTGTAACCAGGCAGGATGAAAGGCACAGGTAGTTTTGGTCAGGAAGTGCACGCTGGCAACGACAAGCGCAGACTCCACTAGGCAGTTACCGCAGCACAGACTATCAGGCTTGACTCAGGATAGCAGGTGAAATCTCTCGTCTGACACACACACACACACACACACACACTGACATTCTTGTACATCTATCTTGATGAGGACATTCATTGACAAAATGCAATCTCTAGCCGCTTACCCTAACCTTACCCATCACAACTAAGTGCCTAACCCGAACCCTTACCCTAAACCTACCCTTAACCTAATTATAACCTTATCCCTAAAACCAAGTCTTGACCCTTAAATAGTCCTTTAAAGGGGTCTCAGAAAGTGAGGACCAGCCAAAATGTCCTCACTTTACTCTCTTTGTCCTCACTCCAATGGTCTAAAACTCAAACTGGTCCTCACAAAGATAGTTGTACAAGTGTACACACACACACACACACACACACACACACACACACACACACACACACACACACACACACACACACACACACACACACACACACAGGACAAGAATAAGCAGCAGTAATTCTCAAAGATGATGCGTCTGTAACGGGCATGAACGAACAAACAATAAACCGACAAAGAAGGGAAAAGAACACGAGATCTATAGCCAGAAAATCAGGGCAAAGGGGAAACAGGTGTGAGAAGAGCAGGAGCGCAAACGCTGATTGAGAATGAGCTCAGCTGTGCGAGAGCGCAAGTGAAGGAAAGAGGAAAGAGGAAAGAGAAACAAGCAGAGGAATCAAACAGACTCCTGACAATTGGGTCATTCCTGGTATGCGGTGACATTTTGGCTTCATAAGTGTTGGAAAAAAAAGTACATGATTTTCATGTTTTTAGCATTCTACCAAAATAGTGACATGTTTACCTATAAGGAATACATATTGGTCAAGCTCAGGGACTCAAAAAATAATAATTATGGCTAGATTGTTCAGACACTGTCCATGAAAATATTCCACCCTGTTAGGGACATATACATAGTTATCACAACATGTTAATAATGTAAATGTTAAACAATAATAAACTTTTCTTGGGTAGTATATGTCCCTTATGCCATCTTAGAATTTTTTTTTCTTCTTGAAACAAGCAAAACAATTTTTGATGAATAGTATATGTCTTGATTATTAAAAACAGGTACTTTTTGTGCCCATTTTTGCAAATAATATGGTAAATAATAATAAAAAAATTGGCTCAAAAACATATATATGCTGTTCGTGCTCCTCACCTCACAAAATAAGACAAAAAAGTATACCAAACATTTAACGTTGCTGTCAAATTATTATTTAAAATGACTGGTCTAACAGGGTGGAAAGAGGCATAACAGGGTGGAATAGAATATAACAGGGTGGAACACCAGTGTTAAAAGGTTCAGTGGATGAGCTTTTTGTCATTGTCCTGCATGGTTTGCCATCAGTAATGTGTGTAATTGCACCTATATAATACTGTTTCAAAACAATAAAATAAAATAAAAATCTAAATTTCCTTTGGGGGAGGGACACAAAAAATAGTTATGTGGTTCCTAATCACAATCAATTATGGTGGCTAAACAATTCTCTCTTCAGATGGCTAGAGAAATATTTACAAATTAGAGAAGACAGACATAATAAATTAAATTTTTATTTATTTATATTTGATTAAAAATAAAGATACTATAATTAATTTGAAATAACCAGATTAACAAACATATACAAAATCCCATTAGAATTTCCACCCTGTTAGTTTCACATTCCACCCTGTTAGGTGTATAGATCTAACAGGGTGGAATCTAACAGGGTGGAAAATTCTGAGCTAAGTTAGTCATAGCTCTTTGAGTGATCAACATTTAGCTAGCTAACCTTCTACAGATGAACAGAAATTTTATAACTATGTCAGATTTGTTTTTACATTTTTTTGATAGGAAAAACATTCTCACTAACGTAGCCTAACAGGGTGGAACTTTAAGGTTGAGACAAGCAGGATAACATTTCAAAAACAACAAAAAAAGTTAGGAGTGAGAGTTGGAGCTTATCTCAGTTTGTACAGTTGAATTCAAGCGGGAAAAATAAATGATGTCACTTCTTGAAAATGGTTTTAATGAAATTGCAGTCGGATTTGGAAGGCAGAAAAGTGCATTCTAACAGGGTGGAAGATGACTTCAGGGACGCAGTAATTGAAGAATTTTTTAAGAAAAAGACCTATATTTTCACATGATTTATATGTATGATTAGAGGCAGTTTAGCCTAGTTAATAACATAATTTAAAAATATTTTGAGTTTTTTGTCATTTCATTGTTTACATTTCTTGCAGAAGTTGATTACTGTGCACTGAGGACATGATAAAATTGAATGCATACATCAATTAAAATTGTGTAAAATACAAAATAGTATTTTTAATGTCTATTATCTCTGTTTAAATGGTAAGGAATATTTAAATCTACAATTTAAGCCATTTATTATAAATATGTGACTCATTTTAGAGAAAATATGAGTAAATAAATCATTGGGACAGGAAAGTCACCGCATACCAGGAATGACCCAATTACATACTGATTAGTTAACACATCTTCCTTAGTAGTTAACAGTAGTGAAGAAGTTAATGAAGAATTACCTATAAATTCCTTATTAGTTAGACAGTAAGTATTCAAAATCTTACAAAAATCTCAAAAGCTTAATGACTTCAGTCAATATTGGGTAGTTTTCACTTTAGAATACTGATCCAAATTATTCCTTTAGTTCCTAGTTCCTTTAGAAGGATGTGGTAACACTTGAGTCATTACCTTTTATTATAAATTATGCATTATTCATGTTAATTATGAACCTGTATGTAGTTCTCTGGGAGGTATGAAAAAAATAGTAGTTACTGATTAGCTAATAGTGAACTACCACATTCAACTGAGTGTTATTACTTACTAATTTGTTAATCAGAGTTTCTTGTTAGTTAGTTACTAGAATGTTATGTTTTACTCATTTGTTCCTGCGTAGTTATTCATTAATGAAGGAAGAGTATTCTAAAGTGTTACCGTAATTCCTTCCGATGGATCTGGTAACACTTTAATCATTAGTGTGTTCCCATGATCTTCACTTTAGGTTACTGATCCAAATAATTAGTAGTAGTTCCTTTAGAAAGATGTAGTAACACTTGAGTCATTACTATCCAAAACCTTACAAAAACCACAAAAGCTTATAATGACTTCAGTCAATATTAGGTAGTTATCAAGCTTTTCACTTTAGAATACTGATCCAAATGATTAGTATTTCCTTTAGAAGGATGTAGTAACACTTGATTAATTACTAATGAGTTACCATTACCTTATATTACATATTATGCATTATTAATATTAATTATGAACCTGTATAGTAGTTCTTAGTAGTCTTCAGTGAGGTATGAAAAACAGTAGTTACTGATTAGCTAATAGTGAACTACCACATTCGACTGAACGCTATGACTTACTAATTCGTTAATCAGAGTTTCTTGTTAGTTAATAGTAGTTACTACAATGCTAATAGTGCATTACTAATTTGTTCCTGTGTAGTTATTCATTAATGAAGGAACAGTATTCTAAAGTGTTACCATTATCTGCACTGTTCACACTAGTATCAGGCATCTCTGCTTACTTTGGCTAAACAGAAATGTGTCCCTTTGCAAAATCAAACTCTGCAGAGCTGTGGCCCTCCATGAATTGAGTTTTGCACCCCTGCTGTATGATTTCTAGAGATGATATAAGCATAGTTATGTAAGCTTCATTATGATTGCATTATCCATTCCTTGTTTTGCATAAAAAGCAAGTACTGTCCAAACTTATTCATAGATCCAGTCAAATATGTATTTGAATCATTTCTGGTTTAAAACACCATCCCTTCCTTTTATAACTCACTTATTCGCTGCCATTCCCAAGTCAATGGTCTTAATACTGACCGGATAGCATATCTTTTATCATTTTAAGCATCATTTTCATTTTCAGTGACCCAGAATTAGTAAAGTTGGTTACACTTCATTTCAATAGTCCACTTTAGACATTCTACTAACTATACGTAACTTTGCAACTACATGTCAACTAACTCTCATTAGAGTATTAGTAGGCTGTAGTAGACAGTTAGGTTAGGGTTGTGTTAGGGTTCGGGTTAGGAGAATAATTTGACATGTTGCCAAGTTACTTATAGTTAGTAGAATGTCTAAAGTACACTATCGAAATAAAGTCTTACCATAAAGTTTGACTATATTTATTTCAGAAGCATTTTGGCGGTAGACCATGTTATAATAATTCAAACATAAATATGTTTATCACCATCCAGTGACAAAACAAGCAACCTAGCAACCACCCAGAACAACCTAGCAACCTCCTAATGTCCTAGTAGTTATATAACAACACTATGGCAATGACATAATGTGTTTTGCAGGGGCAAACACTATTCACATTTTCTTCTGAAAATGTAATAATCTACTTTGAATGGCTCATTTGTCAGATAGATTTGTTGGTTGTGGAGGTTTACAGGTACAGACCCCTGTGAATCAAGGCATGTTGTGGTTACTGTTGTTACAACATCGTTCAGTATGTTTAAAAGTGTGTGTGTGTGTGTGTGTGTGTGTGTGTGTGTCTGTCTTGGGCAGGTGTTTGTGGGTCGGTTTTTGGTTATTTAAGGACAGCTGCTGGCCATATGCTCATAACAGAGCTGTTTCTACAACTATAAATTGAGGATGGAACAGTTGAAGAATTTTAACCATGCTTCGTTTGTCTTTATCCAACTGGACTGTAACCCTCCCTCTATTGAAAATAACTGGAAGCAGGGCACTGCAATCTGTTTAGAGATCAGAATCTCATGTTACTGATTATAATGTAGATTTTAAAGGTGAAGTCTGTAATTTTTGTGTTACTAACGCCACTAAACCGTCATGTTCTGTGTATGGTTGTCACCACCGAAGCGATGCAACAACACATACTAAGCACAAGTATGTTGCATATTCCTGGTCTTTAACTAATGCACAGCTATTTTTTATGATTCAACCTTGTTTCAAATTAAACAAATACTAGTTTGTCTTTCTCTGTTCTTCTTTCCCTGGGACCCTGAGTACTCACTGACCGCAGCTAAAGGTGTTTGTGTGCTATAGAATCGCCCAGTTAACAGTCTTGCCACCACACCTCACCTTCCCGACCAGAGAAAAGAGTCTCCGAGGTCGTAGACTCTGCTCTGAAACGTGCACTCCAGCTGATTATACCAGTAGCTGCCAAGCAAAGCACAAAACCCTGGCTCAGGGGCTGGAGGAAAGGCAACTTAGCCTCACTTGGAGAGGAGACAGTGCTTCTCACATAACCTGAGCCACCACTCGGCCCACGGCTGCAGAACTTTGTTAAAACAACATGAAGAAGCAGGCCGCACCATCGTCCGAGCTAAAGTGTTATTCCAGCTAGGTAAATAATAGAGCTCCCTTTTCCGTGTGATGAATAGCACATATTAACAGCCACAAATTCAATTATGTTCCTGAGATTCTTTTATGGCAGTTTGCTAATAGCCAATACGGATAGAAATGAGCAAACTTTTATGTTCAGGTTTTATTCACTTTCTGATCATATTTGAAGACACAATAAAGCAGCCATGTCCATCAAGGGTGAAAGAAAGTTATGTTTATAGGGGGTATATGTTTTGACAGCTCTTAGTAGTTTGCTGCCTTAGCTCGGATAGGGACCACATTTTATGATTCTTCAATAATTGTGACAGTTTTGACATCTCAAAATCTATGAATTTATTTATTTTTTTTTTAAAGAGCAAAGTAATTTACATGTTCTGCCTGAAAAGGTAACACAGCGGTGTTATAGTAAAGTTGTAAAATACTTTTCCATTTAGGTTTTCCAGTTTGCTCAGTAATGTTTATGTAACCTTCATCGATGGAATCAAAATCAAATAGGAGGTATATTCAAAATAAAATGTCCATTCACATTGATGGAAACTCTAATGCTCATTTGGTTTTGGTTAATTTTATGTTGGTCATCAAGTGGACTCAGCACACTAAGAATTGTTTTTTGTAAAAATGTAAACAGAAAAAGTCCTTAAAATCATACATTTTAGAAAATATTCAAATTATGTTTTTTGTGGATGAAGGAATGTCTATATCACCTAATCATGCATTTACTGTTCCATTACTGTAGAATTTAATTAGACTTATAGCCTTTGCCGTCAACAACAAAAAAGCTTATGAGGCTATTTTGCTACCCTAACTATGCACAAATATGTGGTTAGTTGCATAATTTCTGCTATCTGCGATCCTATCAAAAACAGACCTGCAACCAAACTGGTAGCTGCTTTTCCAGCAGGTAGCCTTTTTACACACACACACACACACACACACACACACACACACACACACACACACACACACACACACACACACACACACACACACACACACACAAACACTAAAAAGGCTACCAGCTTAAGTTGTATTTTCCTGCAAAAATTAAAATTAAATTTCTAATTATAAGCAGTCAGTGCTAACAATTTATCTATATGAACTGTGTATTTTGGTCAAACATTGTTGTGGATAGTGTACTCAAAACAAACACACATTTGTTGAAAAACATTTGTTGGGGGCATGTCAACTTTACAAATTGGTGGTTTTTGGAACCAAACCATATTTGAAGCAAATATTCAATGAAAGACCAGCTCTAGTTCGACACCAGAGAGAGCTGAGTTTTAGTCAAGACAGAGACCTGAAGATGATCTGAATGATTCAAACAGTGTAAATAAGTTCCCTTTCGTAGGGAACTCAACACTGCGTCGTTGAAAACGACTCTTTGGGGACACTCCCTTAGCATGCTCCTCTGAAGTATGGATGAAACTAATCCAATCCTGATTGGTGTTGCGTCATGACGTAACATGTGACAGCATAACCGGATGCATAAAAGTGACGCCGGCACACACACACACTAGCTTTCGCTCGTCAGCAAGCGTTCTCTGTGAAACTGTCTGTCTTATTTGGTGTTGTTTGTCCCATAAGAATTGTTCCACTGCAGTGCATTGCAATATAGAATCTAGTGGCTCGGATCTCGCGTTTGCCGAGGCAGCACGTAGATTATAGGTCTGCATTGCAATACAGAATCTATAGTAGCTCGGATCTCGCGTTTGCCGAGGCAGCGCGTAGATTACGGGGCTACTCTGCAATAAAGATTCTGTGGCTGAGCTCTCGCATTGCTGAGGCAGTGTGTAGAATATAGGTTTGCATTGCAATACAGAATCTATAGTGGCTCGGATCTCGCGTTTGCCGAGGCAGCGCGTAGATTACGGGGCTACTCTGCAATAAAGATTCTGTGTGGGTGCGAGGCATGTACAGTCAGCTCCTGAGGGAATATCTCGACGCACACAGCCGTGCGTTTCGGGTGTTTCAGCCTCGCGCCCGTTGACTTTCTTCTCGAGATGAAAGCCAAATATATTGTGAACGACTCGAATCTCGCGTTTGCCGAGGCAGCGCGTAGATTACGAGTCTGCAATAAAAGGGACACACGCGATCTGTAAAATAATACTGTTTGGGTGCGAGGCATTCACAGTCAGCTCCTGAGGGTGCTGGCAGTGTTCATTGAGAAATGTCTCAGCGTGCGTACATCCGTGCGCTGTCGGATGTTTCAACCTTGCACCTGATGACTTTCTTCTCGAGGGATAAAAGCCAAATATATTGTAACGGCTCGAATCTCGCATTTGCCGAGGCAGCGTGTAGATTACGAGACCATATAAATAAATATTAAAACAGTATTGTCTGGTGAATATGGCTGCATTTAATTCTATGGAATTAAAATGATGAGCAGCGAACGTTGAAAATGAGACGAAGATGGCTGTCCCCCCCGTGGAGGGACGAGCGAGAATCGCTCCTCCGCGGAGCCCTCAGGAAATCGATGTTTGTATCCAGCGTCAAGTGCGCTTCGGGACACATCGGTTTTCAGCGAATGCACGTTGTAGTGCCCGCCCAAAAGGCTTGCGGCCAGGCAGTGTTTGCGTCCACACATCGGAAACTGTTTTCGATTATTCCCTGCCGGTCCTCCGCTTCAGGGTGCCGAGAACGAAACCAGAAGAGCCTCCCCTCTGGGGAGCCCTCAGGAAATCGATGTCTGTATCCCGCCGTAAAGTGCGCTTCGGGCCACATAGATTTCCAGCGAACGCACACCGTGGCGTTCGCCCCAAAAGCTTGCAACAGGGCACCGACTATGGTCACAAAATCTTTCTCGACTTTTTCCTGCCGGTCCTCCGCTTCAGGAGTTGGAGAATAGAGCTCGAAAAACACCCGAGGTCAGTCTCGAGGGGCTGGTTCCCTTAGTAGATTTTGTATAAGAATGGCAACGCCTTCCGAATATATCTATATGGGTCCTGAATATTATAAAATATGGGTACAGACTACAGTTTGGTCACCAACCTCCCAAGTTTGCTGGGGTGGTACCGATTGCAGTGGTTCCAGAACAGGCTCGGGTTATGGAACAAGAGGTACAGACTCTACTGGTCAAAGGGGCCATAGAAATTGTTCCCCTACCAGACAGGGAGTCCGGGTTTTACAGCCGGTACTTTATAGTTCCAAAGAAGGAAGTGGGCTGAAGCCGATTTTAGATTTGAGGCAGTTGAATCGTTCTCTGAGGAGATTCAGGTTCAAGATGCTCACTATTCCCATCATCGTGAATCAAATCAGATCCGAGGATTGGTTTGTCACGATAGATCTAAAAGACGCCTATTTTCATGTCTCCATACTTCCATGTCACAGGAGGTTCCTGAGGTTCGCTTTCGGGGGCGAAGCGTACCAATATCGGGTTCTTCCATTCGGCCTAGCACTTTCTCCCCACACGTTCACTAAGTGTATGGATGCAGCTCTGGCTCCACTGAGGCTTCAGGGCATCCGTATACTGAATTATATCAATGACTGGCTCATATTGGCCCAGTCTCAAGAAATGGCAGTTCGGCATCGAGATGTCGTCCTTGGCCACATTCAGGACCTGGGGTTGAGACTCAACACTAAGAAAAGTGTGTTAGAACCAGCTCAGAAAACTACTTTTCTGGGCATGGTATGGAATTCGGTTACGATGCGGGCACGTATGTCTCCCGCGCGTATCAAATCCATCCTGGCCATGGTGTCCGGGATAAAGCTAGGCCAGGCCATCACTGTAAAGCAATTTCAAAGACTGCTGGGCCTCATGGCAGCGGCATCCAACATAATACCTTTGGGCCTTCTTCACATGAAGCCCCTTCAGTGGTGGCTCAAAGCCAAGGGGTTTTCCCCCAAGGGGAATCCGTTCCGTATAATAAAGGTTACGCGCAGATGCCTTTGTTCCCTATTAATATGGAAGAAACCTTGGTTCTTGTCCCAAGGGCCAGTGTTAGGGGCGTCATGTCGCCGGAAAACCATTTAGACAGACGCTTCCCTCATGGCTGGGGCGCGGTCAGGGACGGCCGCTTTGCCAGGGGTCTGTGGGAGGACCATCATCATTCTTGGCATATAAATTGCCTAGAGATGTTAGCTGTGTTCAGGGCTCTGAGGAGCTTCCTCCCAGACATCAAAGGTTACCACGTCTTGATATGTTCGGACAATACATCAGTGGTAGCTTATCTGAACTGACAAGGGGGACTCAGATCGCGCCCTCTATCCAGATTGGCGCATCAGATTATTTTATGGTGCCAAGGGAAAATATGATCTATAAGATCAACCCCGCTGGGGTTGGATGCCATGGTATAGGCATGGCCGAGGCTTCGCCTGTACGCTTTTCCCCCGATCGCTCTGCTCCCGGGAGTCCTGGAAAGGGTCCGTCAGGAGGGCATCAGTCTTCTTCTGGTAACCCCGTTTTGGCCGGCCCGAGTATGGTTTTCGGACTTAATTTCACTCCTGATAGCTCCGCCATGGCAGATTCCTCTGAGGAGGGATCTGTTGTCTCAGGCGGAGGGCACTATATTCCATCCTCGCCCAGAGCTGTGGAAATTGTGGGTCTGGTCTCTGAGGGGGCTCAGTACCTAGATGCTGGTGTATCATCTGGGGTGGACGAAACCATACTTATCTCTAGGGCTCCGTCTACTAGGAGATTATATGGCCTCAAGTGGAATGTTTTTCCACTTGGTGTAGAGAACATGAGTTAGGTCCAGTTAACTGCCCAGTGGCTTCAGTTCTGGAGTTTCTTCAAGATCGTTTCTCTGCGAATCTCTCCCCATCCACACATAAGGTGTACGTGACTGCCATTGCGGCATTCCATGCACCACTGAATGTTGGGCCTTTGGGGAGGCACCAACTGGTCATACTATTTCTCCATGGTACATGGAGGATGAGACCGACAGTCAGGTCCAGGGTTCCTTCCTGGTACCTGGAGGTGGTTCTCGAAGGTCTATCCCTGGCTCCCTTCGAATCCCTCCAGTTGGCTTCACCTAGGACCTCACGTTCAAGATAGCCTTTCTCTTAGCTATTTCTTTAAAGAGACTGGGAGATCTCCAAGCCCTTGCATTTACAGCCCAGCTACGTGCCTTATGTGCAATCTAACATGGCTAGGTCCATGGTCCTGCAAGCATTTAATCCTCCACCACATGTGTCGGCAGAAGAGGAGAGGTTCCTTGCTTTGCCAGTCAGAGTTCCGAGTATTTACCTTGAGAGGTCCTCTTCTTGGAGGAGGTCGGACCTACTGTAGTGTGTTTTGGGTCACCTAATAAGGGGCTCCCAGCTAAACAAACCATAAATAGG
This sequence comes from Scardinius erythrophthalmus, assembly GCF_964197995.2. Lineage (NCBI taxonomy): Eukaryota > Metazoa > Chordata > Actinopteri > Cypriniformes > Leuciscidae > Scardinius > Scardinius erythrophthalmus. The sequence goes on along the minus strand of NC_138225.1, from coordinate 43,066,381 downwards.
CCTCAAAGGTGCGCAATTTTGCGTCCTCTAGGGCCCTCCTCTCGGGAGTGCCCCTCCAGGAGATCTGTGAGGCAGCCGGTTGGGCTACCCCGCACACTTTTATCAGGTTTTATAGTCTGCACCTCCCTTGTACGCCTGGCGCACATGTGCTCTCGTCCTAGCTGAGTGCCTGAGATCAGTTTCACTCTAGGGCAGGCCTTCTTCGGTGCATGGCCTAGTGGGCATTCGTTCCCCAAAGAGTCGTTTTCAACGACGCAGTGTTGAGTTCCCTACGAAAGGGAGCGTCTCGGGTTACGACTGTAACCCTTGTTCCCTGAGGAGGGAACGAGACACTGCGTCGTCTTGCCATGCCCCTCGATGTCTAGGAGCGGCTTGCTTCATCGCGAGGCTAATGTGTGTGTGTGCCGGTGTCCCTTTTATGCATCCGGTTATGCCGTCACGTTACGTCATGACGCAACACCAATCAGGATTTGATTAGTTTCATTCATACTTCAGAGGCGCACGCTAAGGGAGCGTCCCCAAAGAGTTGAAGACTGTCTGCCTTCAGTGTTGGTGTGACGGCGCGATCAGCGAGTGGCCGCGAGCTCAAAGTTTAACAACTGCGGTCAGCAACTTACAGAGCCTGTGGACAGGCTGCTTCCACCCTCCATGCCATGCAGGTCTTGCAGGTCCACCAGGCCAAGGCGCTCATGGACATGCACGAGGGTGGTTCTGACCCAGAGCTCCTCTGGGAGCTCCATGAGGCAACTGATCTGACGAAAGAAACCGCACGTTCCATCAGTCAGGCGATGTCCACCTTGGTGGTCCAGGAACACCACCATTGGCTCAACCTGGTAGATATGAGGGACACCGATAAATATCGGTTCCTGGATGCCCCTCTTTCCCAGGTTGGATTATTCAGTGATGCGGTTGAGAGCTTTGCCCAGAAGTTCTCGGCTGCCCAGAAGCTGACGGAGGCCATCCGGCACATCCTGCCCCGGCAGACCGCTGCTGCCTCCACCCGTCCGCCGGCCGCAGACCCTCTGTCTGCTCATCGCCGAGGTCGACCTCCTGCGGAGTCCTCCGCTCCCGCTAAGCCACCGCAGCAGCCATCACCCAGGCCTCAGAGTGGAGGGGGCCGGGCGGAGAATCTTTTGTTTCCTTTTCCTTTTGTTCCACCACTGGCCCCTTGAAAGCCCCTCTTTTTGCCAGCGAGCAGCAGTGGCTGTGTCCCGGATGCATTGACGTCTTCGCACACTCACTCTGCCCTTCGACGGAAGCAGGTACGTATTGGACCACACATTCAGACCCCACTTCGGGCCACTATGCCTTCCGAGTCGAGTCCCTGCATTCTGCCGCGCTGGTGCCATTGGTCCCGCTTGCACGGTGCCTGGGAGCCTGGCTAGCGCTTCCCAGCCTGTCTCGCTGGCTCATCCGTACTATCAGACTCGGCTATGCGATTCAGTTCACTCGGCGTCCCCCAGCCTTCAGCCAGGCTGTAAAAGCCGGTCTTCATATCGGCTGGAGGGGCCAGCTCAAACGCGTCCTTCGCCAGTAGGACTGCGATCTCTGCCCTGAGCATTCAGTTCACCCGTGTTCTGATGGACAATGCCCCTGTGCTCAGGGCAGAGATCGCAGTCCTACTGGCGAAGGACGCGATCGAGCCAGTCCATCCAGCCGATATGAAGACTGGCTTTTACAGCCCGTACTTCATTGTACCCAAGAAAGGCGGTGGGTTATGACCAATCTTAGACCTGCGTGTCCTGAACCGGTCCCTTCACAGGCTGCTGTTCAAGATGCTTACGCAGAAACGCATTTTCAAGTGCATCCGTCCCCAAGATTGTTTTGCAGCGATCGACCTGAAGGACGCGTACTTTCATATCTCGATTCTCCCTCGACACAGACCGATTCTTCGCTTTGTGTTTGATGGACGAGGATATCAGTACAAAGTCTTACCCTTCAGACTGGCCTTGTCACCCCTAGTCACGAAGGTGGCCATTTCTCCCATGTGCAGGCGTGGTGTTAAGCATTCTCAACTACCTCGACGACTGGCTCATTCTGGCTCAGTCGAGAGAGCAGTTGTGCGAACACAGGGACATGGTGCTCAGTCCACCTCAGCCACCTAGGGCTTCAGGTCAACTGGAAAAAAAGAGCAAACTCACCCCCGGGCAGAGGATCTCTTTTCTTTGTATGGAGCTGGACTCAATCAACTTGACAGCGTGCCTCACAGAGGCCTGCGTCCAGTCCGTGTTGAACTATGTGAGCTCACTCAGACGCAGAACAGAGGCACCACTGAAACTTTTTCAGAGGCTCCTGGGGCATATGGCATCTGCAGCCACTGTAACGCCACTCGGATTGCTTCATATGAGACCGCTCCAACACTGGCTCCACGATCGAGTCCCGAGATGGGCATGGCAGAGCGGGCTCATGCCGGGTCCAAGGTACCCTGCACTGTTGCCAAACTCTCAGCTTGTGTTCAGACCCTTCGTTCTTGTGGCCAAGTGTTCCCCTAGAACAAGTGTCCAGACATTCTGTGGTCACCACGGATGCCTCTTCTACCGGCTGGGGGGCCACGTACATCGGGCATGCAGCTTCAGGTCTGTGGATGGGGCCTCAACTGCATTGGCACATCAACTGCCTCGAGTTGTTAGCAGTACATCTTGCGCTGGGCCACTTCAAAAGGTCCGTACGGACAGCACAGCGACCGTTGCGTACATCAACTGTCAGAGAGAGTGGGCGAGGCGGATTTAGTCTTCTCGCCCGCCTCGGGAACCTGACGATCAGGTCGTGCTTTCCCAGCGACTTACCCTCAACTGCATCGTGATGTGCGGTGATAGCGGGTTGTGACATGCAGAGGGAGCGTAGAGCACCCTCTGCATGTCACAACCCGCTATCACCGCACATCACGATGCAGTTGAGGGTAAGTCGCTGGGAAAGCACGACCTGATCGTCAGGTTCCCGAGGGGGGCGAGAAGACTAAATCCGCCTCGCCCACTCTCTATAGCCTCTTGGGATTTGTCTCTAGTCCTTTCGCCACTTCAGAGACCACCCTTTGAGCCTTTGCAATTAGCTGAGTTAAAAATTCTGTCCTGTAAAACAGTACTCCTGGTTGCATTGGCCTCCATCAAGAGGGTAGGGGACCTGCATGCATTTTCATAACTCTCACGTGATCCTGAGACCCTGGCCCGGATAAGTGCCCAAGGGTCCTACCACTCCCTTCCGGGACCAGGTGGTGAACCTGCAAGCGCTGCCTTCGGAGGACGCAGACCCAGCCATGGCTTTTCTCTGTCCCATTCGCGCTCTGCGCCTATACATGGACAGAACGCAAAGCCTCAGGACCTCAGATCAGCTCTTCATCTGTTAGGGAGGCCAGCAGAAGGGAAAGGTTGTCTCCAAGCAGAGGATGGCCCACTGGATAGTGGATGCCATCGCCTTGGTTCGCGAAGCCCAAGGCGTGCCCTGCCCGACCGGGTTGAGAGCCCACTCCACTAGGAGTGTCGCTTCTTCCAGGGCGCTGGCACACGGTGCCTAGCTGACGGATATCTGTAGAACTGCGGGCTGGGCGACACCTAACATGTTCGCTAGGTTTTATAGTCTACATGTTAAGCCGGTTTCTTCCTGTGTGCTCGCTTCACCCAGCTGGTAACAACGAAGTTCCCACTCTAGAGTCGGCTTGCTGCGCCACTCCCCTCCACATGGAGTGGATACGTATGCTTTTTTGCTCCATTTGAGTTCCCCTGTAGAGTTCCTCCGCACCCCTTCTGCAGTCGGACGTTGCAGAGCGTCCGACGCCAGGCCTAGTGCTCATATGCTTGTGTAACTTGTGCTAGGCTGGGTTCCATATGTGGTGATCCCTGCGGCGATCCCATATGCGTATTCTTCCATAACCCGTTCACTGCGGTGAGCCCATGGAGTCCATGTGGCTTCCGTAGCGTCCCTCTCCCCTGGAAAGACACAGTTTCCAGTGTTATCCAAGAGTTCCACTGTGTGGGGTATAACAGAACAGCAGTTTGAACTCCCTCTACGCAGGCCTTCCGCCCTAGTCAGTTGGGGGTCTGAGAGTCTTGCATAGGGCGCTGAACGAGGCAGCAACCGTGGCGTTTTCCATAGGGATCACAATTACGTTGTCACGTCAACGTAACATTGAACGTGAGCGACTGATAGGGAACGTCTTGGTTACCAATGTAACCCTCATTCCCTGAAGGAGGGAACGGGAGACGTTATGTCCCGTCACCACGGTTGCTGACCATTGCAGCAACGGCCGTCACAATCTCGGCTCCTCAGCGAAAAACAATGAGTGCGTGCGCCTGCTTCCTGTTTATACCTGCGCTGCGGGGCAGGGCGCGTGACGCGATTCACGCACGCCAACGTCCATTGGCTCATTCTGTAGACACTCGAAGACCATAGGGCTCCCTGAAGTGATCCCAATTACCTCCTTCAGGGAACGAGGGTTACATTAGTAACCAAGTTTACTAATAAAACGTAAAACGGTTTGTATGGACAAGCACCACTAACAATATCTTCAGAAAGTGAACCTAAAGCATTTGTTCTAACTTTAATCCGTAATAACTTGCATGTGGTTTTATAAAAGAAAATCCAAACACACAAAATAATTACAAGCAGAGTGAGGATTAGATTCTTAGAAGGAAAAAAATAATTATTGAGCAGCTTCTGTAAGCGGTGAATGTGTGTGTGTATGTGTGCAAGTGTATATCTTTATACATCTTCATGTGTGACACTTCCGTGCAAAACACAGAGCTTCTAACAGGTCATGGAAAAGAGGAGGGGGTCAGGTGATGAGCCAAAGACTTAATCAGCATCTGACTCGTCTCTCCATAAAGCGAAGGAAGAATTAATTAAGGTTGGGTAAATCTGATCCCCAACCAAATCCTGCCAGCATGAATGACCACACACAAGACACACTGTGAATTCTGGGTGGGGAAATGTTGTTGTAAGCCCCTGGAGCTGTGAGTGTTAGAAACAGTGTCGTTTGAGAAGGACTTGCACATACTATTTGGCTAATAGACATGCTATTTTTATACCAGGGAAAATAGTAATGGCATTGTGCTTTGGGAGAACCTTGTTGCTGGTTTAGGAGGACTGACGTTTTTTAATCTACTTAGTGGCCCAGAGGTTGCTAGTGATTTGTTGACAGTTCTTGAGAACATGGCTTATAGGCCAATAGTATGATAGATGTTTGGAAACTTGAAAAAGTTTGACAATACCAAGTTTGTCAAGTCTTGAAAGTACTTTCCATTACAACACACAAAGCTTCTAAAACTAGTCTGAATGTCTCCCAATTACAGTACGTTGTCAAAGGTTTTAATCCTATAGGCAAAAAATTATGTAAATGAAATTTTCAGCATAGTTTGGAAACAATCCTAAAGAGATCAAATAAGAATCTGCTAAGATACTGAATAAACTGAAATTGTGCATATTGTTTTATCCAGTTTGACTTTATTTGATTCTTATTTGATCTTGTGTACCATCTCGCATAGGAAAGAAAAATAAAAAAGTGTTTTTAATATCTGAAACAAAGTTGATAAATGAACATAAATTATGTTTTATTAACAAAGTTCGGGAGGAGCACATTCAGATAAACCTAAGATACACGAGAGGAGGTGTATATACAGCGGGGGAAATAAGTATTGAACACGTCATCATTTTTCTCAGTAAATATATTTCCAAAGGTGCTATTGACATGACATTTTCACCAGATGTTGGTAACAACCCAAGTAAACCATACATACAAAGAAACAAACAAAAATAAGTTCAGAAATTAAGTTATGTGTAATAATGTGAAATGACACAGAGAAAAAGTATTGAACACATGAAGAAAGGGAGGTGCAAAATGGCATGGAAAGCCAAGACAACTGCTGAAAACTTACTGTAATTAAAAAGCAATCCAGCCCCCTGTCAGTGGAAATTAATAACAGCTGGTTCAGTCCCAAATTATGGCCTACAAAAAGGTCTCACTGCCAAGGTGTCACACAAGACACATCTCATGATGGGTAAAAGCAAAGAGCTGTCTCAAGACCTTCGCAACCTAATAGTTGCAAAACATAATGTAGCATTAGTTATAGGCGCCATTCTAAGCTTCTGAATGGTCCAGTGAGCACTTTTGGGGCCATAATACGGAAGTGGAAAGACAATAATTTCACCATAAATTTGCCTCGACCAGTGCTCCTCGCAAGATTTCTGATAGAGGAGTGAAAAGAATAATCAGAAGAGTTGTCCAAGAGTTGTTCAATACTTATTTCCCCCGCTGTATGTATGTATATATATACACTGTATATAGATCACTAACCTCTATCCTACAACAGTTTTCCAGCATCCCTCCACCACCCCGACTCCTCAATCTTAACTATTTCCTATCCCAACCAGGAATGAGGGGTGTACTCTAGGTTTGGGCCAAATTCCGAGCTCGGAGCCCTCTCCACGGACAGCACGGCATATATGCCTGCTTTTTTCTGTATCCGATTATATGTAAGGGTGAACTGTGAGAGTTAAATGAAGTCTACAGAGCAATGGAAGATACAGCAGTTTTCATTGGTATTGGCTGTAAATTATGTTACAATTAACTTTAGCTTTCCTATAATATGTTCTGACTGTATGGGGTTTTTTTTTTTTTTTTTTTTTGTCTTATAGGTTGTGAATATTCTTATCCCACTATTTTGTATAAAATCCATATATCAGTCACTGAGTGGCGTTAAATGAGGATACATTTGTGTTTTTCTTTCATACTGGTGAAAGAGGTTTTTCATATCGCAACAACAAGAACTTTTTCAATTGTTCCCTCCAGCTGGTAAACATATCTCTCACATTCCTCAAATGCATGTTAAGAGATTTCGGTTAGAATCCAGCTACAATTCTCTCTTTGGAAAAACCTCTGTAGAGAGAGCAATAGATTGTTAAAACTGTGGGCAAACACAGACAGTCTTTCTCAACTCAGGCACAACAGGATCGGACTTTTCACATAATTGTGCCTTAGGGAAAAATACAACTTTCAGCTTCATTTTAGCTTTTCATATGAATCTGAAAATATGAAAGAATCAGACCCTAAATGTGTCAGGGTTTCATTGCAGCCTTCTAAAGTTCTGAATGAGATATTGATATACATAACTCTGAGCTCTAAACATTAAAAAAAATGAATAATTTCACCAATGATGAGTTTAGAGAGAGCTATGGAAGCTTGTTTCCGCCACAAAATAAAAAAAATAAAAGATAATTACGACTTTTTATCTCACAATTGCGAGTTTACATCTCGCAATTCTGACTTTATTTCTCAGAATTGCGAGATATAAAGTCAGAATTGCGTGTTTTAAAGTCGCAATTGCGTGTTATAAAGTCAGAATTCTGAGATATAAAGTCAGAATTGCGTGTTTTAAAGTCGCAATTGCGTGTTATAAAGTCAGAATTCTGAGATATAAAGTCAGAATTGCGTGTTATAAAGTCAGAATTCTGACTTTTTTTCTCGCAATTGCGACTTTATATCTCAGAATTCTGACTTTATATCACGCAATTGGGAGATATAAAGTCAGAATTGCATGATATAAAGTCGCAATTGCGTGTTATAAAGTCAGAATTGTGAGATATAAACTATTCTGAGGTAAAAAAAAAAAAAGTCCGTCTTTTTTTCCCCCTTAGAATTGGACTTCATATCTCACAATTCTGAGAAAAGATGTCAGAATTGCGAGATATAAACTCGCAATTATGTGTTATAAAGTCAGAATTGCGTGATATAAAGTCAGAATTCTGAGATATAAAGTCAGAATTGCGTGATATAAAGTCGCAATTGCGAGAAAAAAAGTCAGAATTCTGACTTTATAAGACGCAATTGCGACTTTATATCTCGCAATTCTGACTTTATATCTCAGAATTCTGACTTTATATCACGCAATTCTGACTTTATATCTCAGAATTCTGACTTTATTTCACGCAATTCTGACTTTATATCTCGCAATTCTGAGAAATAAAGTCAGAATTGCGAGATGTAAACTCGCAATTGTGAGATAAAAAGTCGCAATTATCTTTTATTTTTTTTATTTTGTGGCGGAAACAAGCTTCCATAGAGAGCACTAATACTGTACGTTCAGCACAGCATTCAAAAACTGTATGAAAGTTACTTAGAATGCACCAATTCAACTTTCTCCAAATGATTCCAGATTATGCAAGTCCTATCTATCCATCGTTTGGGGAAATACCTGGTGACATCCTCGTGTGACATTACATTGAGTGATGTATTACATTGGTGTATTCCACCATACACCAGTGATTACATTTCCTACAGATGTAAAGCATGTAGAGTACAGACAGGCAGAAACAGATAAGGATAGACAAATGTTGAATAATAAGGAGAGGAATTACTTATAACTTGTAGTAAAACTATTTCATAAAAATAGTTGTATGGTTTTGTTTTTGGTTTTGTGGAAGATAGTTTTAGGATTTCATTGTTTTACTCATGAGGATATAGACACTTTCGGCAGCTTGGATATAGAAGATTACCATTCCTAAAACTACAAATGGTACATAAAATAATTAATAATAGAGTGTATTTTAACTCATATTTTTCTCTGGTTAATGTAATTTATGGACATTATACTAGGCAGAGAATTATGAATCTTAATCTATTTAGGTGTAAGACTTTATGGTCTAAGGTTGTTTGAATACAGGATTTTGATTTAGATTTTTTTGTTTAGTTTAGTTTTTTTTTTTAATTATTATTGGTTGTATGTGCATGAGAAGATACGTGCCAATAAAATTATGAGAATGACTCTCTAAAATCAAGGGCCACAATTGAAATAAGTTAAAGCAACTTTATTGTGTTATCCTTGACAAAGAAGTTGTAATGCAATTGTATTGCTACTTTTTATGCCAAATAAACTAAAAATGGCTCCTTTGACTAATTTTAATTCTTAATTGTAACTAGCATTTTATGTAGGCTATCCTAATTAAACACAATGAAAAAATATAGCTAGCCTACCCTTTTTGCATAATTGTAACAAAATTATGTGTTGGTTTGAAATGACACCAACAATAAATACATTACAAAAATATTCTGTTTATATTCAAGTGGCATTTACCTTGATGTTTCATCCCAAGCTCTTCATGAACATTGCCTAATTTTGATAATACTTTATCAGAGGCAAAATTACGCCACAACTGAGGGACAGTTGTAATTTGTGAAGAAAAAAAAAAGAAAAAGAATAATAATAATATATATATATATATATATATATATATATATATATATATATATATATATATATATATATATATATATATATATATAAATTTTCACACAGTAACAATATATAATGTATATTTATTTCACACTTTATTTATGTTTTCATGGTTTTAAAATAATGAAATAATTATACAAAGTGTAGGTAAGGAACAATGGTAAAGCAATAAAATGCATAGGTCATTTAAAAAGTAGCACAAATAAACAAGTTAAAAGGCTTTTTTTATTTTATTTTTTTAATGAAATTGATAAGATAAAAGATAATTCTTATAAAGGCCAAGCGAATTTAGTTTGTATACGTTACCATGGCAACAGCCGCACAGTCGAGCAGCGCTCCCAAGATCTGTGCTGAGCGCAAAAGTAGGCTACTTATCACAAGACAATTATATTACTGGAAGTCTCTGCCCTGGCCGTTGCTTATCAAACTGCTTCCTATCGCAAACAAACACCAGTGCAATGACCTCAGAGGCTAATGAGGAAAATAAACCGGGTGGAAGGTGTTTACTGGGAAACTGGGTTGAGGAGGTGAGTTTCGCACTGCGTGTGTAATTCATACTGCAGGCTGAAACTTTAGCAAAATGTTGCTTGTGATTCTGGTATAATAATATTTCCATGGACATATTTTCTGCGCTTTTTGTCTCATCATATTCCACCAAATCAATGACAGACACTTTCTTTCATGCGCTTCAGAGGGCTACTGCATTGCTAGACATGGCCGACCCTAGATCACATGTTCATAAGTACGGACACACAGGGATTCTTACCATGGACGCGGCTGCTAAAGTGCAGGGGATTAGTACATTCAAAGCAGCCTTCAATGCTCCTAAAATCCTTGGGGTGGGACAAAAAGGTATATATTAAATGTTTTTTTATTTATTTTTTATTTATTTTTTTGCTTACACTGCTAGAAATAATTTCATACGCCATGATGTTTAGGCCTAAGCAAAATGATTCTCGACAAAACTTCATCTAACGTTAGCTAGATAGAGTTTACCTTGATGACACGTGAAAATTAGCAGGATAACGTTAAATGAGTCAAAAAAATAAAATAATGAAATTTGAAACACCTGCATAATATATCACACATAAATAAAAATACATAGCCTACTGGTCTGCATAATACAATCTGGTTACTGACAGTTCTGTGGTTGTATCATGGTTGTATTTATTGTACTCTTAAAAAAAAAAAAAAAGTGTTTTCATATTATTAAATTCATTTGACTTATAAGTTATTCACAATAACTTTCTTCAGATTAGTCCACAGAGCTCTTTTCAAATAAAAGCGCTCTGATTTTTTTTTTTTTTTTTGCTGCTGCATAAATCTTTTTAAATAAATTTCACTGTGGTTTTCATTTTAGGAAGAAGAACTGAACTTTTGGAAAAAGACCTCATCAAAAGGATAAGGTAGCTAAATAAACAAGCATTTACTTTAAAATGTAATGTTTGACGACATGACGACAGTAAAACACAAATTACATTTTATTGTCCTCCCACATTTCTTGTTTCATGTGTGAATAGAGGAAACAGTGGGAGAGGAATGATGTAAGAATGTTTGTGTCATGGTTAGATTCATAGTTCAAAATCATTTTTATTTTTATTTACCATGCAATTTTATGCTTCATTTTTAATGTAACCTTGACAACAAGTCTCTGACCTCAGACAAGTGGTTGCAATATTGTTTTAAAATAATAATTTAAAAAAGACAAAAACGGGAAATATTACTCTGAAGCGAGACAGTACCTCATACCCATAGATTTGGTATTGGCCACCAGGACAGAAAGCTAAATGTGGGCAATTCTACTTACCATTATCCTAAGAACTTCATAGAAAATGTCCCGTTATCATCAGGAAGTTCACACTGAACTATTTTAGCTAAATTGCTTCACTTTCTAGAGAAGCAGTCAATGGATCTAAAGGTGAATGTGATACACTGTACAGTTGCATTTACTACTTTATTTATGAAATTCTAACCATAATGTACAAATATTTAATCTAGTTTTTGGCATCATATTTAATTTTTTGTTTTTATATAAGGATTTGGCTTTTCTTCTATGTCAGATCACTGTCCCTGTGAATAAATACAAGACAGACGTGCCTACATATATTTCAATCTGTTTTGTTTCAACCATCTGTTGATTTGGAGTGATTCCTTCTTCTGCTCTTAGTCATGAGTTATTACCTCATCATCTTCAGACATTATAACGACTGTATTTGACAATGTTTGAAGTAGATTAGCTTTTAAACATTTAAAATCAATACCAGGAAGTCAAACATTTCTTTAAAACTGGGTGTGAAGGAAAGAAGGCAGCATGAATGGGAATGCTAACAGATAGCTCTCTCTCTCTCTCTCTCTCTCTAGGTATATTATAACTCCCTGATTAAATTTACGAAAACAAATTAGCCAGTTTTTTTTAGCTTAATATTTTAATCTGTTTTACAGTGATCAAATACATGGAGAGCTGAACGCAGACCCTCTAGCCCCTGAGTTGTGCTCTGTGACCAAAGCAGACTTCAAAGTGGAGGGCTTCAAGTCTGTCCGCGCACCACTCACCGTGGTCAGTTTCTGTTTACCATAAATTTTAGGGAGTAATATTTGAAAGTCTCTTGGGCAAAGCATTTCATTTTGAAGTGACAAAAATGTCTATGGTAAATAGTTTTAAGACCTGCCAATCATTTTGTCTTTGAACATGTACATTTGTATTTGTGTGTGTGTGTGTGTGTGTGTGTGTGTGTGTGTGTGTGTGTGTGTGTGTGTGTGTGTGTGTGTGTGTATGTGTGTGTGTGTGTGTGTGTGTGTGTGTGTGTGTTTGTGTGCCTTTCTCTTTTGGTAGTTAATCTGCTTGTCTCTCACAGGATCATGATTACACAACCGAGCAGGCCATTACATTCTGGAGTGATAATTATCAGAAGATTCAGGTCAGCATACAGTGAGATTTCAGTGAATACATTTATTTATTGCAGTTTTGTAGAGGTTTTATAATGTTGTTGATGTTTTCTTTTCACAGGGCATGACAGCTGTTAAAACTAAAGATAGTCCATTTAAAAGAAATGCCACTTTTAGTACACCAATCGGTGAACAACTTGATCAGCTGGACGACACGGTGCTGTACCCATCAGAAAATGATGCTAATTTGTGAGAAATAAAAAATGTATATATCATCATTTCAGAATTTCATTATCTCCTGTTAAATGTCTTCATTTTATAACCATTTTAAATCACAAATAAACAGTTAAGTCGCAAAAATGTAAGCCTTTGAATTACTTGGCTCTCTGGGATTCTGATACTAATTGGTCAGTCACTGCATATCATGAAACCCGATCACATTGTCATGGTTTATTGTATGCTAATGACTACTTGACTTAAATTATCATAATGACCCATTTTTTAACTAATTTTGGGTTCTTGTTACATTTTACAAATGGTGTTCAAGTAGGATGACCACCTATCCCGCTTTGCGTTGTACCACACAGCATTTTCACCCCTTGTCCCGCACGGTGAATATTGAGAAAATGTCCTGCAGAAAACATGGATGCGTTCTTTTGCCTTTTTAAGAAAGCATTTTATTTATTCTTTTTGCGGCGTGGTTTCACCTATATTTAACATTTACGCTATATTTAACAGCGCTTCGTCACAAGTACAAATACAACAGCCGTTTTTTTAATCCTATCCAATGGTTGAAAAGAAAGGAGTAAACATGGTTGTAAGGAAGATGTAGGCTGAGTGGAATCCATAAGCGGGTCTTTATTAAAGGATCTGAGCATAGGTCACTGGCCTTGGTCGAAGCCCAGGTAAAACAATCCAATGGCAGACAAATCCAAAAAACAGCAATCCAAAAGCATGAGTCAAAAGGCAAAACAATGGTCATAACTTTAGTCATCAAAAGAGAATGGTAGAACGCTTAGTAAGGCAGAGAACTGGCAATACTTCGCAATAAGGCAGTGATAGCACATGGCTTAAATACAGGGTGACAGGAAATGACAAGACAGGAAATGATGTGGCAGGAACAGGAAGTAACAGTTCAATATTCAGGTGATGGCTCCCTCTGATGGCTCCCTCAAACGTTACAATGGTCCCTAGTAGGTGTGAGCTGTCAATCAAAATGTGGACCGGTGATTCGTTCCATGTGTTCTCTGTCAGAAAACAAATGGATAATTCTGTCAATTAAAGTGAACTTAATTGTTAACTAACTAAATAATTAATAATGAATTCAATTAAATTATTTAATTTAACAGATTTTATCAACTTGTTGCCTGCTGTGGTTGTTTTAATTCACATCCTTTCTAAAAATATGAAAGTTTTTGGTTGAATATATTCTTAATATATAAGACTGTCAATGATCTAATTTCATGTTGTTGTATATTTTATTTGTTCATTGTTTATTTTGTTGGATTTTAGTTGTACTTGGTCAGAACTGTTTCAAAAATAGTTAACTGCATGATGCCTGCTGCCTTTGGGCTCAGTGATGTTGAATTTAAATGACATGTAAAATAAAGACATGTTATGTTACATTGTGATGTAATGGTGTTTTCTGGAAGGGACTAAAGAATTTTAATCAGCTGAAAGGCAGAATACAAATGTTTTTATTAAGTTAGATAGACATTATATAACAGTTTCAGGTTATGTTTTAGTGTTGGTAACATGTCCCATATTGTCCCACACAAACTTATAATCGTCCCACATTTGGTTTGTTTGATGGTGGTCACCCTATGTTCTAGACAAAAGGCTGTAATGGGATGAGTATGCTCATCTAATCCTGTCAGTCACAATGCAAGTCAATAAATGGCTGCTCACTTCACTCCTGTACTGTAACAAATCACCACCTCAACTCCATCTTAATTTCTATTATAAATTATGGTCCATAATAATTAATTAAGTTGGAATTTATAGGTCAAGTCAATCAGAGACAGATGAAGGACACAAGATACAAGAACTGGGAGGGCTTTTATTTGTAAGACAAAACTGCCTCATAATAATGTTCTCAAAACTAAAAATTCCAACATAATATTTTTGATAAAGCTGTTGGTTAAACTAGTGAACAAAATAAAACCACACTGACATACTGAAATCTGCACTCTCATCACCAGCATCATAAAGACACCAGTTCACTGTCTGGTCTCGTCGCTATTACCTCGACTATCTGACTCTCCTTTGGGAATTCTCCAGCCTGTTACTCAGACTTACCTGCATCATGTTTACTCACCTGGCGTCCATGAGACATCCGTCCGCAACTCTGATTCTTCAGTCTTCTGCCTGTCGTCCGTCTTCTTCCCAGCTCGACATCACCAAACCTGTACCAGATAAGAGACTGTCAATTCAATCATCATCCATTATCTAAATCGTTCGTTCTTCAATTCATCTACTCACCTGGCGTGTCTGTTCCTGAGTGCTTTAAATAAACCATTGTATACTTTACCTGTTTGTGTCATTCTGTTTTATGACAGAAGACCAGACCAACATGCACAAACCAACAGATCACGGTGAAGAGGACAATTCATCCCCGGTCACAGTTGCTGAAGTGTTGCAAGAAATTCAGTGAGCTATTCATTCACCCGTCATCAGTTCTTACTTGTCTGCCTCTGTCAGTCCCATAGCCTGACCAACGACCTACTCTGGTGAGGAGGGGGAGTGCAGTGGTTTCCTCCTTCTGTGTGAAATGCAAGATTCACAGTTTGCCTCTGAAAGAGCGAAAATAGCGTTTATCATATCCCTTCTCACCAGACAAGCACTTCTCTGGGCTCGGGCGCTATGGGATGCGAATGGAGTCGTTACTCAATCCCTGGATAACTTCATCGGCCATTTCCATGAGGTTTTTTCACAAGCATCTAACTCCCTCTCAGTCAGTCATAGTCAGTCATATTTATTTATAGAACACATTTAAAAACAACAGCTGTTGTCCAAAGTGCTGTACAAAGTGCAAACAAGTATCCTAATGAGTAAACATAAAACCACAAATAAACAATGCACAATACAATGCAATACCACTATGCCCACTTATGACCATAAGCAACAGTAAATAAGTGGGTTTTAAGCAAAGATTTAAAATCAATGTATGTTGATGCAGTCTTTATGTAAGATGGCAGATTGTTCCAAAGCTGTGGAGCGGCCACCGAAAAGGCACAATCTCCTTTTAATTTGAAACGTGTCCTTGGAACAGTCAGCTGTTGACTACTGGTTGACCTAAGATTTCTAAAAACATTATGGTAGGATCTGTTGGTCAAAAGTCAGAGCAGAGTCAAAAGTAACCCCCAGATTTTGAACATGTGTATGGAGATTGCCAGATAAAGGTCCCAATTTACTGGCAACAACCTCTGTAAACATAGATGAGCCAAACATTAAGACTTCCGTCTTGGAATCATTTAACTGAAGAAAGTTGGCAGACATCCACTGTTTAACATCTCTCAAACAATCAAATAAACACTACAAACTAGAGTCATCCTTTGTACACTACATAACACTGAGTATCATCTGCGTAGCAGTGGTATGATACATTATACTTGCTAAAAATAGTATACAATGGAAGCATGTATAAGGAAAATAAAACAGGACCCAGGATCGAGCCCTGCAGAACCCCATATAAAACCAGTGCACGAGGTGATACGTAATTGCACGTCTCTACTGAGAAGGTTCGATCCTTTAAATAAGAAGCAAACCAATTCAAAACACAACCTTGGATCCCAATTTGCTGTAAACAATTTAAAAGAATGCCATGATCAAGAGTGTCGAATGCTGCGCTAAGATCCAGCAGAATTAACACAGCACATTTACCAGAGTCGACAATCAGAAATAAGTAATTTAATACTTTAAGCAGTGCTGACTCTGTACTGTGCTGTGATCTGAAACCAGACTGATATTTATCCAAAAAAACATTTTCCTGTAAGAAGGAAGAAAGCTGATTAAACACAACCTTCTCCAAAACTTTTGATAAAAATGGTCATTTAGAGATGGGACGATAGTTATTCAAAACTGTTGGATCAAGGTTTGGCTTTTTGAGCAGCGGCTGCACAATGGCATGTTTAAAATAAGATGAAACTATCCCACTAACTAAGCTACTATTGATTATTGACAATAAGCTAGGACTAATAGAATCAAGTATCTGATAAAAGGCGAGGATAAACAACATCCAGTGAGCAAAAGGTGAACTTCATTTGTCGAAAAATGTGTTGCAGATGACTATGAGACATTGGAGAATACTCAGATAAATTTGTTAAAATCTGTGAAGATGTTGACTGAGGTAGGTCCAAAGAAGAGTCCAAAAAACATGATCTTATAGCATAAATTTTGTCGCAAAAAAAAATTTAAGGAAGTTTTCACAGGCCATAGGAGAGGGATCGGGATATAAATTAGAAATCGGATTCAGCACATTATTTATAGTATTAAATAGTATTTTTGGGCTGTGTGCATTTTTAGCAATGAGCTCTGAAAAATATTTTGCTTTTGCAGACTTAACAAATTTTTTGATATTGGATCATACAATCTCTAACGCATTCACAAGATATTTGTAATTTGTCCCTCTTCCACTTCCTTTCTGCTTTTCTCCATTTCTGTCTAATATGCCTAGTATCATCATTAAGCCAAGGGTGTGCACGACTTCTAGTTCTCTTCAATTTAAATGGGGCAACGACATCCTGAACATATTCCCTAACTCAACTGGGTTTGCTCCAAGACAATTTGATTCAATTTCGAGTTTTTGGGGAACTAATATAAGCATCTAGGATGAGTTAAAAGAACGAGCATACCAGGCTACCGGCACATAAAGTGGTTCAGGGCTAGGAACATCTATATTAAAAGAGATAATCTTATGATCAGACAGTAACAATTCTTTGATAACTTCGTTGCTAACTGAAAAGCCATATGATAAGATCAAATCAAGTGTGTGGCCTTGTTTATGAGTAGGACCAAGAACAGACTGTGTAAGATTAAAAGTATCAATAGTTTGTAGAAATTCTTTAATCATAGGTTTAGAAAGACAACAAACATGTATATTAAAATCGCCCAATATCAAAATCCTATCTGCATTTGGCACAACAGAGGATAAAATATCAGAAAATTCACTTATAAAATCCTTATTATACTTTGGGGGTCTGTAAACTAATATACATAAAAATGAATAACAGCCATCCTTCTTAAATAGCTGTGCTTCAAAACTTGAAAACAATTCTGTGGCAGATGGACGGCATTTGAATTTATCTCTATAAATAGTAGCTAAGCCCCCACCACGACCAACTGACCGTGTCGTGTTAAAAATATATAGTCTTTAGGACAAACTTCAGTGAATGGACCACCGTTTGCAAGTTCACCGGCATTTAGCCATGTCTCAGTCATAAACAAAAAGTCAAGCCCAAGGGATAAAATATGTTCATTAATTGTGAATGTCTTGTTTGAGATCGATCTTACATTTAGTAACGCCATCTTCACTTCAGTGCAATCTGTTTCCTGATATGTGGGTTGATGGTAGTGTGCTTTAAGATTTTGTTGATGCTGCAACGACAAGGAATAATCCAATGAACGAAGGTTGCAGAGATTTGCTCCTCTTCTGCAAACGCGTAATCTAGACAACCTCCTTGATGGTAGCACTGATCGTGATTGTTCCGGGTAGACGAAGTCGGGACAAAGAGTAAAAAAGAGTTCAAAAAAAAGTGCTTAAAAGAGTACAAAATCCGGCCATGGTCGCAGCTGGAAACCAGACCCACAAGATCTGCGTGACTCGGGCCTTCGCGCACGTGTTCCCCATCTTCTATACCGTTTCTTCCTCTGGTGGTATTCGCAGGCCGGTAATTGACATATTTCAGATGGCAGGAAGGTTGAAAAAGGAGGATCAGGAATCTTGTAACCCCCGTAATTCGGCTCTGAGAAAATTTCAACAGTCCTTCGTATATTGAGGAGAAACGAGCGATCATAAACAAGCGCTGTGGTAATTTTTTGTGCAGACAAACACACAAACAAGACGAATAAACTCAATAAAAAGGACATAGACAACAGACGACGGCTTGTCGAACACCACACTGGCGCCATCTTGCATCCCCATCTTGCAGTCCATGATCAATTATATCGTTTACGGCAAGAAAAAACCTCAGTGTCTGATTATGCTCTGCAATTCCACACTCTAGCAGCAACCAGTGGATGGAATGAGACGGCTTTAATCACTGCTTATCGTCATGGTCTTAACCAAGATATTCGCTTACAATTGGCTATCTACAATGATATCATTGGCCTGGAAAGCCTCATCCAACGCTCTATTCGAGTGTCTCAACGATGCACTGCCTGCCAGCTAGATAACCCTGCACTGCCTTCTCCGAGGCCTTCAACCAATGCCAGCCCTCCAGCATCAGAAATCATGCAAATTGACTCTGCCCATCTAACATCAACCGAACGTCAACGCCGCATCCTCAACAATCTCTGTCTCTACTGTGGGACAGCTGGTCATCTTCTTGTCACCTGTCCAGTCCGTCCCCCACGACCAGCGGTGAGTACAGTTCGACTTCCTACACCAATTTCATCCATGAAATACACTCCTGTCCTGTTAATGTATATTCAATGATCTCTTCCAGCGAAAACTCTGATCGATTCTGGTGCCGCTGGCAATTTCATCTCGCTCTCCACACTTCAAAAACTACGAGTTCGCCTGTAGCAATACAGATATTTACTGTACTGCCCCTTTAAGTACTTTAATTTTCTGTCACGTCTTCCCAAAACTATACTCTGGCAGGATTGGAGGAGAGGAAATTAACAACGGAAATGAGGATATAGGGGCATGGTTTAAAGAGTATAGTGCGGTCCTGGTCATGTTCAACTGACGAGGTGTGTGCGTTACATTCCCGTGGGAGGCAGTCATTGCGGGAGGATTTCGCAAGAAGAAGTGTT
Source organism: Scardinius erythrophthalmus (assembly GCF_964197995.2). NCBI lineage: Eukaryota > Metazoa > Chordata > Actinopteri > Cypriniformes > Leuciscidae > Scardinius > Scardinius erythrophthalmus. The sequence goes on along the minus strand of NC_138225.1, from coordinate 43,047,296 downwards.
TTTTCGGGCATCATAGAGAGGAGGTAGTGCTAATTGGTTAGCCTCTCGCTAGCGGATGTGTTCTTTGGCCTACGAATGCTTTCTCAAGTCTTTCTCAAGTTTTGAATCGAAGTTTTGCACTGTACTCCTAAACCGGTGGCTTGGTGGAGCAGGGGAAAAGATTGGAGCAAGACGGGCTGACGTTGCCGATGTTCCCGAGTCATTTTTGACTACCCGTGCTGCCATCTTGGTCAGTGTTGTTATATATAACACGAAATTAATTCACACACACACACACACACACACACACACACACACACACACACACACAGCACTCAGTGCCGCAGATTTAACAAGTGCTAGTTTTCTCTTGTTGTTTTTTTTTTCTCCTCTTTTTCTCTCTCTCTTTATTTTTTGAACTTGAATATACATTGCTACCGTGATTTGAAGAGTGTTTTTTTCTCTCTCTCTTGTTTATTCTTGTATTATTTTTGAAGTACACTGTGTTGATAAAAAGAAAAGAAAAACTTGTTTATTCGTATTAAACACAATTTTATATAATTTCTTATGTAGTTTTGTTGTAGTTTTGTCTCTTTTTGTATGTAACGGGTGGTTGGTATAGCTATCCGGGCCGATAATCTTTGTGGCAAGTGTATACTTGTCTGACGCCCGAACATTAATGATTGTTTTTTTTTTCTCGAGGCTTTGGGACTGAGAGTCGATGTAAGACTGTTGCTGACTGCTGAAAAGATCTGCATTGTGGTCTAGCGGTAAGGACTCCGCGTTACCATGCAGGAAACCTGGGTTTGATTCTCGCCGTAGAGGTTTTTTATTTTTTTTTTTTTTTTTGGCAAACACTGTTACACTCCAGAGAACCACTCCACAAGTCCTTCACGTGCAGTCTATCCTTGGAAAGCCGCTCGGTCGTGGGCAGATCCGGGATTGCAGTCCCACCATCAAAATGAGAATTGGATGCCTGCATGAGGAGGAACTTTCGTTCTTGGTGCTGGAGGGCTCAACAGCGGATATCATCCTGGGACGCCCGTGGCTGGAACTCCACTCGCCTTACAAAGGCTGGTCTTCAGGTGAAATATGTCAGTGGGGAAGAGACTGTTTTTCTTATTGTCTGTATCCAGTCAAGAAAATTCATCATCCACCGTCTACATCTGTATCGAGAGTCCAACCACCAACGTACATCAAGATATTCCAGCCATCTACCGGGCGTTCCAGGATGTATTCAGTAAACAACTGGCAACAAAACTTCCACCACATAGGCCATTGGACTGTGCGATCGACCTGCTGCCTGGGGCTACTCCACCACACGGAAAAATCTACCCGTTGTCCATCCCGGAACAGAAGGCCATGGAGGAGTATATCGAGGAGGCTCTTCGTCAAGAATTCATTCGACCATCCACGTCCCCTGCCGCTTACAGCGTCTTTTTTGTCAGTAAAAAGGACGGAGGCTTGCGCCCCTGCATTGATTATCGTACCCTCAATGCCTCCACTGTCAAATACCGGTATCCCCTTCCTCTGGTCCCAGCCGCCCTGGAACAACTACGTGGTGCTCGGATATTCTCAAAACTGGACCTTCGCAGTGCCTACAACCTAGTACATATACGAAAAGGAGATGAATAGAAGACGGCGTTCATCACCCCTGCTGGCCATTATAAGTACTTTCCAATGCTTTCCAATGCAGAGATTTTCTTCAATGGTTCGTCATTGTGTATATCGATGACATTCTCATCTATTCTGCCAGTCTATCCGAGCACCACCACCATGTGAAACAAGTACTTCAATGTCTACGCGAGCATCAGCTATTACTCAAACTGGAAAAATGTGAGTTCCACCAAGAGACGGTCCAGTTCCTGGGTTACGTGATTAACCAACACGGAATCTCTTTGGACCAGAGGAAGGTGGAGGCTGTTTCCAACTGGCTGTTTCCGTCAACCATCAAAGAGCTTCAACATTTCTTAGGATTTGCCAACTTCTATCGGCGATTCTTTCTAGGCTAAAATCAGCGCACCCATCACTTCTCTGCTGAGAAAAGGGGCCAAGTATCTGTCCTGGACCACCGAAGCCACCAATGCCTTCGAGAAGCTCAAAGCCTCCTTGAGTTCCGCTCCTACCCTTGTTCATCCGAACCCTGATCTACCATTCCTCGTTGAAGTTGACGCCTCAACCACTGGGGTAGGAGCGGTCCTTTCCCAGCGGCAGGGGAAGCCTCCCAGACTCCATCCATGTGCCGCCTTTTCAAAAAAACTGTCCTCAGCAGAGCAGAATTCCGACATCGGCAACCGGGAACTGTTGGCTATAAAACTGGCTCTGGAAGAATGGAGACAGTGGCTGGAGGGAGCGAAATACCCCTTTGAAGTCATGACAGATCACCGTAACCTAGAATACCTTCGAGATGCAAAGACTCAACACCCGTCAAGCCCGCTGGTCACTCTTCTTCACCCAGTTTAACCCTCTGGGTTCTGAGGTGTTTTCTGGCCCTGGAGGTGTTCTGACATGCTCTGACATTTGTGCTTATTTCTGTTACTTGTGACATTTTCATGGCTAAAGTCTGATTACACTGTATTTAGCACAAACTCTGCTACAATAATATGTCAGCAGCATGTATGTAAAAGTTTGTAGTTTTGAGATAATGACATTTATGCGTGGTTTGTGAAAATACAAAAAAAATTGTCACTGAAATAAGGCCATGAAACCCATACTGATTATTTCTTCACAAGACTTTTGAAAATTGTATCACGTAGCCTAGAATATTTGCTCCAAAACTATGTGAACATCATCCTGACTGCTCATCCAGATAAGACAATATATTGATATAAAATTTGTAAGACGTGTTTTGTGTAAGAAAGCTTTATGCGGGGAGACGTAAACACATCATTAATATGTATGGTTTTCGCACCTGAGAAAGACAAAGACCCTCCCGTAATGGCCCTATTAGGAGCTATCAGGCCCTATCATTCTGAGCAACCTTGCACAAAGAATGAGGAGATTTAAAAAAGAATGGCTTTTTGATTGTTTGGATTTATTTACAACACAACATAATCCAAAGATACACAACATGACAAAAAAGCACATTATTGAAAACAATGATCCAAAGACAGAGACCTTTGTGCCATTCCTAAAAACATTGTACTAGGGCTGCACGATATTGGGAAAAAATGACATTGCGATATTTTATTTTTCTGCGATATATATTGTGATATGAAATCTAATATATTTTTTTCTTACAAACAAAAATGGGGTAAGCACACTTACATTCTCATTTTAAATGATTTAAACATCAGAGTATTATTTAAATTAGAGTACATTTTTGTAACTTTAGGATATGGTTTGAATTGTTAACATTAGTTAATGTATCTAATAACTAACATGAACTTACCATGAGCAATAGGCCTACTTTTTTACTGTATTTATTAATCTTTGTTTATAAAAATACAGCTGTTCATTGTTTGGTAATGTTACTTCACAGTGCATTAACTATGTTAACAAATACTGTACAACTTTTGATTTCAATAATGTAGGCTATAGCCTAAATGTTGAAATTAACAATGTTGTAGAAGTGCAGTTTACTAGTAAATGTTAACTAATGTAGTTAAATAGTTTAATAAATAGAACATTATTGTAAAGTGTTACAGATTTTTTTATACACCAATTCAGACGTCTCGTGAGTTCAGTGTTGGACAGGTCAGTTGTTTAAACCATTCATTAAATTTAATCGGTTCAAAGGAATCATTAGTTCGCGAATCGGACGTGTAGTCTACGGCACGCGTTGTGTAATTATCTCAGCAGTTTAGGATATCGCACAAGATTTGTCATGCAAATGATAAACTTTCACTCTATGATGGTTAAGCTGTGCAATTAATTCGTGAATCACGTGCGTCAAGGGCCGGGGAGCAGCTGGCCGTATGGTTAATGAATCACGGATCAACTACGACAGCCATCACACATCGTGCGATGTGACTATCGTGGATTCGTACATCGCGATATCGATGCATAAACGACACATTGTGCAGCCCTAGTACATACCTTTCATTTCCAAGGTGTTTGATTTTCACTTTACCATGTTCATGTACAGAGACTCATGTGAATGTTGAAGTAAGCAGGACTCAGTTGCATCTGGGCCCTGTAAAAAAAAAAAAAAAAAAAAAAAATTCACGAGTTCACACTTACAAATAAGTCAGATAGAATAAATGCGTATTTGGCGTGCTGTCCGAGGAGAGGGCTCCGGGCTCGGTATTTGGCCCGAACCCAGAGTACTCCCCCCGTATTCCTGGCTGTGGAAGGACAAGCCAAGAGTGAGGAGTCGGGGTGGTGGTGGGATGCTGAAAACTGTCAAGGAAGTTAGGTGAGTTGACAGAGTGAATATATATATATGCTTCCTCTCATGCTGATAGGGTAGACATGGTAATTGTTTGATGAGTTGATTGATTGATTGATTGATTGATTGATTGAACGTGCTCCTCCCGAACTTTGTTAATAAAACATCATAAAAAAAAGTGAACATACTGATATCAAGAGAAACTATAGGGCTGCAGAATTTGGGAATAGATTTTAGATTTTTCTGGTTAAAATTTCTTTTTAAAATTCACAGAATACACACACATACAAATGTTTCCAACAATAATGAACACCAGGTTTGTTGTGCCTTGTAGGCATAGGCTATGCGCAGTGCTGCAGAAAATAATAATAACAATAAATTAAATCTTCCAAAAGATTTCAGTAACAACTAGAAAAATGCATTTCCGGAGGAACTGCGAAGTGTGCTTGCTCGGGTCCGGTTCACTAACATTAGCAGGTAGTGGATAAGGGTGCGTTGAAGTTTGCTTGATCTGAGAATTTCAACAATAGTACTTTTTTCAAGATTGTGCAAAAAAGGTGAAAAGTTATGTGCATTAAGAGACATGTCTACAATGTAGACTAGTGCCAATGGCATTGTTTATGTGGCTTGGTTGTTGGTTTTGAAATAATTGACAGTCTTCATTTACTGTAGGACTACATTCATATTTAGATTTGGATTATTATATTATATATTTACAATTATATTGCACTATTTTACAACTATCTAAAATAAAATCACTTTACTTCACAAACTAGCTAAGCTGGCTGCATTCACTGAGGTAAATTATAATCATCAAAAATAGTATATGTAATATTCACAACAATAACCGTTAAAAATACTGTCATTTGTATAACAATGGCGGAATGTATGAATACTTATGGCGTGTTCACACCAAACGCGAATTTAATTATTTGCGCGAGTAGATTACATACAAAGTCAATGCAAAGATGCGAATAGACGCGAATGACGCGAATTGGGCGACGCATTTGCCGCGAAAGTTCAATAATCGCCTCAATCGTGTCTTCCGCGCAAGTTGAAAAATTTCAACTCGAGCGGAAAATTCGCGTGAAGACGGTGAAATTCATCGAGTTGAGTGCGCCTCTGGATGGTGCTGTGAACCCAGACACGTCGATGTTTGGCTTTCCTCCGTATTTGGGACTTCCACAACAAGTACAGAGCAGCAATATCATTTATTTCAGACATGACGGAAAAATGATGGCAGAAAGAAATTGTGTTCTTGTTGATGATGATGATGACACTCCTTTTCGCGGGATGTTTTTATTCGCAAGTGACGAGTAATCTAGAGCGAGTAACACGATGCGAATATACACTTCGCGTTTGGTGTGAACACACCATTACACACATACGTAAACTCCTCCATCGTTAGTTATGACCGTTCTGACTGGTGATGACGTGGTGCGCGAAATAACAGTTGGGTGATCATCGCGCTCCACTTCCTGTGAAGTGATATATCGATGTTCCCTTATTCCCTATGCCGTGCGCAGTGCCCTTCGAACTGAACATGTTCGCTCCCTTCGGATTGGAATCTCACTTAAGATGGCGAAATACCCTGTGAAGTCCACTTCGCATGCACCTCTAGAGCGACGTTGTTGATTGTTTGAGCATGTGACTGCGTGTTTCTACTTGTTTTCTATTGTTACGCGCAGCATATTTCCCGCGGTCACAAACACAGCCACAGACAATGAATTGTTAGTTCGGTTAGTGAAGAAGAGCATGATGTATTTTGTTTAAAGTTTTTTTTGTTGTTGTTATTAACTGTTTTGAGAACTGGAAATGCACAATTTATGCATACAAATCTGTAGATATTAATAAATGAAGATGATTAAATTAGACCGATGCATAAAAAGTAATTCAGGCCCTGCATTTATTAAGACAAACCTAGTAAAAACGAATGCAGTCTATACACTGACTTGGCAGCTCTGTGAAATGTAATACAACAGTGCCACCTACTGTCGAAATGCATTAACATTAAAAGTGTGAGGTGAAACTTTTTTGCATAGACATAAGTAAATGGGTTTGTCAATTAGCCTGAAATAAAAAAATAAAATAAAAAATTCAGATCTTGTGCATCCTCACATTGGATTCCCGAGTTCATGTACAAAGTTTGGTTTCGATACGTGACAGAGTTCCTGAGATATGGACGACTCCCTGTTTGGCGACTACGCCGCCGATTTTGTTTGGCTGTGACGGGCAAACGCTTCCGAAAATCAAAAATCCTTCTAGTAACTTTTGTGAGGCTTGGTCCAAGGATCATGTACGTCCAGTTTCGTGAAGTTCGGACCAAATTTGTGACCTGTGAAAATTTTGTTTCGCTTTCTGTTCAATCCAATATGGCGGACGAACGACATGGACTCGTGATGTCATCTTCGCGAGCAACTTACACCGGTACTGACCGGACGTTTTAAAGTTGGAACGGTGTCTCTGTCTCAAAGGGCCTAGGCGCAGGAGATGCGAGAAAAAAGATGTCAAACTGTCTTTTATTTTCTAATTTAATTCCTCAATCAGCGCTGGACCGGCATTTTCTGTCTTCCGCTGAGCCCTGGCCGTAGACAGATCATGTGTTTTACCCTGTCAATGCAGTGGTCTGCGTTGCGCTGATCTTATTCACACTATCGAGTGTAGGTGCAGCATTCTAACATTGAGTCATAATGAGCTGTTTATGAAGAAATTATCCGCTTCCTAATTATGTCATTTTAATCACGAAATTGAAACATTAAAAAACAATTTGCTCTTTATGGTGTGCGAGTGATAGAGCGCGGCAGCAACGAACCATCAGCTTGCAGCGTAACAACATTGAATGCTCGGCCGAAAAGCTGATCATAGCTGTACAGGGCGCCTTATTATTTTTCATCTCGGCATTTTCTGTCTTCCGCTGAGCCCTGGCTGTAGACAGATCATGTGTTTTACCCTGTCAATGCAGTGGTCTGCGTTGCGCTGATCTTATTCACACTATCGAGTGTAGGTGCAGCATTCTAACATTGAGTCATAATGAGCTGTTTATGAAGAAATTATCCGCTTCCTAATTATGTCATTTTAATCACGAAATTGAAACATTAAAAAACAATTTGCTCTTTATGGTGTGCGAGTGATAGAGCGCGGCAGCAACGAACCATCAGCTTGCAGCGTAACAACATTGAATGCTCGGCCGAAAAGCTGATCATAGCTGTACAGGGCGCCTTATTATTTTTCATCTCCATAAATATATCTAGTAGTAAAGCTAATGCAAGGGCTAGAAATCTAGTAATCTTTTGCTGATACTTCCTTAGCTGTGTCTGAAACCGCTCACTCGTTCACTAATCCCTACATAGTTGAGTGCACTACATCAGCAAAGAATTTGGACGCTGACATAATTATCACGCGCCAGAGAGCTCAGACAATTTGTCATAAACATTACCTACCCATCTTTAATATTTCCTTTTTTTGGCTGTGTGAATTGTATGTAACCATTGTATGTATGTATTTTTCACGTTTATTGCGTTATTTGATTAAAAAAAAAGATAATAAAAACACTTGCTTGTCATATTTATTTACTTTTTAATTTATATGTGAAAATAAAAGAGAACAAAACACTACACAACACATTTGATTTTTCAAATATAGACATAACAGTATGTATAAATAAATAACCAGGCGTCTGGTCTTATAAATGATTGTTTTCTAACTCGGGTGCACCGTTGCCATGGTGGCATTTTTGTTTATTTTTCATTCGCGCTCAATCGCCTTATCGTGATGGATTGTGGGAAATAGTGTCTCAGCAAGTGTACATCGTATGTACACTCGAATTCAGAGAGGATTGTGGATAAAAGTAGTGAAGAATGTAGGGAATGATGTCGTTCACTCAGAATTCGGACACAAAATGGCCGACACCCTAAATAGTGCACTATATAGTGGATAGGGAGCGATTTCAGACACAGCTCTTGTCATCATGGAGAACGCAGTTCATGGTTGCATAGCAACGACAGACGCCACAGGAGAACAAGCGAAAGGAGACAGCAGCGCGCTCGCGTTTTCCACTTGTTTTTACACATCTAATGTGCGTTCCATTCGACAGGGTCCATATGCAGTGTTCACTGCTCCCCTACTCCCTGAGCACGGTATATCAGTTGAAGTGGACTTCACTGACAATCGCTCATTAGAAACGCCCAGCAAATGTCATCAAAGAAAGTCAACGACGGAGTCGCGCAGATTATGATATAATAAATATATATAGGACTACATTCATATTTTAATTTTTATTATTATATTATATATTTACAATTATATTGCACTATTTTACAACTACCTAAAATAAAATCACTTTACTTCACAAACTAGCTAAGCTGGCTGCATTCACTGAGGTAAATTATAATCATCAAAAATAGTATATGTAATATTCACAACAATAACCATTAAAAATTCTGTCATTTGTATAACAATGGCGAAATGTATTACTTACACACAACTCCTCCATCGTTTGTTATGACCGTTCTGACTGGTGATGACCTGATGCGCGAAATGACAGTTGGGTGTGTGATCATCGCTCTCCACTTCCTGTGAAGTGATGTATCGATGTTCCCTTATTCCCTATGCCGTGCGTAGTGCCCTTCGAACTGAACATGTTCGCTCCCTTCGGATTAGACTCTAACTTAAGATGGCGGAATACCCTGTGAAGTCCACTTCGCAGTCCACAACGCACCTCTAGAGCGACGTTGTTGATTGTTTGAGCATGTGACTGCGCGTTTCTCCTTGTTTTCTATTGTTATGCGCAGCATATTTCCCGCGCGCACAAACACAGCCACAGACAATTAATTGTTTGTTCGGTTATCGAAGAAGAGCATGATAAGTTTTTTTTTTTATTAACTGCTTTGAGGATTGGAAATGCACAATTCATGCATACAAATCTGTATATATTAATAAATGAAGATGATTAAAATAGACCAATGCAAAAAACGAAATTCATGCCTGCATTTATTAAGACAAACCTGGTAAAAACGAATGCAGTCTATACACTGACTTGGCTGCTCTGTGAAATGTAATACAACAGTGCCACCTACTGTCTAAATGCATTACCTAACATAAAAAGGTGAAACTCTTGCATAGACATAGGTAAATGGGTTTGTCTATTGCCCTTAAATAAAAAATAAAATAAAAAAATTCAGATCTTGTACATCCTCACATTGGAGTCCCGAGTTCATGTATAAAGTTTGGTTTCGATACGTGACAGAGTTCCTGAGATATGGACGACTTCCTGTTTGGCGACTACGCCGCTGATTTCGTTTGGCTGTGACGGGCAAACGCTTCCGAAAATCAAAAATCCTTCTAGTAACTTTGATGAGGCTTGCTCCAATGATCATGTACGTCTAGTTTCGTGAAGTTCGGACCAAATTTGTGACCTGTGAAACTTTAGTTTCGCTTTCTGTTCAATCCAATATGGCGGACAAACGACATGGACTTGTGATGTCATCTTCGCGAGCAACTTACACCGGTGCTGACCGGACGTTTAAAGTTGGAATGGTGTCTCTGTCTCAAAGGGCCTAGGCGCAGGAGCTGGCCAAATAGCTGGGGGGGGGGGTTGCCAAATAATGTAAATTTTTTTTTTTTTTTTATCTTGTACATCCTCACATTGGAGTCTCGAGTTAATGTACAAAGTTTGGTTTCGATACGTGACAACGTTCCTGAGATATGAACTACTTCCTGTTTTGGCGACTACGCCGCCGATTTCGTTTGGCTGTGACGGGCAAACGCTTCCGAAAATCAAAAATCCTTCTAGTAACTTTGGTGAGGCTTGCTCCAAGGATCATGTACGTCCAGTTTCGTGAAGTTCGGACCAAATTTGTGACCTGTGAAACTTTAGTTTCGCTTTCTGTTCAATCCACTATGGCGGACGAACGACATGGACTTGTGATGTCATCTTCGCGAGCAACTTACACCGGTACTGACCGAACGTTTTAAAGTTGGAACGGTGTCTCTGTCTCAAAGGGCCTAGGCGCAGGAGCTGGCCAAAATTTTTCTCCCGGGAATAATAATAATAATAATAATAATAAGAAAACTTAAGAAGAACAATAAGTGTGCGCTTTCAGCAAGCACACTTAATAATAAGAAAACTTAAGAAGAACAATAAGTGTGCGCTTTCAGCAAGCACACTTAATAAGAAGAAGAAGAAGAAGAAAACTTAAGAAGAACAATAAGTGTGCTGCTTTCAGCAAGCACACTTAACTTACGCTAGAGAAAAATATATTGATTACAATATAAAAAAAATGAAGCCTATTGTTTGGTGCGTTTTGCTTTTCAAACGCAGAGCGCGCTCCAAAATATGAAACATTCAAACGCAGAGCGCGCTCCAAAATATGATACATTCAAACGCAGAGCGCACTCCAAAATATGATACTTTCAAACGCAGAGCGCGCTCCAAAATATGATGCATTCAAACGCACAGCGCGCTCCAAAATATGATGCATTCAAACGCACAGCGCGCTCCAAAATATGATACATTCAAACGCAGAGCGTGCTCCAAAATATAATGCATTCAAACGCACAGCGCGCTACAAAATATGATGCATTAAAACGTACAGCGCACTCCAAAATATGATGCATTCAAATGCACAGCGCACTCCAAAATATGATACATTCAAACGCAGAGCGCGCTCCAAAATATGATACATTATGGTTACCATATTATACATATCTTCGTTTGAGCAGATATCCACAAACACAGTAACGGTTCAACTGCAATGTGAAGTTTATGCAACAATAACATGAACTAATAGTTAAGAATTCCTTACCTTACATCTTTCTTGTCTTCAAATCGCGTTCTTCTTCTTCTGAGGTAAATCCAATGTAAGCTCACAGCGAGTCTTCCAAACTCGACGAAAAGCAGAGACTTTGGTGAAGTTTGGTGCTTTGTTTTTGATGTAACGAGCGCGTTCGTGTGAGGCGTGGACGATTTGCATGTCAATCTCGTTTTGCGCGTGTGGGCGTGGTCAAATTAAAAATAATGAGTGAGCGCTTGAGAAACTGGACATCTTGTTGGTTTTATACAAATTACTTAAGCAGAGAATATTTGTTTTCAGTTTGAATCCGATCATTTAAAAGTACACACTTAAATGATAATAAAGATATATGGCTCATAAATGTGTGACAAGTATTCGCGCAGTTTTGTTTCAGTTTATAGACGTGCTCAAGAAAAAAAAGTTCAGCGAGACGGAGAGGCAGAAAGCACACCCTGTTTATTTTCTTTATTTTACAAAAGCGCAATGTTTTGATTTGATTGTAAGTGGACACATACAAAAGTAGACATCTCACAGATTATTTTTTTATATTTCTTTTTTCTGTATGACCATAAATGACGGAGTAATTTAAGTTTATTGTGCTACAATGTGAAGAAAATCCAGCAAAACGCGCGGGCGTGTTTGCCGACCCCAGAGGGTTAACTTCAAAGTAACCTATCGACCAGGAGAAAAGAATGTAAAAGCTGATTCCCTCTCTCGTCTATACCAACCTGAATCCATCTCCACAAATCCTGAACCTATCCTCCCTCCAGGGATTGTCAGCCCAATCCAGTGGAGTCTGGATAACCATATCGCCGAAACCACTTTATCTGAACCTGCTCTGCCGGGAGGTCCTGAGGGACGGACCTTTGTACCATCCCATCTACGTCTGTCCCTCATGGACTCAGTCCACACATCTCCGGGCTCTGGACACCCAGGCAGCCAACAAACCCTCTTGCTCCTCCTACAATGCTACTGGTGGCCCAATATGACCCAGGATATCTCCCGGTACGTAAAGAGATGCTCAGTCTGTGCCATGGCTAAAATCCCCAGAAGGCTTCCTGAAGGCAAACTTGTACCTCTACCTGTACCCACAATACATTGGTCTCATATCGGGGTGGACTTCATTACGGACCTTCCTTCATCAAATTCCTACACCTGTGTGTTGGTTGTTGTAGACCGTTTCTCAAAAGCCTGCAAATGTATCCCTCTGCCTGGTTTACCCACAGCCTTCGAGACTGCAGAGACTCTCTTCAACCAAATCTTCAGACATTTTGTCATACCCGAAGACATTGTATCAGACCGTGGTCCACAATTCATATCCAGGGTATGGAAATCCTTCTTCAACCTCCTGGGAGTATCTGTAAGTTTAACATCTGGATATCATCCGCAGTCGAATGGCCAGACTGAGAGGAAGATACAGGAGATCGGGAGGTACCCGCGGCCATATTGCCACGACCATCAGGACTGCTGGAGCCACTACCTACCCTGGGCCGAGTATGCACAGAACTCCCTACAGCAATCCACCACGGGTCTCACGCCCTTTCAGTGCATACTCGGCTACCAACCGCCGCTGTTTCCCTGGTCAGGAGAGCCTTCTGACGTTCCAGCAGTTTACCATTGGTTTCAAGGAGCGAGAGGGTCTGGGACTCAGCACACGTCCATCTGCAGAGGGCTGTTTGGAGACACAAGAGCCAGGCCGACGCAAGAAGATCAGCAACCCCCTTATACCAACCAGGGCAAATGGTCTGGCTCTCCACCAGGGACGTCCGTCTCCGACAGCCCTGCCGCAAGCTGAGACCCAGGTACATCGGGCCGTTCGCAATTCAGAGGCAGATCAACGAGGTCACCTACTGGTTAACACTCCCTTCACACTACCGCATCTCACCTTCATCCCATGTCTCACTTCTAAAACCATACACTAACCCTCTGATTCCTTCCTCCCCAGAGTCTGGTGCTGGAGACGTACCTCCTCCTCCTCCTCCTCCTCCTCCTGTGGATCCTTCTGAAGAAAACATCTACCGAGTCCAAGACATCCTCGACTCCCTGCGACAGGGCGGCCACTTAGAATATCTTGTAGACTGGGAGGGTTTTGGCCCAGAGGAAAGATGTTGGGTTCACCGTGATGACATCTTAGCTCCAACACTTCTACAAGACTTTCACGCTGCTCATCCCAGTCGTCCAGCACCGAGAGGTCATGGTCGTCCCCGTCGCTCGTAATTTCCGCCCTCATGAGCTGGCTGTGGAGGAGGGGGTACTGTCATGGAAACATCATCGACAGCACCAGACCTCCACACTCCGCCCACTCGTTCCATGTCTCCTGAGTACTGATCACCTTCACCTGTCATCGCCAACTGTCTGCAATCTGCACTCTCATCACCAGCACCATAAAGACACCACAGTTCCCTCAGTTCACTGTCTGGTCTCGTTGCTATTACCTCGACTACCTGACTCTCCTACGGGAATTCTCCAGCCTGTTATTCAGACTTACCTGCATCGTATTTACTCACCTGGCGTCCATGAGACATCCGTCCGCAACTCTGATTCTTCAGTCTTTTGCCTGTCGTCCGTCTACTTCCCAGCTCAACATCACCAAACCTGTACCAGATAAGAGACTCTGTCAATTCAAACATCATCATCCATTATCTAAATCATTCTTCAATTCATCTACTCACCTGCCGTGTCTGTTCCTGAGTGCTTTAAATAAACCATTGTATACTTTACCTGTTTGTGTGGTTGTGTGGTTGTGTTATGACACATGCATTCAGACTAGGCTACTATTACATTCTAAATAACTATTATATATACAGTGGGGAGAACAAGTATTTGATACACTGCCGATTTTGCAGGTTTTTCCACTTACAAAGCATGTAGAAGTCTGTCATTTTTATCATAGGTACTCTTCAACTGTGAGTGACGGAATCTAAAACAAAAATCCAGAAAATCACATTGTATGATTTTTAAGTAATTAATTTGCATTTTATTGCATGACATGAGTATTTGATACATCAGAAAAACAGAACTTAATATTAGGTACAGAAACCTTTGTTTGCAATTACAGAGATCATACGTTTCCTGTAGTTCTTGACCAGGTTTGCACACACTGCAGCAGGGATTTTGGCCCACTCCTCCATACAGACCTTCTCCAGATTGACCGTCATCTTGAACTTCTTCCATTTTCTAATAATTGCGCCAACAGTTGTTGCCTTCTCACCAAGCTGCTTGCCTATTGTCCTGTAGCCCATCCCAGCCTTGTGCAGGTCTACAATTTTATCGCTGATGTCCTTACACAGCTCTCTGGTCTTGGCCATTGTGGAGAGGTTGGAGTCTGTTTGAATGAGTGTGTGGACAGGTGTCTTTTATACAGGTAACGAGTTCAAACAGGTGCAGTTAATACAGGTAATGAGTGGAGAACAGGAGGGCTTCTTAAAGAAAAACTAACAGGTCTGTGAGAGCCGGAATTCTCACTGGTTGGTAGGTGATCAAATACTTATGTCATGCAATAAAATGCAAATTAATTATTTAAAAATCATACAATACTCACAGTTGAAGTGTACCTATGATAAAAATTACAGACCTCTACATGCTTTGTAAGTAGGAAAACCTGCAAAATTGGCAGTGTATCACAGTGGTTCCCAATCCTGGTCCTGGGGACCCACAGCTCTGCACAGTTTGTATGTCTCCCTCATTTAACACACCTGATTCAGATCATCATCTCGTTAGGAAAGAGCTCTATGAACTGAACTGGGTGTGTCAGATAAAGGAGACATGTAAAATGTGCAGAGCTGTGGGTCCCCAGGACCAGGATTGGGAACCACTGGTGTATCAAATACTTGTTCTCCCCACTGTGTATATATATATATATATATATATATATATATATATATATATATACACACTCACCTAAAGGATTATTAGGAACACCTGTTCAATTTCTCATTAATGCAATTATCTAATCAACCAATCACATGGCAGTTGCTTCAATGCATTTAGGGGTGTGGTCCTGGTCAAGACAATCTCCTGAACTCCAAACTGAATGTCAGAATGGGAAAGAAAGGTGATTTAAGCAATTTTGAGCGTGACATGGTTGTTGGTGCCAGACGGGCTGGTCTGAGTATTTCACAATCTGCTCAGTTTCTGGGATTGTCACGCACAACCATTTCTAGGGTTTACAAAGAATGGTGTGAAAAGGGAAAAACATCCAGTATGCGGCAGTCCTGTGGGCGAAAATGCCTTGTTGATGCTAGAGGTCAGAGGAGAATGGGCTGACTGATTCAAGCTGATAGAAGAGCAACTTTGACTGAAATAACCACTCGTTACAACCGAGGTATGCAGCAAAGCATTTGTGAAGCCACAACACGCACAACCTTGAGGCGGATGGACTACAACAGCAGAAGACCCCACCGGATACCACTCATCTCCACTACAAATTGGAAAAAGAGGCTACAATTTGCACGAGCTCACCAAAATTGGACAGTTGAAGATTGGAAAAATGTTGCCTGGTCTGATGAGTCTCGATTTCTGTTGAGACATTCAGATGGTAGAGTCAGAATTTGGCGTAAACAGAATGAGAACATGGATCCATCATACCTTGTTACCACTGTGCAGGCTGGTGGTGTAATGGTGTGGGGGATGTTTTCTTGGCACACTTTAGGCCCCTTAGTGCCAATTGGGCATCGTTTAAATGCCACGGACTACCTGAGCATTGTTTCTGACCATGTCCATCCCTTTATGACCACCATGTACCCATCCTCTGATGGCTACTTCCAGCAGGATAATGCACCATGTCACAAAGCTCGAATCATTTCAAATTGGTTTCTTGAACATGACAATGAGTTCACTGTACTAAAATGGCCCCCACAGTCACCAGATCTCAACCCAATAGAGCATCTTTGGGATGTGGTGGAACGGGAGCTTCGTGCCCTGGATGTGCATCCCACAAATCTCCATCAACTGCAAGATGCTATCCTATCAATATGGGCCAACATTTCTAAAGAATGCTTTCAGCACCTTGTTGAATCAATGCCACATAGAATTAAGGCAGTTCTGAAGGCGAAAGGGGGTCATACACAGTATTAGTATGGTGTTCCTAATAATCCTTTAGGTGAGTGCATATATATATATATATATATATATATATATATATATATATATTTATCGAGATATATATATATATATATATACATAATTGTGTTTGTGTGTGTGTGTGTGTGTGTGTGTGTGTGTGTGTGTGTGTGTGTGTGTGTGTCTGTTGGTTGTTGATTCATTACAATTAATGACAATTTCTGTTTGGGCCTTAAGTTCCTTAAAAAATGGTATGATATTTTTGCATGTTATTGGTTTTTATCGGCAACCTTTTATGTTTTAATGAACTATTTTGTTTTAGAATTGTTCTACTACTTAAATTCGTCCGTAAACACCTCAGGTTATGACTGTAACCATGGTTCCCTTTCAGTCGAGAACGTTAGACGTAGTCGACGTCGACTGAATGGGATCACGCTAGGAAGCCTATCTTCTTCGAGCATGCTTGAACGAGCCAATGCGCGTAATGGCGACTTGAATTGCATCACGCACTCTGCCCCGCGAGATGGGTATAAATATGGAAGCAGATGCATACACCATCTTTCACTTCAACGAGCGAGTGTGTCGGTGCTTCTTCAGGAAGTCTTTCCCTGGCTGGTGTTTCTTCAGCGCAAGCAGCGGTGGCCGCAAGCTCTTTGAGCACTCAACTGCTGTTCTACCAGAAAGACTCGGGAGATAAAATGATATAACAAGTGTAAATTTATTAATAGCTCAGCAAGCATAATTTTATAAAGTCTTTGGCGTAGGCCCCGTCCTTAGCAAGCAATGCGAGGGTAACGGAATCTGCAAATCCCGCCTGAAGATGAAGGCAGGGGCGCAGCCGACCCCCTGGAGGTAAAGGAAGGGACCATCCTGGTGGTGGTGGGGAGGATGGATGGAAAGAACCATCTTGGAGGTGGTTGGGGAGGATGGAGGTAATTGGCGCCGTCAGTATCTGCGAACTCAGACAAATGTAAGTAAGTACCATTCTTTTATACTAAGAATGTTAACACATGATTGGTTAGAAGTGAGTTAATACATGACGGGCTGATTGAGTCTTCCTGGCAGAACTTAACGCTAAGCTTACATTTCTAACAGCATCACATTCTATTTGTGTTTGTTTGTCTGACGGCCGGTTGAGGGCGAGAAGAGTGATTGCTTCACTGGTACAGGCTGCACCATCCCTGTCAGTGTTGCAGCGATCATTACCCTGGGTGCTCCGGCACTGGTGAGAGGTTTCTCACTTCCTGAAAGAGCAACACGGGTGTGTTTGCATCTTTTTCAAGATGTCATTCCGCCCGTTAGTTTCTGGATGTGGTCGTTCCCTGTCCCCTTCTGACAGTCACGATTTCTGCCTCACGTGTTTGGGTGTTCAGCACGCTGAGGCAGCTTTTGTGGACGGTTCATGTTCCCATTGCGGGAATATGACTGTCTCGGTGTTGAGATCGAGACTCACTTTCCTCCGCAAAGGTGCAGTCCCCATTACCACGCCCCACCCCAGGGTGCCATGTGGGATGGGTGATCGGAGATCAGTGATGGAGTTTATGCCCGGTAACCATTCCCTCTTGGCTCCTCACTCCTCCATCACACCGATATCACTGGAGCCCCCTGCTGAGAGCACTGGTCCCTCTGTAATGGACCGACCAGATGTCTCACTCGCGGCTCCCCCAGAGGACAGGATGCCAATCGCAGCATTGGAGGGTGAGCTGATCTTTGGAGATGACGACTCGGCTGCGTTATCCCCTTCGGTGAGTGTGAGGTTGCCCGAGCCAGATCCTCAGTTGTCAGCTATGCTGAAACGGGCCGCAGAGGCTGTCGGGCTCGAGTGGAACCCTCCACCGTGTCCCGCTCAGTCTCGGTTGGATGATTGGTATCTTGGGGCGGGCCATGCTGGTTCTCAGCCCGCCGCCCCAGTGCCCTTCTTTCCCGAAGTGCATGGAGAGCTTACTAGATCGTGGATGGCACCTTTTACTGCCGGAAGCGACTTGGAGAGTTTTTCCCCCCTCACTACCCTTGATGGAGGAGCGGTGGAGTGTTACAAGGCTATTCCCCCAGTCGAGCGGTCTGTCGCGGATCACCTGTGCCCGGCGGCCCCTGCAGCCTGGGCGGGAGATCCTCGTTTCCCCCTCAGGCATGTGGTCGCTCGTCTGTTCTTACGGACAGAGCGTACAGAGCCTGTGGGCAAGCTGCTTCCTCTTTGCATGCCCTGGTGTTGCTTCAGGTCTACCAGGCCAAAGCACTCATGGACATGCACAAGGGCAGTCTAGGCCATGCGCTCACCAGTGAGCTCTGCACCGCAACTGACTTGGCTCTCCAGAGCACAAGCGTTGCGGCTTGCGCGATCAGCCTAGCGATGTCCACCCTGGTGGTCCAGGAGCGCTATAGCTGGCTCAACCTGGCCGATGACAACGCAGTGCTGAAGTGCCAACTAGTCTCTCCCTATGGAGGATCCCACTACCACTCTACAGATAAGGCGTTGTCGGGAAAATTCGTCTCGCGGTCCTACCCCAAAGCAACAAATAAAATAAAATTCCTTATCAAAATTTATAAGGAAAGACAAGTATTTTGTTTAGGCTTGGCTTGTAGGGAATTCCAAACCTGCGTATATTCTAACGCACATAACTATAGAACCCATTCTAAATGCGCATGTGACCGCCATCAGCGTTTCTCACAGGTTCGCGTTTAAAGTCTGTGTAGAGAGAATGGTGTCGTCTTAGCGGCCCCTAATTTAATAACAAATGATCATTGCGACGGAACCAAATTAATTAAAACTAACTTTAGATGGAAATAACTTAACTCTGCTGTAAAGCCGAAACAATCTCTGTTACCTTAAATTATACGCTTATCTCTGTAAAGCTGCTTTGAGACAATCTACATTGTTAAAAGCGCTATATAAATGAAGATGACTTGACTTGACTTGACTTGATTTACAGGATGCGGACAAGGTGTCGGTTCCTGGACATTTTCCCAGGTTGGGCTGTTTGGCGACGCGGTGGAGAGTTGCACCCAACAGTTCTCTACCGCCCATGCGCAGTCGGAGGCAATCCGACACATCCTGCCCCGGCGGCCGCTGCTGCCATCAACCCGCCACCGGTGGCAGCTCCTCCACCTGCTCGTCGCCGAGGGCATCCCCTTGCCGCCGCTTCCGCTCCCTCTGGTCTACAGCAGCAGCCTTTACCCAGGCCTCAGCGTAGAGCGAGCCGCAGGCAGGCCGCCCAGCCTGTATCAGTCACTGCCAAGCCAGGTGGCAACTGTAAGACTAAGCGTCCCTGATACAGGCTCTTCAGACGGTTACCGTTCCCCCACTGGCTCTCCGGAGTCCAGTGATACCCCAATTGTCACAAGAGAATTCCTCTGTTCCTGGACCCCAAGAGGGTCAAACTGGCAGTGTGCGACCCTGTAAAGCCTTGCACCCCTCAGTCCCCTCTTGTGTTGCCAGCCGGCAGTCGGGTACGGTCCGAGGACCCGATTACGCCTTCTCCCGTCACTCCTGCCGACCAATGGAGTCAGGTAAGTGTTGCCTCGCACACTCAGACCTCGCTTTGGGCCGCCTCCGGGCCTTCCAAACCAGGTGCCTGTCCTCCACCCCGCTGCCCCACTCCGGGTACGTCTGTGGTGCCTCTGTCCCGGTTTGTGGAAGTCTGGAGAGAGCTTCACGGCCGGTCCAGCTGGCTCCTCCGTACCATCAGACTCGGCTACACGATTCAGTTCTTCCGGCATCCGCCCAAGTTCAGTGGCGTTCTGTACACTTCAGTGTTGATCGAACGTGCCCCTGTTATGTGTGCGGAAATCGCAGTCCTACTGGCGAAGGATGCGATAGAACCGGTTCCGTAAGCCGATATGAAGTCAGGCTTCTACAGCCCATACTTCATTGTACCCAAAAAAGGAGGTGGGTTACGGCCAATCTTGGACCTGCAACGCTTGAATCGGGCTCTTCACAAGCTCCCGTTCAAGATGTTAACGCACAAATGCATCTTTCGATGCATCCGTCCCCAAGATTGGTTTGCAGTGGTCGACCTGAAGGATGTGTACTTTCATGTCTCCATCCTTCCGCGACACAGGCCATTCCTGCGTTTCGCGTTCGAGGGTCGAGCTTATCAGTACAAAGTCCTACCCTTCGGGCTGGCCCTGTCTCCCCGCGTCTTTACGAAAGTCGCGGAGGCAGCTATTGCTCCTATGAGAGAGCGTGGCATTCGCATCCTCAACTATCTCGACAACTGGCTGATACTAGCTCAGTCCCGGGAACAGTTGTGCGAACACAGGAATGTGTTGCTCCAACATATCAGCCAGTTGGGTCTTCGGGTCAACCGGGAAAAGAGCAAACTCGCTCCCGTGCAGAGGATCTCTTTTCTCGGTATGGAGCTGGACTCGGTCCTCACAGAGGAACGTGTCCAATCATTGCTGACCAGCCTGAGTATGCTCAAGAGCAGAGAAGAGGTTCCACTGAAACATTTTCAGAGGCTCCTGGGGCATATGGCAGTCGCAGCCGTAGTAATACCGCTCGGTTTGCTTCATAAAAAAAAAAAAAAAAAAAAAATCCAAAATGGCGCCGCGGATGGCTGCTTCGGTTTTGAGCTCCTCAGTACTTTTACTGTTTTTGTTTGTTTGTCCTGTTTTATGTAACCTTTTCCCCGTCAGTTTAACTAGGAACGAACTCCTAGACATCAGGAACAACACACCAAACGACATTTTGCCGACTTTTGAGCATTCCGACATTTTATTAGACATCCTAGTTGGCGGAGCTGCGATCCTGTACAAGCGCTTCAAAAGACGCAAACGAGGGAAACGCGCGGGCGCGCTCGTGAAGTTTCGACAGCGCGGATTCAGGACTCCGCTGCCGAGCATTCACTTGGCAAATCTCCGTTCTCTAGCAAATAAAACAGACGAACTACTACTTCTCACCCGCACAAACAAGGACTTTTCAAACTCGGCTGCTCTTTGCTTCACAGAAACATGGCTGAACGGTTCCATACCGGACAGTGCGCTAAATCTAACGGGCTTCCAGCTGTTCAGAGCGGATCGCGTCGCCGAGTTAACTGGGAAAACGAGAGGCGGTGGATTATGTTTTTATATCAACGAAGGCTGGTGTTCAGATGTGACAGTGTTGACGAAGATGTGCTGCCCTAATTTGGAAGCTCTCTTCATTAACTGTAAGCCTTTTTATTCGCCGCGGGAGTTTTCCTCATTTATTCTGGCGAGTGTGTACATCCCCCCTGACGCGTGTGTGAGCGCGGCATTGCAACAGCTGGCTGATCAGATCACACAAACGGAGCAAAGTTACCCGGACTCTTTCACTATCATTCTCGGCGATTTTAATAAAGCTAATCTCACCCGTGAACTGCCTAAATTCAGACAGCACATCACCTGCCCCACCAGGGACACTAACATACTGGACCATTGCTACACTGCTTTAAAGGACGCATACCACTCTGTCCCCAGAGCAGCTTTGGGACTCTCTGATCATTGTTTGGTTCATCTTCTCCCAGCCTACAAGCAGAAACTTAAATCTGCTAAGGCAGTTGTAAGAACTGTAAAGAGATGGACCAGCGAAACAGAGCAGGTCTTACAAGGTTGTTTTGACTGCACTGATTGGAGTGTTTTTGAGGCTGCAGCCACTGATCTGGATGAGCTCACTGACACTGTGACATCTTACATCAGCTTCTGTGAGGACATGTGTGTCCCCACTAGGACTTTTTTAACATATAACAACGATAAGCCATGGTTCACTGCAAAACTAAAACATCTTCGTCAGGCCAAAGAGGATGCCTACAGGAGTGGGGACAGAGCCTTGTACAAACAGGCCAAATACACACTGACAAAGGAGATCAGAGAAGCTAAGAGGAGCTTCTCTGAAAAGCTGAAAAGCCAGTTTTCAGCTAACGACCCTGCATCAGTGTGGAAAGGCCTGAAAGCCATCACCAGCTACAAAACACCATCCCCCAACACTGTTGAGAATCAACGACTGGCCGACGATCTCAATGTATTTTACAGTAGATTTGAAAAGCCTGCTCTCACACCCCACACCCGCTCTGACCGTCTCTACACACAACCATCAACACCCCCCTCCCTCCCCCATACTGCTTCTCAGCCTGCACCTCAGATCAGTGAGGAGGATGTATGCAGAGTCTTCAGGAAACAGAAGATAAGGAAAGCCAAAGGCCCAGACGGTGTCTCACCAGCCTGTCTCAAAGCCTGCGCTGTCCAGCTGTCATCCATCTTCACACTGATTTTCAACAGATCACTGGAGCTGTGTGAAGTCCCCTCCTGCTTCAAACACTCCACCATCATCCCGGTACCCAAGAAACCTAAAATCTCTGGACTTAACGATTACAGACCTGTTGCTTTGACATCTGTGGTCATGAAGTCATTTGAGAGACTGGTGCTGGCCTACCTGAAGGACCTCACTGGACCCTTGCTGGACCCCCTGCAGTTTGCTTATCGAGCAAACAGGTCTGTGGATGATGCAGTCAACATGGGACTGCACTACATCCTCCAACATCTGGACAAACCAGGGACTTATGCAAGGATCCTGTTTGTGGACTTCAGCTCCGCTTTCAACACCATCGTCCCGGATACCCTCCTGAATAAACTAACCCAGCTCTCTGTGCCCTCCTCCATCTGTCAGTGGATCATCAGCTTCCTGACAGGCTGGCAGCAGCTAGTGAGGCTGGGAAAAGTCACATCTCGGACCCTTACCATCAGCACTGGTGCCCCCCAAGGGTGCGTTCTCTCCCCACTGCTTTTCTCCCTCTACACAAATGACTGTACCTCCAAAGACTCCTCCGTCAAGCTCCTGAAGTTTGCAGACGACACCACAGTCATTGGCCTCATCCAGGACGGTGACGAGTCTGCTTACAGACAAGAGGTTGAACAGCTGGCTGTCTGGTGCAGTCATAACAACCTGGAGCTGAACACGCTCAAAACTGTGGAGATGATAGTGGACTTTAGGAGAAACCCCCCTGCACTCCCCCCTCTCACCATCATGGACAGCACTGTGACAGCAGTGGAGTCATTCAGGTTCCTGGGCACTACCATCTCTCAGGACCTGAAGTGGGACAATCACATTGACTCCATTGTCAAAAAGGCCCAACAGAGGTTGTACTTCCTTCGTCAACTGAAAAAGTTCAACCTACCACAAGCGCAGATGACTCAGTTTTACTCAGCTGTTATTGAGTCGGTTCTGTGCACTTCTATAACTGTCTGGTTTGGGTCAGCCAGCAAATCAGATATAAGAAGACTACAACGGACTGTTAGGACAGCTGAAAGGATCATTGGTGTACACCTCCCCAACCTTCAGGACTTGTACAATGCCAGAGTGAAGAAACGGGCAGGGAACATCATCACAGACCCCTCCCACCCCGGCCAAAACCTGTTTGCACTTCTGCCGTCAGGCAGACGTTACAGATCTCTGCGCACTAGAACATCTAGGCACAAAAACAGTTTTTTCCCCCATGCTATCTCCAGCTTAAACAGCTAAAACAGCAATTAACACCTGCTGTATAATTCATTCAGTACTTGAGAGAGAAGCAAGAGGTTTTTTTGTGTAAATACATATACAAATTTTATTTATAGAGCTGTACACACAATGCACAAATCTGTACATAACTGTTTCAGATGTATACTATAACTATTATTATTGTTTATTCTATTTATTTATGTTCTCATTTAAATACCTGTTCTAATGTCATATATGTATGTATGTACCAAGAGCTCCTGTAAAAACCACAAAAAATTCCTTGTGTGTTTGTGCACACTTGGCGAATAAAGCTCATTCTGATTCTGATTCTGATTCTGATTCTGATATGAGACCGCTTCAGCACTGGCTTCATGACCGAGTCCCGAGGGGAGTGTGGCACAGCGGCACGCTCCGTGTGAGAATCACCCCAGCCTGCCGAAAAACTCTCAGCCTGTGGTTAGACCGTTCGTTTCTCCGGGCCGGAGTGGCCCTAGAACAGGTGCAGTAGCGGGGATCTGGACGGGCCCCCAACTGCATTGGCACATCAACTGCCTCAAGTTGTTTGCAGTGCACCTTGCCTTGATACACCTCAAAACGTCGCTGCTCGGCAGCCATGTACTGGTCCGTACGGACAACACTGTGGCCGTTGCGTACATCAACCATCAAGGTGGTCTACGCTCCGTTGCATGTCGCAACTCGCCCGTCACCTCCTCCTATGGAGTCAGAAGCATCTGAGGTCGCTTCATGCCACTCATATCTCCGGCCTGCTCAATTGTGCTGCCGATGCGCTCTCACGACAGCTTGTGGTCAGAGGAGAGTGGTGACTCTGTGATCTGGGTCCACTTCGGGGCCGCATAGATAGATCTGTTTGCCTCTCCGGACTCGTCCCATTGCCAGTTTTTCTATTCCCTGACCGAGGGGACCCTCGGCAGGGACGCGCTGGCACACAGCTGGCCTCAGGGCCTCCGCAAGTATGCGTTTCCCCCAGTGAGCCTTCTTGCATAGACACTGTGCAAAGTCAGGGAGGAAGAGGAGCAGGTCTTGCTAGTCGCTCCTTATTAGCCCGACCGGTCCTGGTTCCCCGGACTCATACTCCTCTCAACAGCCCCTCCCTTGCCCATCCCTCTGAGGGGTCCTCCTCTCTCAGGGACGGGGCACCATATGGCACCCGCGTCCAGACCTCTGGAAACTCCATGTCTGGTCCCTGGACGGGACGCGGAGGTTCTAGGTGATCTACCACAGTCAGTCGTAGACACCATCACTTCTGCGAGAGCGCCCTCTATGAGGCACACTTACACCTTGAAGTGGAACCTATTCATTGAATGGTGTTCTTATCACGGAGAAGACCCCCGAAATTGCCCGATCTGCGCCGTGCTTTCTTTCCTGCAAGAGGGGTTGGAGCGAGGGCTGTCTCCCTCCACCCTCAAAGTGTATGTTGCCTCTATTTCCGCACATCCTGATGCAGTGGATGGGAGATCCTTTGGAAAGCATGACCTGATCGCCAGGTTCCTGAGGGGTGCGAGAAGATTAAATCCGCCTGTCTTTGAAAACAGTTCTCCTGCTTGCTTTGGCCTCCATCAAGAGGGTAAGGGACCTGCATGCATTTTCGGTCAACGAATCGTGCCTGGAGTTCGGGCTGGCTAACTCTCATGTTGTACTGAGACCCAGGCCTGGATATGTGCCCAAGGTTCCTACCACTCCCTTTCGGGACCAAGTGAGGAACCTGCAAGCACTGCCCCCGGAGGAGGCAGACCCAGCCCTGGCTTTTCTCTTTCCAGTCCGTTCCCTACGGATATATGTTGACAGAACGCAAAGCCTCAGGACCTCAGATCAGCTCTTCATCAGTTATGGAGGCCAGCAGAAGGGAAAGGCTGTCTCAAAGCAGAGGTTGGCCCACTGGATAGTGGATGCCATCATCTTGAAGTATGAGTCCCAAGATGTACCTTGTCCCTCGGGATTGCAAGCTCACTCCACTCGGAGTGTAGCCGCCTCCTGGGCGTTGGCGCAAGGTGCCTCGCTTACAGATGTTTGTAGAGCTGCGGGCTGGGCAACAACTAACACGTTCGCTAGATTCTATAGCCTACGTGTCGAGCCGGTTGCTTCCCGTGTGCTCTCTTCACAAAGAAGCCAGTTAACACTGTAAGCCCCACTCGATGTGTCAGCTTGCCCTCCTATGGACTGGATACGTGTGCCATCTTGCTCCAGTTGAGTTCCCCTTCGGTAGAACCCTGTTGTGCTCCTCCATACCCCCTGTGGCTCGGACGTGGCGGAGCGTCCAATGCTAGGCCTACCACTCGTAGGCGTTGGTGGAACTTGTGCTAGGCTGGGTCCATATGTTGTGATCCCTACGGCGATCCCATATGTGTATTTTTCCACGGTACGGCTCCCTGCGGTGAGCCCGTGTCTTTCCCTTGGCAGAGTTTCTGCCGTCACTGTTTTGGTTGATCCTCCCCCCTGTTATAGGCTGGAGTCATCCCAGTGACATCCCATATGTTGTGCTGCCCTACATTTCGCCCAGTTCATATGTGTATCTCCCACGATTCCCCCCTTCGGGCTGGATGTGGCTTCCGTAGCGTCCCTTCCTTCCATCAACAGGGCACACTTTCACAGTGTTATCCAAGCCTACTGAGCGGGTCTTGCGGAACACCAGTGACTTCCTGGCCTAAGCCCTGTCCTATCACCGCCTCAAGATGCGGGAGGTTCAGCAGGCTATTGTCTAGGCACTGGAAGGTGGCAACTCTAGTAGTTTTTCTACTCTGTTTTCCAGGGTTAAGATCCCATTCAGTCGACATCGACTACGTCTGATGTTCTCGACTGAAAGGGAACGTCCTGGTTGCGCATGCAACCCACCATTCCCTGAAGGAGGGAACGGAGGACGTAGTCCCTTTGCCACTATAGCTGGACCACCGCTGACACCTGACGCTCGGCTCCTCAGCGAAAAAAAGATGGTGTATGCATCCGCTTCTGTATTTATACCCGTCTCGCGGGGCGGAGTGCATGATGCAATTCACGTCGCCATTGCGCGCATTGGCTCGTTCAAGCATGCTCAAAGAAGATAGGCTCTCTAGCGTGATCCCATTCAGTCGACATCGAGTACGTCCTCTGTTCCCTCCTTCAGGAAACGGTGGGTTGCATACGCAACCAGAACGTTCCTTGAGAAGGGGAATGAGACACTGCGTTTTGGATTGACGCTATTGGGACGCCAACAAGGATAACCAGGTCTTTTAAGAATGGAGCAAGAGATCTTGCTTTAATACACGCAATGGTTGAAGAGGGAACACCTCACTCAGCCCTAAGGCTCGAAAGGGCAGCTTGCCAAAGGGAGCCTGCTGTGTTAACCATTTCCAGTGGCTACCATCTCTGATGTTGCTGCCTCTCCGAGGAGGAGCTTTGCACAGAGGCAAAATGTGCCTCGGCAACATGTGGGGCCTGAGCTGCGAGGCGTAGACACTTGTTTTACATCCATCGAAACTAAGGACAAAAGCAAACAGAGCTTTCTCATTGAGAATTTCTCACAATGAGCGCATTCAGAACCCTCGAGAACAGAACGTGCAGGCTCCTCGCCTAGACAATAAACGCACAGTTTTGTGTGTTTTCTCAGGTGTCAAATATTTGGGACAGGGAAGCACCCACTTCCTTAAACACTTGCTAGGGATTTGCCGTTCTGGATACTGCCTTCACCACACGCTAACAATACAAGCAGCTCCTGGAGACAAAAAAAAAACCCTCTTATACTTCAGGGCGCTCTGTTTAAGACATCACTAGCTGTCGCCAGCCAATGAAATTGGAGTGTTCACAAGTGTATTCAAAAGTTTTAATTAAGAGAAAGTAAATACTTAATTCCTCTCTAAACACAAATTGACCATTGTCTTTTAACAAATGAGAAAATGGTTATTTGGGTGCAGACAGCAACCATCTGCCCTTCTTCACCATGAGAGAGGATCTCTCGGAGGAAAATCGACTGTTTTCTTTGGATCAGGGTGGCTTACTTTCTCACAGCTGGGCTGTCAATCAGAGAGCTCTGTTGCTGCTCTTCTCTTTCATGCTTTCAGCAGGGATTAACACTGGGTAACTATGGCAACAAGTAATTTTAGACTACATTAATTCAGTGTTTCCTTTTGTTTTCACAAAATTTGCTTCCTCTGAGGAACTCAACATAAAAGTTTTTGAACTGGTTAGATTCCTAAACAATTTTATCTTGTTGCTTCAAGAAAAAAAATATTTTAAATAATTGTCTTTTCTAAAGTTGCTCATTTAGATCTATTCTATCATGTTTTATGTGTCTAGCCACATCAATATTTTTATACCATCTTCTTAATTAATGAGACATTCCAAAGTCCTAATTTGAAACCAACAGGGTGATTTTGACTTCTAGTTAAATTAACAACTTGACCATTTTTCATAAAGCCCTGGTCAAGCATGTTTGTTACCAAGAATGTCATTGCAAAGCTTTGCAGGATGACCTCTTGGCAACAGGACTGACTGTGACAGAGCTGTTAGTGGGCGGTAATTAGGAATCATGGGGGCGAGTAGCGGCTGTGAACATGAGTATACACACACAGATGCAGTGTACTAAAGGCACAGATGCCAGATTCTAAATGGATTCTTAATGGTCAGACTATGATGTCATCCCTATTTACCACCAAACTGTTGAGTGAGCAGTAATGATCAGGGCTCTTTAACGAGCAGACAGTGCATGATTTCAAAGAAAAAGTTTAGAAACACAATGATTTATGAAATGGAAATATTGATAATGTATTATTATTATTAATATTATTAATTTAAACTGAAGAATTTAATTCTACATCAGTTAATACAGTTTTTAGATTAAATGCAGGGTAGGTGATTTGTTCCAGAAACATTCTTTGTTATGCTGGTTGAAAGTATCTTCACATCCTGATAGCAATCACTAAGTTAAGTGGTCTAAATGTATTTATATATTTTTTTTGTGATTCAAATTTATGCGTTTCAATGATGACACTATCAATGCTGAAGTGAATCTGCAGCAGATAGGTGGTACGAGTCAGTGATCTTTAAGTTGTTTATGTTAATTATAATTGTAATGTTATGTGCTTTGAGACATGAGGTAGTTTAACGCCGTCTCTCGTGATTCTTTTGTTTGGTCCTAGCTGTATGAGTTCATGTGTTTTGGAGTGGCTTTGTAGAGCACTCTGAAGGGGGGTGGGATCTTATGCTTAAGCTTGCTATTGCTAGCCTCTTCAAAAAATACCTTCCCTACTTTTAAATTACCTACCTACCTTACCTTTACAATTGCAGAGAGGCTAGCAATAGCAAGTTAGCTATTCATAATTACAAAACCAGATAAAATGCAATTAACTGCATTTATTTGATGAAAAAAAAACAGTAAAACAGCAATTTTATTATGGCAATTTAAAATAACTGTTTCCTATTTTAATATGAATAATTTTAACATTTATTGAAATAGAAATCTTTTGTAGTATTATAAATGTCTTCAATGTCATTTTTAAAGGTGCTGTATGTAGGATTCAGCGGCCTCTAGCGGTGATGTTTCAGATTGCAACCAATAAGTTTACAAGCGCGTGCTCTTGCCATTGTAGTCCTGGACCTGGCCTGTAGACCCGTTCACAATTTGGTGTTGGGGGAATTTCTCACTTGAACTGAGTTAGTGGGTCTCTAGACATGAAAAATCACCGAGGTGCTTGTCGGCCATAGTGCCACAAATTACGTAATGATCAAATCAAATATGGCCGCCATTGCATGCTGATGAAAATCCAACTTCTTTGTTTGTGAATGTTTATACACATGTAATACCTCTATTTTGACTAATTATGGTATGTTGAATTCATTTCTGCAATTGATATGACCATATTGGGTTATTGTGACCTTGCAAGGGCATGGTCAAGGTCATAGAAAAGAAAAGAGCAGCAAGAGCCTTCTCACAACTTTCAACAGGATTGGCTCATGTTCAAGCTACCAGACAATCAGATTTGCCCTCAGTCTTCCCACTAACTATGCTGTGAAATGCTCAGAAGATGGAGAGACACCCATACCAAGTACTTTTACAAGGGAGGATTATACTATGGCAGGCATGGACAACTCCGATTATGCTGATAAATCATCACTTTCTGGTACCAAGGGTTCACACTATGCAGCATTAGTACTGTTCCAAGATGCCACAGTGAACAGACCCCTTCATAAGCCTCCAGTCTCAAGCACAGGATTAAGCCATGCTGATCCAATCCTGCAGACAAAGTTGCCATGCCAAGAGGTACCTCACCATGCCAAGCCAGTGGTCTGACCTGTCCTGCCACCAGACATGCTGCTGCATCCTGAAAACAAGCAAGCAACATTACTTGATGTTGCAACTGCCAAAAGTGTATCTGGAAAGCATGAATTCTTGATCAGTCTGATCCACTGCGGTGCATCAGCAGGAGACCCTCTGATATGGGCCGCTGTGCACACACTTGTCTCATCTGCTGTGGTGCCGATGATGCGTGTTGGCTTCCTCTCTGTCATACCAAGACCCATTACTGAGCGTGCCGACCATCAGACATTGCCTCACCAACTTTCAGAGTGTTCGCAGACAACTGAATCAGGCGTCAATGGCGATTTGGTGTGATGAAAGTGTGTTTGCCCTGGCTGTAGATATTTACCTGCATGAGACAGAACAGTTCAAGGATCTGTTCCTCTGCATGGGACCTTTCCATTGGACCCGTGTTCTACTCAGATGCCAGGGAAAACTGCTTCGAGGTTCTGGCCTGGATGATGCATTGGTGGAGTGTGAAGTGTTTGGACCTGGCGTGATAGAGTCTGTCAAGTCAAGTCATCTTCATTTATATAGCGCTTTTAACAATGTAGATTGTTTCAAAGCAGCTTTACAGAGATAAGCGTATAATTTAAGGTAACAGAGATTGTTTTGGCTTTATAGCAGAGTTAAGTTATTTCCATCTAAAGTTAGTTTTAATTGATTTGCTTCTGTCGCAATGATCATTTGTTATTAAATTAGGGGCCGCTAAGACGACACCATTCTCTCTACACAGACTTTAAACGCGAACCTGTGAGAAACGCTGATGGCGTTCACATGCGCATTTAGAATGGGTTCTATAGTTATGTGCGTTTGAATATACGCAGGTTTGGAATTCCCTACAAGCCAAGCCTAAACAAAATACTTGTCTTTCCTTATAAATTTTGATAAGGAATTATATTTTATTTGTTGCTTTGGGGTAGGACCGCGAGACGAATTTTCCCGACAACGCCTTATCTGTATAGTGGTAGAGGGATCCTCCATAGGGAGAGACTAGTTGGCACTTCAACACTGCGTTGTCATCGGTCTAGGCGAAGGTCCTTCGTCAGATCTGGATACGGCCTGGATCCGGCAGGCTGCAGGAAAACCTTGGGATAAACACAGACACTAAAATTAGCGTAGATGCCATTCTTCTCATGATGTAACGAGTACATCAGGATTTTTGGAAAGTGTTCCCGGTTCCGGCTGACCTACTATATGCAGCCTAACATATAAAATTATAGAAGTCTATAATGTATTATGTGAATGCTAGGTCAAAGAGATGTGTCTTTAATCTGGCTTTGAACTGACAGAGTGTGTCTGCTTCCCGGACAATGGTAGGAAGACTGTTCCAGAGTTTTGGTGCTAAATAGGAAAAGGATCTACTGCCAGCAGTCGATTTTGATATTCTAGGTATTATCAACTGGCCGGAATTTTGAGATCGTAATAGACGTGAAGGACTATAATGCGTTAAGAGCTCGCTCAAGTACTGCGGAGCTAAACCATTCAGTGCTTTGTAAGTAATCAGCAATATTTTAAAATTGATGCGATGTTTAATAGGGAGCCAATGCAGTTCTGACAGAACTGGGCTAATATGGTCATACTTCCTGGTTCTGGTAAGAACTCGAGCTGCTGCGTTTTGAACTAGCTGTAGTTTGTTTATTAAGCGTGCAGGGCAACCACCCAGCAGAGCATTACAATAATCTAGCCTTGAGGACATGAACGCATGAACCAATTGTTCCGCATTTGTCAATGAGAGCATATGACGTAATTTAGATATATTTTTAAGATGGAAAAATGCAGTTTTACAGATACTGGACACGTGACTTTCAAATGAAAGATTGGTATCAAAGAGCACACCCAGGTTCCTAACCGATGACGAAGACTTAACAGAGCAGCCATCGAGTGTTAGACAGTATTCTAGATTATTACGTGAGGAAGTTTTTTGTCCAATAATTAGAAACTCTGTTTTTTCAGAATTTAGAAGTAGGAAATTACAAGTCATCCAATTTTTTATATCTGCTATGCATTCCGTTAATTTTGTGAATTGATAAGTTTCGTTAGGTTTTGAAGAAATATAGAGCTGAGTATCATCGGCATAACAGTGAAAGCTAATGCCATGTTTCCTAATGATATCTCTTAAGGGTAGCATGTACAGAGTGAACAGCAGCGGTCCTAGTACTGAGCCTTGTGGTACGCCATACTGAACTTGTGATCGATGAGACATCTCATCATTTACTGCTACAAATTGATAACGGTCAGATAAGTATGATTTAAACCATGCTAGTGCATTTCCCGTAATGCCAACATAATGTTCTAATCTATTTAAAAGAACGTTGTGGTCGATGGTGTCAAATGCAGCACTAAGATCGAGTAACACTAATAGCGAGATACAACCACGATCGGATGATAAGAGCAAATCATTTGTGACTCTAACGAGAGCTGTTTCGGTACTATGGTACGGTCTAAATCCTGACTGGAAATCCTCGCAGATATCATTTCTTTCAAGAAAGGAACACAGTTGTGAGGATACTGCCTTTTCTAATATCTTTGACAGAAAAGGTAGATTCGAGATCGGCCTGTAATTGACTAATTCTGAAGGATCAAGTTGCGTTTTTTTAACAAGCGGTTTAATCATAGCCAGCTTAAAGTTTTTTGGTACGTATCCTAGAGACAAAGACGAATTAATGATATTAAGAAGAGGATCTATGACCTCTGGAAGCATCTCTTTCAGTAGCTTAGTCGGTATAGGGTCTAACATACATGTTGTAGATTTAGATGATTTAATGAGTTTAGTAAATTCTTCCTCTCCTATAACAACGAATGAATCAAATTTTTCCTCAGGGAGACTACAATGCACTGCCTGATGCGATACTGTAATAGACGGTTGCATAGTTATAATTTTGTCCCTGATATTATCAATCTTATAAGTGAAGAAGTTCATAAAGTCATTACTGCTGTGTTGCTTGGAAACTTCGGTGCTTGAAGCTTTATTTTTCGTTAGTTTAGCCACCGTTTCAAATAAATACCTAGGATTATGTTTATTTTCTTCTAATAGAGTTGAAAAATAAGCAGATCTAGCAGCTTTTAAAGCCTCTCTGTAAGTAATTGAGCTCTCTTTCCATGAAATGCGAAATACCTCTAGTTTTGTTTTCTTCCAGTTGTGCTCCATTTTTCTGGCTGCTCTCTTAAGGGCCCGAGTGTGCTCGTTGTACCACGGCGTTGGACTATTTTCTTTAATCTTCTTTAAGCGCAACGGAGCAACTGTGTCTAAAGTGCTGGAAAAGAGAGAGTTAAACGTTTCTGTTGTAATATCGAGTTCTTCTAAGCTATCTGAGATGCTGAGATGATGAAACTGATTAGGAAGATTATTAATAAAGGAATCTTTAGTAGCAGAAGTGATAGGTCTCACATATTTGTAACACGGAGTCGGCTTTGCAGCCTTGGCTAAATGCAAATTACACGAGACTAGGTAATGATCTGAGATGTCATCGCTCTGCTGCAGAATTTCAACGGCATCCACATCTATTCCGTGTGATAATATTAGATCTAGAGTATGATTACGACGATGAGTAGGTCGACACGTGTTGTCTAACTCCAATTGAATTTACAATGTCTTTAAATGCCAATCCCAATGCATCTTTTTCATTATCGATGTGTATATTAAAATCACCAACAATTATTACTTTATCTGCAGTCAATATTAATTCTGATAGAAAGTCCGCAAATTCTTTGATAAAGTCTGTATGGTGCCCTGGTGGCCTGTATACAGTAGCCAGCACAAATCTCAAACGTGATTTATCTTTACACTATATATTTTTACATTAAGCACCAATGCTTCAAAAGAATTATATTTAAAACTTGATTTCTTAGTGGTTTTGAAACTATTACTATAAATTACAGCAACACCTCCCCCTTTGCGTTTCAGACGAGGCTCATGTTTATAACAGTAATCTTGCGGGGTTGATTCATTTAAAGTAATGTAATCGTTTGGTTTTAGCCAGGTTTCTGTCAAACACAGCACATCTAGGTTATTATCTGAAATTATATCGTTAACAACGAGTGCTTTTGAAGTAAGCGATCGAATATTCAGCAACCCAAGCTTTAGCATTTGCTCATCTGTAATATAGCTGTTTTTTATTTGTTGAACATCAATTAAATTTTTAACCTTAGTTGGGTTTAAACGTTTTTTGGATTTCCAAATTCGGGGAACAGACACAGTCTCTATATGATGATAGCTAGGTGAAAGAGGCTCTATGTGATGGGATTTATCTGACCTTGGTGACGTGAGGCCGCTAGCAGACAGTCGGTTAAGCCAGTCTGTCTGCTTCCTGACCTGAGCCCCAGATTGTCATGTTTGAGCTCTAAGACTATGAGCCATATTACTAGAGAAAAGAGCAGCACCATCCCAGGAGGGATGAATACCATCTCTTTTCAACAGGTCAGGTTTGCCCCAAAAACTTTTCCAATTGTCTATGAATTCTATATTATTAAGCGGACACCACCGAGACAGCCAACCGTTGAGCGAACACAATCTACTAACTATCTCATCACTCCTGCGAACAGGAAGGGGGCCAGAGCAAATTACAGTCCTTGACATCGTACTTGCAAGTTCACACACCTCTTTAATATTAATTTTGGTGATCTCCGACTGGCGGAGTCGAACATCATTAGTGCCGACATGAATAATGATCTTAGAGAATTTCCGATTAGCATTAGCCAGCACTTTTAAATTTGCTTTGATGTCAGGCGCTCTGGCTCCCGGCAAACATGTGACTATGGTGGTTGGTGTCTCTATTTTCACGTTCCGTGTAATAGAATCGCCAATAACTAGGGCACAATCATTCTCAGTGGGTGTTTCACTGAGCGGGGCAAATCGATTTGTTATGGTAATCGTAACGGAAGAGTGGTAGGTCTGTCAACCTAACTGTCTCCTTACATTTATCACATATAAATCCTATATTGTCGACAGAGAAGCCTATGCTAAACATGTGACATGAAGTGCAAGTGACAATAACAGGACAAGACATTACTCACCGTGTTTGTTGACTGATTCTTACTCACCTGAGCTTTTTATGAACTCAAAGGCGCGGACGCGCGAGAGAAAAATAAATAAATAAAATAGCTGAGCGCACGGGTGGCGCGTTAGCAGGCTAGCGAATTACTAGCGTTTTGTGCTAGTAGTACTAATAACAAAAGCTAGCGATGTCAGGTTAATCTGAGATGTTGGGTAAAATGTAGTAGTATAAACAACTAGAAATGGTAGTAAAATGATGGTTCAAAACAAAGAAATATAAGGCTAAGACGGAGCTTACCGCACCGAAGCACACAAACACACTCACAGCAGGCAGCGAGGCAGACAGGAGCAGGAGTCTGTGTTAAATGTGAGTCATTATGTCCGTGCTCTCACTGGGATGCTGATTGTGGAGGATGTGATCAGGTCGCTCCAGTGGGAAATGTCCTGGCAACACAAGGACAAAGCAGAATATCCAGTGCTAGCACAGGTAGAGGCAATGCACACTACACTGGCTGCAAAACAACGTTGCCCAGAGCAGTTTGAAGCCTTGATTGAACAAGTGCAGAAGTTGAATCAGGATTTTCTGGAGTTTGGGAAGGAGTGTGAAGCAAAGTCAGAGCTCTGCCAATTCTTTGGAGTTTGGTTGGAATTGGTGGCCATCATCAAAAATGCTGTAGTCTCCGAAAGAGAAGGAAACTGGAACCTACACGTGGCTACTATAGAGGATTCTATGCCAATCTTTTCAGAATGTGACTGCATAAACTACCTTCGTCATGGTGTCTTGAACAAATCAAGGTGCTAGGGTTCACACATCCTGAGCTCTACCAGCGCTTCTCTATAGGCCAGTGGGTTGTGCAGGATCGCCCTGGCTGGTTCTGTGCTGTGGGAGGTGACATGAAGGTCGAGCAGCCCATTCAGTGAGTGTCAAAGGGTCCTGGAGGTCACTATGTAGTAGGAGCCACACACAATGCAAATGCTGTAGCAGAGTTTGAGCTCTTGTTCCATGAGATTGGGATGATCACTGATATCCTCAACTTTCTTACCAACAACCACACTTTGAAACAGACAGAATGCCATCTCCAGCATGCACTGAGCACCACTCGCTGCCTTACATTCAACCAAAAAGTTTCAAAGCTGCTGGACTTTGAGCTAGAGTGGCAGAATCCATACTCAGTGACAGTCAATGTGCCTGTTCCACTGCACAATCTGCTCACCAAGCAGGATGTTGACCGAGGTGTCGCTCCTCGCTCAACTGTCTCCAAAATGGGAAGCATGTCTACTGCTCGTACAGGCAGGATAGGTTAGTTGAGAAGACCAAGAAAATTAGCACAACTATATCAAAGAGAAAACTACCTCAGTTCAACGAACAACCACAGAAGACACTGACAATCAGTATGAAGGAGCAGAAGTTAGTCTCATACAAAGACATGGCCGAGTCACAGAGGAGTATGGACATTGCTAAGAAGCGGGACATGAGTATCCGGCAGATACTTTCTCATGATGTGCTTTCAGCATCTCCCCTGTTTGATGGTGACCTTCCAGCTCATGTCAACAAGTCAAAACTTGTCAGTGAGATTGAGCCTCAACTTGATCTCAACCAATGGAGTCCTGAGTCTACTTATGCCACTCATGTTGTGGTAGACTTCAAGGTCCCATTCCATGGATTATTTTATTATTTTATAATGTTTCCTGGGGTGCCCTTATAATGTTAGTATGTTTTTTAGATCAAAAATTGTTATAATTTAGAAATAAAAGGCATATTTCCTAGCCTGATTTCATCCCCTTAATAGAACGCTCTGTTTGAAGGGGCGTGTCTGCTGTGAGACTTCAGTGTAAACGCCCACTGCTGTGATTGGCTGACATGCTTGCCTTGCATATGAAATATCTGGCATTACATGTAGAACTATCTGGAAAACTTTTACTATTACAGCTATTATACGTTTTTACTATTACAGCTATCGGGATTATACCCGATTATATATCAATATGTGGAGTTTGTGTTGGAGTCTGTGTTGTGCTGGGAGCAGGTCGTTTCTTAGTGTTATCAGACATGTCATAAGTTGCATAAGTCATAAGTCCATGTCATAAGTTGCAGTGTCGTCGCTGTTGAGTGCAAAGTCAGTACTAGGCTAGATGAGGCGAGAGGCTCGGGAGCGCGCATGCAGGTGACGTCACTGGATTTTGAGGTAAATCCGACCCGGCACCTTCACATAAAAATAAGAATACTTGCTCTCCGAGGTAATAGCAAAACCTGCAAAGTGGATCATTTTAATGTAAGATTACAACCCCTTCACACACATGCAATAAAAAAAGGATTCATTTTAGTAGAAAAGTTACATACAGCACCTTTAAACTAATTAATGTGTTCTTGCTGAATAAAAGTATTATAAAAATAAAATAAAAAACAATCTTATACTTGCCTCAAACTTTTGAATGGTAGAGTATCAAAAATATTAAGCAACAAAAAACCTTTTTAACATTGATCCATCACAGGAAATATAGAAGAAGAAAAAAAGAGACCAGTTATTTAAATTTCACAATCTTACTGTTGTTACTGTATCTTTCATCAAATAAATGTAGTTTTGGTGAGCATAAAATATTTCTTTCAAAAACAAACAAAATCCTAAGTATTCCCAACTGTTGATCCATAGTGTGCATTTAATATACCAAGTTCTGTCATGAAACTCTAGATGAGGCAGGCTGATGGGTCTTTAATGCAACCTGATGGTATTTATATCTTAACTACATGGCACAAGCCCATTGGTTGCTGTCATATCTGCAGCAGCTTTTACATTATCATGTCTATATAGCAGCAGCAGCAAGTGGTTTATGTAGTTGATGTGAGAATACAGTGTCAAAGCATCACAGATTTAAGAATAGTTAAAGTGAATTAGACTATCGCGCACCTACACTTTCAACCGGGGATCACCATACATATTCGCCCGAAACCCAATGACGCTTTCAATATTTTCTAAGGGCATTGTTCCATGTTGAGTGTGTGCAGGCTGATTTATTTTTGTGGTGTTTTGTACAATGCAGTGTAGGCTACAATACAATTTCGGTGCAGCAGTTGACAGACCATTTCAACAGCTGTGTCCAAATTCAGAGGCTGCATCATTCAAAGGCCAAATGCAGCGGCATGATGAAGGCTGTTCCAATTTGATGGCTCCTTCAAATGCTGGCTTCTTTTCAGGCAAAGAAGAATACAACAGAAGGATCTAGTTCGTGGCCCAGACTATCCCAAGATTCATTGCGTGCCGGTCAGTGTTAATTTTGAATAACTTTCGTCATAGGCATTTTTTCACTGATGAAAATGAGATAACTAAATAAAAACCCGTTTTGAATGACGAAACTATGACGAAAATTGTCTACGGTTACTTGCGTAACCTTGGTTCCTCTTCAGTCGGTCAGTCGACACCACGTCGAGACCGACAAATAGGAATCTCGCTAGAAAGGCCAATCAATTTCGAGTGAAACTAAAATGAGCCAATGCACATTGGCGTGCAATCATTTGCATCAACTGTTCAGCCACGCAGCACGGGTATATAATGAGCAGAAGGTGTGATTGCACTTCAGCTTTTTGCTTCGGAGCCGAGCGTTTCGATGCTGTTTAATCTACTGAGTGATCAAACAACGAGCAAGCTCTTCAAGATGATCTCTCGTGTCTGGTGTGGGCGATACAGCGCAGCAGCGGGGGTCGACTTTCTTTTTCTCTCTCTTTTGATTTTGTGTTACTGAGCAAAACAATATACTTGCCTCAAACTTTTGAATGGTAGAGTATAAAAAAAAGCTGTTTTCACAGCTGATAATGGTGCGCCAAGAGCGCTGAATAGCTATTGTTACGGCTGGTAAGACCACCGTGAAGAGAGACAGCGCACGACAGGTTGCACATTTCCTGTCTGTGTCCGCTGCGTTCATTCCCCTGCGTGCTTCAGTACCAAGGAGAGCATTCCCCTGAAAGAGCTTACATGGGTGTGAGTTGCGTCTTTCTTAAGATGGCATTCCACCCATGTGTTTCTGGTTGCGGTCATTTCCTGTCCTCACTGACGGCCACGAGGCACTATCTCGCATGCCTGGGAAACATGTGAGACTGTGTTCGTGGGTAGTTCATGTTCATGCCGCTGCTTGTGTGTAAAAGCACAGCTGCAGGTCTGCTCGACACTCTGGGAGACCGTGGAGAGCAGCGAGAGCTTCCGCCGGGCAAAACCCGACGGGTCTCTCATTCCTCAGCGTGTCATGTGCCGTCGAGCTGCTGGGCTGCAGCGCTGGTTGTCAGGGCAACCTAGCAATCGCTCGGCGCTCTAGGTGCGCGGTCTCCTTGTCTATTCTCCATTGTAACGCCCTTCCTGGTGGCCACCAGGAGAGGTCTACTTAAGTAGAATGGCTTGGGTGATCTGAGAGCTGAGGGCTTCTCCTTCGGGGAACCAACCCCCAGGGTATCACCTCTCTAGCGCATCACAAGCTGTGCAGCTTCTGGATGGGATTGCTGGTCCTTCAAAAATTGAGGAACCTAGCGTTTCATTCAGGGCTCCAGCTGAGGGCAGATGTTGATTGCTGCATCGGAGAGAGGGGCTGTTTCCTTCTGGAAATGATGATGCTGAGTTCCCACTGTAATAGTGTGTGCTTATGCTGAATCAGATTCAGAACTGACAGCCATGCTTTCCCGGATCTTTCTCGGATGTGTATTGAAAACTGCCAGTACCAAATTCTGCATAAAAGTTTTCACCTCTCTCACTACACTCGATGGTGGGGTGGCTGTGCCTCTGGTGAGCCACCTCTGCCCTGCATGCAAGGCCAAGGCACTCTTATTGCACAAGGGTAATTCTGAGCCGGGGTTGAGCTGCGCTTGTCGACTGACCATGTTCAAGTCACAGCGCAGGCCCTCGAACAGACGATGTCCACCTTGGTGATCCATAAGCGCCCCGGCTGTCCTTGCAGAGGTGCGAGAGGTCGTCAAAGGGGAATGAATCTTTTGAGTCAAAATTATTTTCCACCACTGGAGTCACAGTGGTACCTAAATTCTCAACAAAAAAAAAAGCAGTTCCTCTATCCCTGGGTCTGAAGGGGGCCAGGAGAGCAGTGGGAGGAGAAAATCCACTCTCATCCGCCTCTTCTATCACCAGCGGGCAGCAGTGTGCGGTTCGAGAATGCTACCAAGCCGCCTCCTGCACCTCCTGCCCCGTGGAACCAGGTAAGTGTTGCTCGGCACACTCAGACTCTGCTACGGGCCACCTTCCAGAGAGAGCCTCCCGAGCCGAGTCCCTGTGTTCCACCTCGCTGCCCCACACCGGGTACGCCTACGGTCCCTTTGGTCCCGTTTGCACAGTCTCTGCGAGCCTGGTTAGCGTACCCCAGTCCGTCTCGCTGGCTCATTCGGACCATCAGGTTCGGCTATGAGATTCAGTTCGCACAGCGTCCCCGTCTCTTCGTGTCTTCACGGAAGTCACAGAGGGGGCCCTTGTTCCCATGAGAGAACAGGGCGTTCGCATTCTCAACTATCTCGACGACTGGCTCATACTAGCACACTCTCGAGATCAGTATTTGGACGTGAGAGGCCAACCAGCGTTTGTTTTAGGCTTTCGTGCGTACGTTTTTGTCATGGGGGCTGTTTCCACCTGGCCACTTCATGCGTTTGCTCAGATCGGATAGCTATCCGATCGTGAAAAGACCAGGTGTAAATGCCCTCCGAAACGCATTCAAGACGGATTTGAATCCGATCGCTCAAACCACTTCAGGAGGAGGTCTGTGCCGCATTCCAGACGAAACTGGACAAGTGTAAATGCATCTGGTTGTTGAAACCATATGTAAATTGTACTCCTCCCAAAAATGCTAAAAAAATAAAATAAAAAAACATGTGAGAGCGTGTTATATGCTATATGTTATAGACAGATATGATGACGCTACTGGAACACGCATCACCGCAACTGAGCATATTCATCAAGACAACGTGCAAACTATCGCAAATCAAAGTGAAAGTAAGTCGCAGACGCTTAACACACAATCATCATCATTAAAATTAAAGAAATGAAATGATCTTACCAGCGCTGTTACTGCTCTCTCCCTTTGATTTTTAAATTTTAGCCTATGATCAATAAAATGCAGTTCATATCTGTTGCTTTCGGTGACGTGCACTCTACATATAGCGCGGGAATCGCAAAAACACATTTATGTGACCAGGTGTAAATGGAATCGTTTTGATAAATCAGATAGCTATCTGAGAAAACGCATGAAGTGGCCAGTAAATAAATCTCTTATTTGTAAACTTGTTTGCATTCTATGTTGTATGTTGTTGCGCTTGCTTGTAGTATGTTTTTTACATGCTGTTCATTCATTTATTGTTGATAATTAGACCAGTCCAATAATTTCCACATATATCTCAGATATATATCAGAGCTGTTAACAGACTGGCTAACAAACACTCGTTTCTCTTACGTGTTTTTTGCGTTATGTTTTATCGCATAGCTTGCCTCACGAACTAGTTTCCCAGCTGAACTCTGGTGTTGTGAGGTGTATTTATCACGTAGTCCTGAGGGATATCAGACAACGCTGTTGACGTTGATTCTTGCGATTATCATGAGAACAGTTTTCAATATCTCACATAATTATCAGGACATAAATAAGCCTAACGTAGAGGTTGTAAATAGTGTAAACGAGCACAATTTGCAAACTATTATGATAAATTGCAATAATCATGTCCTCGGAGTCTATCTGTGCCTGTTCCATGCCCGACGCAGGTACCGGTGTACAGGGTGGGAGGTGGGGGGCTGGAGGGGTATTTACGACAGTGCAAGTACTCTAGGGGTCGCTGTTTGACAAAAACACAATTCCTACACAGTGTGCCTTTAAAGAGCGCTATGGATTATAGGGCGATAGAAGATCCGTTAAATAGACTGGAGCTAAGCCGTTTAGGGCTTTATAAGTCAGTAGCAATATCTTGTAATTAATACGGAACTTTATAGGTAACCAATGTAGTGATGATAAAATTGGTGTTATATGATCATAATTTCTTGATCTAGTAAGAACTCTAGCAGCGGCATTTTGGACTAACTGTAGCTTGTTTATTAAAGATGCAGGATAACCAGCTAATAAAGCATTACAGTAATCTAGTCTCGAGGTCATGAATGCATGAACTAACTTTTCTGCATCAGAAACTGATAGCTTAGCAATATTTCTAAGGTGGAAAAAGGCTGTTCTTGTAACATATGAAATATGATTTTCAAAAGACAGGTTGCAGTCTAGTATAACACCCAGGTCTTTTACTGTAGAGGATAAAGTAACAGGACATCCTACTATGTTAAAGTTGTAGTGTGAGAGGTTTTGTGGGCGGTTTTTTGAACCGATGATTAGTAAATTAAGCAGCATTTAGTAGTAGGAAATTACTAGTCATCCAGTTCCCTTTCGTAGTCACTCCGAGTTACGTCGGATGACGACGAATGGGGTTTCGCTTAGAAAGCCTATCATCTTCGAGTATATAAAACGAGCCAATGGCAAAGAAATGCCATGGGTCTGCGGAATTTGCATAGCGTATCTCCGCCCCCCCCCCCCCCCTGGGGGTATATAAGGAAGTGCGCTGGCAACATGCAGATATGTTTTCGCCTCGGAGCCAAGTTGATGTACTTCACTCCACAAGCCAATCCTGAGATTCATCTCTCTTCTCTTCGAACGAGCCTCTCTCCAAGTGTTGGTGTGACAGCGAGTTCCAGCGAGTGCACATTCCCTGCTTATCTGTGCAGTGATTTGCCAGTGTTTGTGTGTTCTCTCCCTGGTCGCTACAGCATTTGCGGAGAAATCTCCTTTCTAAAAGAGCTTGCACGCGGCACGTCTTTTTAAAGATGCCTCGCCCGTGCACTTCTGGTTGCGGTCTATTCATTTCTGACTCTGATGGGCACAATCGCTGTCTTGTGTGTCTGGGTATTGAGCACGCTAAGGCAGCGTTTGTGGATGAGTCATGTTCCCATTGCGGGAACATGCCCATCGCACGGTTGCGGTCTAGACTCAATGACCTTCATGGTAGAGCCCCCTATGCTATGCCACCCACACCTGGGCCGGTCATTCCGCCTCGCTGCACCACCGAGGGTACGTCTGTGGTCCGCATGACCCCGCTGGTACAGTTCCTGGAAGCCTGGTTAGAGCTTCCCAGGCTGTCCCGCTGGGTCGCGAGGACCATCAGGCTCGGCTACGCGATTCAGTTCGCACGGTCTCCTCCCCGCTTCAGGGGAGTCCGCTTCACTATGGTCGGTGGCAATGCCCCGATTATGAGAGCGGAGGTCGCTACCTTGCTGGCGAAGGGTGCGATCGAGACTGTCCCTCCAGCCGAAATGAGGTCCGGCTTTTACAGCCCTTACTTCATTGTACCGAAGAAATCCGGTGCGTTACGACCAATCCTCGACTTGCGCGTCTTGAACCGCTCCCTTCACAGGATGCCGTTCAAGATGCTCACGGCCAAGCGCATTTTCGAGTGCATACGGCCGCAGGATTGGTTTGCAGCGATCGACCTGAAGGACGCCTACTTTCATGTCTCCATTCTTCCTCGACACAGACCGTTTCTACGGTTTGCTTTCGAGGGGCAGGCATACCAGTACGCGGTTCCCCCTTTCGGGCTAGCCCTGTCTCCTCGCGTCTTCACGAAGGTCATCGAGGCAGCCCTTATTCCCCTTCGGGACCACGGGGTTCGCATCCTGAACTATCTCGACGACTGGCTGATCCTAGCTCACTCTCGAGACCAGGTTTGCGAACACAGGGACCTTGTGCTCCGGCACCTAGCTCGTCTGGGCCTTCGGGTGAACTGGGAGAAGAGCAAACTCTGCCCTGTGCATAGGATCTCTTTTCTCGGTATGGAGATCGACTCGGTTGCCATGTGCGCGCAGCTTACGAGCGAGCGCGCGCAATCACTGCTGACTTGCCTTCGTCAGTTCGAGGGCAAGAGTGTGGTCCCACTGAAACCTATTTCAGAGGCTCCTGGGGCATATGGCATCCGCAGCTGCAGTCACGCCGCTCGGGTTGCTTCATATGAGACCACTTCAGCTTTGGCTTCGCGATCGAGTCCCGAGGTGGGCATGGCATCACGACACGCTCCGAGTTCCAGTGACTCCGACCTGCCGTCAGACCTTCACCCCGTGGTCGAACCTCAGTTTTCTTCGGGCAGGAGTGCCCTTGGAACGAGTGTCCAGGCATGTTGTTGTGTCAACAGATGCCTCCACCACGGGCTGGAGCGCCATGTGCAATGGACATGCTGCCGCGGGCTCCTGGACAGGACCCCAGCACCTTTGGCATGTCAATTGCCTCGAGTTGTTGGCTGTACGTCTTGCCCTGCACCGCTTTCGGGCGTTGCTCAGGGGTCAACACTTACTAGTCCGGTCAGACAATACCACGACTGTAGCGTACATCAACCGTCAAGGTGGTCTGCGCTCCCGCCGTATGTCACAACTCGCCCGCCACCTCCTCATATGGAGTCAGAAGCAT
Organism: Scardinius erythrophthalmus; assembly: GCF_964197995.2. Taxonomy (NCBI): domain Eukaryota; kingdom Metazoa; phylum Chordata; class Actinopteri; order Cypriniformes; family Leuciscidae; genus Scardinius; species Scardinius erythrophthalmus. The sequence goes on along the minus strand of NC_138225.1, from coordinate 43,002,938 downwards.
CTGAGGTCGCTTCGAGCCATTTATATCCTGGGAGACCTGAACCAGGCGGCCGACGAGCTGTCTCGGCTTCGGCCTCTTGCTGGAGAATGGAGACTCCATCCCCAGACGGTTCAGCTGATTTGGGATCAGTTCGGGGACGCACAGGTAGACCTGTTTGCCTCCCACGACTCGTCCCATTGCGACCTGTTTTATTCCCTGACCGAGGGCACGCTCGGCACGGATGCACTGGCGCACAGCTGGCCGCGGGGCCTCCGCAAGTATGCGTTTCCCCCAGTGAGCCTCCTTGCGCAGACTTTGCGCAAGATCAGGGAGGACGAGGAGCAGGTGGTTTTGGTTGCCCCGTATTGGCCCAACCGCACCTGGTTTCCAGAACTTATACTCCTCGCGACAGCACTCCCCTGGCCAATCCCTCTGAGGAAGGACCTTCTTTCTCAGGGACGGGGCACCCTATGGCACCCTCGTCCCGATCTTTGGAACCTCCATGTGTGGCTCCTGGACGGGATGAGGCAGGTTTGAGTACCCTACCACCAGCGGTGGTGGCTACCATCACTTCCGCTAGAGCATTGTCCACGAGACATGCCTATGCGTTGAAGTGGAACCTCTTCGTCAACTGGTGTTCTTCTAAACATCAAGAACCCACGAAATGCCCGATCAGTGTCGTGCTTTCCTTCCTGCAAGAAGGGTTGGAGCGAAGGCTGTCTCCCTCCACCCTGAAAGTGTATGTTCACGACCTGATCATCAGGTTCCTGAGAGGTGCGAGGAGACTGAATCCGCCTCGCCCTCCTCTCGTTCCCTTTTGGGACCTCTCAGTGGTTTTAACTGCCCTGCAGAGTGCTCACTTTGAGCCTCTGCAATCAGTGGAGCTTAAGTTCCTGTCAATGAAAACAGCGCTCCTGGTTGCATTGGCCTCTGTCAAGAGGGTAGGGGACCTGCAGGCATTTTCGGTTGACGAAGCGTGCCTGGAACTCTCACGTGATCCTGAGACCCCGGCCTGGATATGTGCCCAAGGTTCCCACCACTCCCTTTCGAGATCAGGTGGTGAACCTGGAAGCGCTGCCCTTGGAGGAGGCAGACCCAGCCTTGGCACTGCTCTGTCCAGTACGTGCACTCCGTACTTACGTAGACAGAATGCAGTGTTTCAGGACCTCAGATCAGCTCTTTGTCTGTCATGGTGGGAAGCTGAAGGGAAAGGCTCTCTCCAAGCAAAGGTTGTCTCACTGGATAGTGGACGCCATTGCTTTGGCATACCAGCAGCAAGGTCGACCATGCCCCCTTGGTGTGACGGCCCACTCCACTCGGAGTGTGGCATCCTCTTGGGCTCTAGCGCGTGGCGCCTCGCTAACAGACATCTGCAGAGCTGCAGGCTGGGCGACACCTAACACATTCGCGAGATTCTATAATCTCCGAGTGGAGCCAGTTTCTTCTCATGTACTCGCTTCAACTAGCCGGTAAGAGATTCTGCTCAGGTGTCTTTGCTTGCTCGCCATTTTTCTCCACGGATGGGATACGTGTGATATTCTTCTCAGGTGAGCCTAATAAGCCCTGAGTCTCCTCCAGCACTGACGACGTCAACGCCAGAGTCATGCCACCGGCAGCTTTCGCGCTTGGCTAGGTGCCTCCATGTGCATGGTTCCCCCTCCGGGTGACCCCCACATGTGTATTCCACTGTAAGCCTCCTTGAGCATGTGTCTTTCCCTTGGCAAGCCACCTTGCCACCCCTGGGGTTGAAATATTCCACCTGCGGCTGGACACCCCAGTGATACTCCATATGCAGCCCCCCGGGGTCATATGTGTATTCCAAGTCCCCCCCTTCGGGCTGGGCATAATTGCATATTTCCACTGAGATATACTTCCCAGTGTACCTTGGTATTCCTGTGTTAAGTAGGACTCCTTCGTCCGTGCTAGTCTCACGACAGGGAGCTCAGACTTACGCAGGGCACTGGAAGACAGTCGAGAGGTGGCGTGATTACACTGGGAACCCCATTCGTCGTCATCCGACGTAACTCGGAGTTCATTGCAGATATCATTTCTTTCTAAAAAGGAACATATCTTTGACAGAAAAGGTAGATTCGAAATCGGCCTGTAATTGACTAATTCTGTAGGTTCAAGTTGCGGAAAGTACAGCCCAGAAAGTACTGCGTAATTAAAACGATTTTACAGTGTAACTTTCTGTAATTATAAAGTACTTACATGTAAGTATAAGTGAACAAAATGTAAAGTTTGGGGAACAAAGGGGTAACAACCAGGAGAATAAAAAAATATATATATTTATACTGTAAGTATTATAGAACTAAGAGGTACTTATTCTACTATTGTTATACAACAATCACATTTGGGACCAATTTAACAAGAACATAAACTGCATACCTTTTTGTAATAATGGTGTACCAATACATACTATATAGGCTTTTTAAAAATTACAGGGTAAATTATGCATTTATACAGTAATCTTTTTAATAAAAGTGCACTGAAAACTAAAACATTTGCAACTTTTGCTTAAATATTGGGGAAAGATACTCTTGTTTCATGTAGTGGTGCTTGTTACCCTCTTGTTCCATGTAGTTACAAGGTAAGTGTGACATTACAGGCCGTAAATTAAAGTGGTGCTTGTTACCCTCTTGTTCCATGTAGTTACAGGGTAAGTACAATAAAAATACATACACACAATCTAATATCATTGACTCAGAAACATTTATTTGAAAAACAACTTAATTCAAAACAGATTTACAACACTTATTTTTCATTTAAAACTGCTTTTTTAGTCTTTTAGTCTTGACAGAAAGTAGCATGTTTTGTCCCCCCTTTTTTCTCTTGCTTGGCTTCTTTTGTTCCTCTTCTTTTTCTTTCTTTCCACTGATGAATCTGAAGAAGAAATCATGTCTCTTGCTATTCTGTATTATGTATTAAAAGAAAATGCAGTACACCCAGAAATATGTCCTCACCATTTACTCATCTTTTACCCTCATGTCATCCAAGATGTATACGACTTTCCTTCTTCAGATTAGCACAAATTAAAGTTTTTAGAAAAATAAAAAATACATCTCTGGGAATACATATAACGCATGCTCATGTGTTCCTGAAAGTTGGAGCATCAAACAGCATACTGCAATAACTGTAGTAATCTATACGACCCCAATGGATGGATCAATGTCTTATGAAGTGAAACGATAGATGTTTATAAGAAAAATTAAAATATATTTAAACTTTTTAGACTATCACTTCAGACCAACTGTGTAATATGTTGTTTTTCAAATAAAGGTATCCGAGTCAGTAATATTAGATTGTGTGTATGTATTTTTATTGTACTTACCCTGTAACTACATGAAACAAGAGGGTAACAAGCACCACTTACCCTGTAACTACATGGAACAAGAGTATATTTCCCAGTATTTAAAAAAAAATTGCAATTATTTTAGCTTTACTTGCCTTGAAACATGTAAGCCCAAACTTAAACATCTGCACTTTTGCTATCAAAAAAAAAAAAAAAAAAAAAACACTGTATAAATGCATTGATTTGTATCCTGTAATTTGTAAAAAGCCTATACAGTTTGTATTGGTGCACAGTTATTACAAAAAGGTACACAGTGTGTGTTTGCTCCCAAATGTAAGATTGTTGTATCATAATAGTAGAATAAGTACCCCTTAGTTCTATAATACTTACAGTATAAATATTTTTTTAATTCTCCTGGTTGTTACCCCTTTATTCCCCAAACTTTACATATTGTTCCCTTATACTAACATGCAAGTACTTCATAGGTACACTATAATTACAGAAAGTTACGCTGCAAATTTGTCTTAAAGGAGAACTCCGGTCAATTTTAACATTGAGCTAATTTTTTTGTACATTTGGAGTGCTGTCAATACAGAGAACAACGAAAAAAATCGGTGTTGCCTACACCGAGTTATTCTATTTTTAAAATTTGCACCCTGTTGACTTCAATGGGGCAAGTACTAAACCTGCTTATAGCCTCTTAACATCCTTAATGTGTCATTACAAGTGCACAGAAAATGTGAGTGATTCCTTCAGAGTGAACACGAGTGAATCTGACTGCAGTAGATGTGAAAGATATGTATAAAAATTATGTTATTTAAGCCAGCGCAAATACCTGTGTTTACATCCTGTTTTCGGTTGAAGTCCAAAGTAAAACTTCAACCGAAAACAGGATGTAAACACAGGTATTTGGGCTGGCTTAAATAACATCGTTTTTATACATATCTTTCACATCTACTGCAGTCAGATTCACTCGTGTTCACTCTGAAGGAATCACTCACATTTTCTGTGCACTTGTAATGACACATTAAGGATGTTAAGAGGCTAAAAGCAGGTTTAGTACTTGCCCCATGCAGGGTGCAAATTTTAAAAATAGAATAACTTGGTGTAGGCAACACCGATTTTTGTCGTTGTTCTCTGTACTGACAGCACTCCAAATGTACAAAAAAATGAGCTCAATGTTAAAATTGACCGGAGTTCTCCTTTAATCACGCAGCATTTTTCAGGCTGTAATCTAAAGCGTTGCCGTCCCAGACAGCAACATAGATAGGCCGACACTATGTTGCTGTCTGGGGTGTGTATATATATATATATATATTCTGAATATTATATTTTATTCACAGCCATCATTTGTAGTAACCTATTCACAAACTGTTTGCTCAAGCGTAGCATTTTTTCGGAGTTCACTGTGTAGCCTGCCCCCTGAATCGTTGCTTTTACTTCTGTATATTATATCTATCTATAAATTGCGGGAACGTCTTTCTGTCTGTGTGTGTGTGTGTGTGTGTGTGTGTGTGTGTGTGTGTGTGTGTGTGTGTGTGTGTGTGTGTGTGTGTGTGTGTGTGTCTGTGTGTCTGTGTGTGTTATTCGCATTTCTCTTGAACCATTACTCGGATGGATTTCAAACTTGACTGGTGTCTTACTACGGGCATGAGTAAGTGCAGTGCCAAGCTTGACGTTGTTTGGATTAGAAATGCAAAAGATATTGTTAAATATATATCGATAAAAGAAGCACGTAAGTAGCGTTTTCTCGGAGTTCACTGTGTATCCTGCTCCCTGAATCGTGTAGTTCAATTTTCCACATTTATTGTATGTCATTATGTCAGTATCAGTATTTGCTTTCTACCATGCACAAAACACTGAACTGAACTTTTGCTGTGTAATTGTAACAATGAGCACTCAAACACACCAAACCAACAATTACTAAAAACACACAAAAACTGATTTTGCACGGGCACTTTGCACTGCTCCCTGAATTGACGTGCTTATTCATTTGTGGATGTTAACTGAATCTGTAAGTCAGCTATGCTGTTTACTTCTGAATTTTATATTTCATTCTGGTGCGCTTAACGTTACTGTGTAATAGTAGCCTATGCTATTCACCAACTAAACATATCCTATTCAATGCGTTCACAGTCTCTTTCACGGGCACCAAACCAACAATTACTAAAAACACACACAAAAACTGATTTTGCACGGGCATTTTGCACTAGTATATATAAAGACCTATACACACACACACACACACATACATACATACACACCAAGCCGACGGTCTGCCGTCGGGCAGTTTCCGTGCGTCGGCCGACTAAATCTTCTCAGTGTGTTCCGCACCGTCGGCTGAAATTGGTCCTCGACGGCTTTGTAACGGCCGATTCGACATGTTGAATCGGCGTCGGGCCGTCGGTGAAAGAGGGAACTCTGATTGGCTGTTTAGCTTAGTGAACGAGTCAGTGCACGAGAATAATAGCAAAACAGCGAGCAAAGTCAAAACGGTACAGATAGAAGGCTGTTCTAATGTTACGTCATCTTACCTGTATGTTCCTTGGCGAATATTTCAATATTAACACGAGAGGAGTGGAATAAAGAAAGTGTTTAGCAGGATTGATTTTCAAAACGGTAAGCACGCGTTGCTTTGTTTACGGTTTGTTTATCTGCAGCCGCAGCGTCGGTTTCCCTTTTTGAATAACGAATATAGACGAATATATCTGCAGAAATAGACGGTTGTCTCATTTACACGCAGGCGCAGAACGCGCTTTCTAGCTAACAGTCGGCTGTAGTTCTCTAGGTGTGTTCAAGTGCTGCTTTTTACCCCGACGCAAGGCGGCAACACAGTCTGCTTTCATCAGCGCTAGTTCGTCGGCATCGGCTTGGTGTGTTCCAGGCTTAAGTTGCAACATCTAGCGATGGGGGTACCTCAGGACTCAGTGCTTGGACCACTTCTCTTCCTCATCTACATCCACATCATCACTAGGATCTGTCATTCAGAAACATGTTTTTTTCTATCACTGTTATGCTGACGACACACAACTCTACCTCTCATTCCAACCAGAGAATCCTACGGTAGCTGCTCGCATCTCAGCCCGCCTGTCAGACATTTCTTGCTGGATGAAGGACCACCACCTTCAACTAAACCTTGCAAAGACAGAGCTGCTTGTGGTACCAGCCAACCCAACACTACATCACCACTTCTCCATTCAGCTAGGTTCGTCATCCATAACTCCATCAAGGTCAGCCAGGAACCTTGGAGTTGTGATTGATGATCAGTTAAGCTTCACAGACCACATTGCTAGAACTGCCCGGTCCTGCAGATTTGTCTTATACAACATTAGGAGGATCAGGCAGGCCCTTCCTATTGGAGCATGCTACACAACTCCTTGTCCAAGCGCTTGTTCTAACCAGACTGGACTATTGTAATGCTCTCTTGGCAGGTCTTCCAGCTTGCACTGTCAAACCTCTACAACTGATCCAGAATGCTGCAGCTAGAGTGGTCTTTAACGAGCCAGAGAGAGAACACGTCACACCTCTCCTTACAAAATTGCACTGGTTGCCAATTGCCGCTCGCATCAAATTCAAGGCACTGATGCTTGCCTAAAGAACAGCAACTGGCTCTGCTCCCTTTTACATAAACTCATTACTCCAGACCTATGTGCCATCCAGAAGCTTGCATTCAGCAAGTGAATGGCGTCTCGTGGTGCCATCTCAAACAGGCACAAAATCACTTTTACAGATCTTCACCTGGACTGTGCCCTGCTGGTGGAATGACCTGACTTACTCAAACCGAACTGCTGAGTCCATAGCCATTTTCAAGAAATCATTTTCAAATTTCCTATAAATTTCATTTTAGTTTTAGTTAGTTTCATTAATGGTTTTGCTAGTTTTAGTTTAGTTTTTATTTTGTGAACACATTTCTATTTAGTTTTTATATATTTAGTTTTAGTTTTAGTAATTATAGTTTAGCAGAGTTAACAGAACACTTAAGTTAAAGACATTTAATTTCAGCAAAGTTTAATGTTTGCAGTTTACATTTAACTCTTGTGAAAACCTCTTAATAATACAAATAAAATAATTGTTTGAGGATGAACAAAGAACCAAACAAATGCAACTAAAAAGAAAATAAGAAAATAAGAAAAAGAAAAATATATGCATTATGATTATTATGATTATTCTTTAAGGTTATTTCTATGATTAATCCTTTCAAACATTATTCTTGTATGATCCATTTATGCTTTGTGTCTATTGCATCGTTTAAAATCATATACTCATAGTTATACACATATTCAAATGTTCTCAGCAGACCAGACATTTAGTATACTTTTACTCTGACAAATATACGTCTATTTCTGGGCTATAGACATGCTATTTGTTTTTTCTGTTTTCTGCTCAGTGTGGTATCTTGTCTAATATGTGTGGTAGGCCTATCTTGTTTAGGCTAGTTTCACATGAGATGGTTATTTTACCTGGAATTAAGGCTTAATTCCAGGTAAGATAACCAGTATTTGCATAAGGTGGAAATACTTATTTGGGCCTTTCTGCTTCTTAGGGCTGGTTCACAGAAAGCGGTTTTGCTTTGAAAAACGGAAAAAAGACGCGGGCACAGTGGGGAAAAAGCGCAAGGTCTCGATACGCGTCTTTTAAAAGTTGAACTTATTTTAACTTGAGTGCCGCGTTTTTAGAGCGTCATGTCATGCACGTAATGCTGCAGAAGACGCAAGACTGGTCATAAACCAAGTGGTTCAGAATTATGCTATAGATTAATCGCGTTTACAGCCAAACGCCGTCAAATACAGCGTTTTAAACCACATGACGGCGCAAAATACGCCGTTGTAATTACAAACGCCGTAAAAAACGCGCAAAATACGTCAATGACGCCGTATTCAACGGCGTTTTAGTGTGAATGGAAAGCGCCGCTTTTTACGCGGTTCATCTTGTCATATGACGCCGTAAAAAACGCCTTTTTCTTTGCACAGAGCGCACGTTATTTTTCCTATGGTTATTTTACAGCGTTTTGCTTATACCGTAGTATAATGAGACACGCCCACTGATTTCCACAGTTTGAACTGTTCTCTCCCAATCAATGATGAACTGAGTCAGACCAGACCAATTCAGCAGGGATAATTTGTGGTAATCCAATTCTTATGCTCCTAAGGAGTTATTAATTTTACGGATTAAAATAATCCAAGCTAAAATAAACTGAAATTAAAGAAAACATTAAAGAACATTCAAATCAATAAAGCAAAATTAATAGGATTTTCACATTTTAAAAGGCGGGTGTCACAAACCAGTTGAGAAACATTGTATCAGAATTATGGATAGAGTTATGGATTTTATCCTGTTTTTTTCTCCGTTCACAGAAGCGCTACAGGTGAATACGATGATGAATCCCCCTATTCTGTTGCTGCTACATGTAGGCTAAAACTAAACCCCTGGAAAAAAATGTTTGGGTATTTTTAATGGGTCACAGTCACAGACATTTGTTCATTCTAATTTAATTTAATTTTAATTTAACATAATCTTGTCGGTTAATGAATGGAGAATGATCGCGTCGGTTGAAGGTCGCAGGAAAAAAAAACGAAATGAATCCAGTTTGTTGATATAAGAAAACATTTCTCATTTCCATTTAGTCTAAGTTTTTCATATTTTCCGGTTTATATTTTACTGTTATATTTCAGGTTTATTTCGATTAGCATAAATGTTTTTAATAGTTTTAGTTTTACTTAACTAACCCTGCCTGGGCAAAACATCAACAGAACTGTCAATTTTCCAACTCTTTCAAGCCACGAATATTTATATTCACGAATTATTTAATGCCGGTCTGGGACACAGTATTAGGCCAATCACACTCATCCACACTGTAAAAACTAAAGGAGACTCAAATATCCTGTCGGATACTCAAGGAACTTCAAAATGTAATTTTGGTGCCTCAAAGCTCTTTCTCCTATAGTAGGGTTACTGGAGGAGCTTTGACAATCTTTGAGGTTCTTGCTGGAACTTATGGGATCCTTTAAGCACTTTGTATTTAGTTCAGAGGTTCTGGAGTCACCTTTTCATTACCATGAGACCTCGAAGTGCTTTGGGGGAAAATAGAGGAACTTGAATGCGATAGAAGGGATATTGGAAGATCTTTTAACATTTAAGTGGTTCCTGGAAGATCTCTTATGTTAAAGCCAGCATCTGGAGGAACCCAATGGTTCAGTGAGGCCAGAATAAGATTATTATTATCCTATTATTATTGTTATTATTATTACTATTATTATTGTTATTATTATTATTATTATTATTACAGGCTATACTTAAATTTGATTCAGTATACATACCAGGTGAAAAAGACGTACTATTAAAAGTATTAAAAATGTACTTGAGTGTGTTTTTAGTAGACCTACAATACAAATATACTTTAATGCATTTTTAATAGGCTACATTTAACAGTAGCCTACCTCTTTTTCACTTGGGTAGCATTCATTTAGTAGGCCTATAGGCCTACTTTATTAAATAATTTAAACCTTAAACAAAAACACAAAATAATAATAATATTAAAAATATGAAGAAGAAGAACCAGGAGGAGAGAGTTTTATTCTGTTTTATTTTATTCGAAACTGCTGCTATTCCTTATTCGAAACTGCTGCTATTCCTCTGCTGTCGTCGCTTCAGTGATGCTCGCGCTGCTCGCGCGCAACAAAGCTCAGCTGATCGACGTCATCGGGTTTGAAAGTAACGGCTCTCCTCATCAAAGCTTCCGCCGTTTGTTCGGCTCTCCGTTATAGGTTTGTAAACTCGCCAAATATATATAAATACAGAGTATACTCACTATATATTCAAACACACATATATATAAACCAAATTTATTATACATTACTACGTTTTTACAGTGTTTACCCCTCGTTTATGGCACACTATCTGGAATGAAGGTTTTAGCCGCGATGTTAACTAACGTTACGTTGATCTAACGAACAAATGGAAATTATTGACTTATTGTCTTAGATTGATTTAGTCATTCAGTTCAACATATTCCTTACAATTGTGTCGTCAAATTGCTGATATAGCCTAACTAATTTAGCTGAATAACAAAAGCAGGTTAATATAGTTTGGTATGTTTTTGTTTAGTCTTACTTTAACTTACTACATGTGCCCTCATTCTCTCAAATACCATTTTAAAGCCATTTATGGTCAATAAATATTTTGCTTTGTTCTTTTGTTTCCCCAGAACAACCATTCCATTTCTAAAATAATCTGAACATTTCAGTGGCAACATTGAATTACAGTAAGTTACCTGCACCACATGCAGTACTTTATTACTATGAACTTTCTCTGTGTAAAATTGTATTGTTTGACTGACTGTGTACTTGTGTTTTTTTAATCAGTTTTTCTCTGAAAATCTTCCCTCATGCTCTCAAATCTCATTAATGTTACTCAGAAAAATAATATCACATGTTTGGTTCACAAATAATGCTATGCATTTTTTCTTATATCTTTATTATTTGCATTTGAATAAGACATTTTAACTCTGAATTATAACTTCAAGTTTGTTCTTTTTCTACAAAACAAAAAAAGGAAAAAAAAAATATTTTATGGCTCCAGAAGACTTACAACACCACCCATAACACATGAGTTGTGAACTCATTGATTATTTTTAGGATCTTTTCTGGGACATTTTTGGAGCTTAACCATTGTTACATAAATTGTTTCATTGAATTGAACCAGACAAGTGTACATAAGAATGGTTTCATGAATGATTTACACTATTTTCTGCGTGTGTTTCATACAGTGTCAGCGATCGGTGACTGGGGTTGCATTATGCCTGAGATCTGCTTTTGGGTTCCACAGACAGAAAGTCAAACAGGTTTGGAACGTCACAAGGCTGAGGAAATTATTTAAATTTCACAACTATCAGTTTAATAACCTTACTAACAGTACATTTTGTACTTTGCAGAGATCTCGGTAAGCTGAAATACAAGTTTGATCAAGAATAAAAATCCTCCTGTAGACCTAAAAATCACCGAAGTGCCTGGACCATCCACCAGAAAAGAGGAAAAACAAACGGAAAACGATGCTGTACCTTTTCACTTTTCTAACTCGTTAAGTACCTCACACCAACTTGGTCCCATAGTGACATTTTTGACCACAAACGAAATTGCTGATCGTGTGAATTCTTATTGAAATGACTGAATTCACCAGTGAACATTCACAGAACAACAGATCATTTTACTGCACCTTAATACTGTTTCCAGGTCGAAGCCTCTACTTCCTCTATCTTGTTTCATGAGAATACTCAACAACAATTTATGAACACTGTTGATTCAAGTAACACATTTAAGCTTTTCAAAAGCCATAGTGTACATTACAGTCTCCAGTCTCATGGCATCCCGGACTTCAACATTTTATGATTCAAAATAGCTGAATAACTAACCATCAGAGATTTCGGTATAGAGATAAAGGTTAGGATCATAATTTTCAGGAATATTACAGCACAATGAGTGCATATTAGCACTGTTTGTTTGTTTGTTTTTGGCATCTGATAGAGCTTCTGGACTTGGAAACAGTGATGTCAGACTAACCATCGGACTGAAACACAAATGTTTTAAAGTTAAGTGAAGATGGACATTTTTAATCAGTCAAAATGTTTGGGTTTTTTACATTGTTTTATTTTGTGGAACATATGTGTTTCCATGCATTTTGTTGAGATGTCATTTCTTGTTTATCTATTGTATGGTTGATTATTCATGTTGCTTATGTATTATATTTTTTGTGTATTCATTGATATTAATTGTTAGCTTTTTTCCCCATGTGCATGGAAGTGTGTGTATAAAAATGAATATCAAATATGTAATAAACAATTCTTATTTTGTATTTGGTTCAATTTGTTTATTATAATAGAAGTTAAAGGTAACCATAGTAACAACATGAAATTAAATATAAAAAAAAATGAAATTTGGTTCCTGGAGGCACCCAAAGTGGTTCCACACAGTGCCTAATATAAGAGTTCCTCAGGAAACCTGTGTGGTTCCTCAGAGAACCACCTCTTTTTAAAGGGTGCCTAGAGGATCTACAGACGGTTCCGCCGGTGTGGCAAAGTGAAGAACCCCAAAAGGTTCCTCCAGGCACCTTTTATTTTTACAGTGCAGGCCAATCAACCTACAGCTATTGTTGCAAGCATAATTTACATTTCTTTTAAGAATAATGACTCAAATGTGGGAAATAAATAACAATGTTATTTTTATTTATTTATTGTCCTTTGCTGAGTTTGCTCCCCTTGCATCTTATCTTTTATCTTTTAAAATGACGGAAATTATTTCAATTTTTTTAAAAAAACGGCTTTGTACTCAGACTGAACGATCAATACCCACAAACGGTTGACTTTTTTTTTCCCCAAGTCGTTTATTTCACTATGAACTGGACGATCGAAATGGCAAAATATTTTAATCTTCATTTTACAAAAATATATTGGATATAACGAAATGTAATAATGTTATTAATGAATAGCCTATATAATTAATGTAATATGAATAAAACACGAATTTAAGTACAAAAATCGGAACACTATTTAATTCTGGAAGGAGAAGCTTAGGCCTACCAAGAAACCTGCCACATTTTTTAGAAATGGCAAAAAATACATTCGTCTTATATTTTTCAAATATTTAAAACACACAAATTCATAGGGCATTCGGTTATATCGATATTTTGTGTTATTCAGCACTTAGATGGAAATGTGCCGAGTTAAGCCAATACGACCTGGATTCTTTTCCTTGTTTAATAACTCCTTTGAAGCATAAGAATTGGATTAAATGATCCGTGCTGAATTGGTCTGGTCTGACTCAGTTCATCATTGATTGGGAGAGAACAGTTCAAACTTACTGGCTGTGGAAATCAGTGGGCGTTTCTCATTATACTATAAGCAAAACGCTGAAAAATAACGAGCGCTCTGTGCAACCAAAATGGCGTTTTTACGGCGTCATATGGCGAGATGAACGGCGTAAAAAGCAGCGCTTTCCATGCAAACTAAAACGGCGTCGAATACGGCGTCATTGACGTATTTCGCACGTTTTTTTACGGCGGTTGTAATTACAACGGCGTATTTTGCGCCCTCAAATGCGGTTTAAAACGCCGTATTTTATGGCGTTTGGCTGTAAACGCGATTAATCTATAGCGTAATTCTGAACCACATGGCTTGCCATAGTCATACACTCTAAAAACTGCTGGGTTAAAAAATAACCCAACCTTAACCACACCGCTGGGTCACTATTGGACAGAACACGCGCTGGGTTGGTTTGACCCAAGTGCTGGGTTTTACCATTTAACCCATATTTCTGGGTCATTCATTTGACCCAACCAGTGGGTGAAATTAACCCTCTTGCTGGGTTAAGTCTTACTCATGTGCTGGGTTATTTCTTGTCTCATTGCCTTATTAAAATTAGAAACAAATATTTGTTATATTATGAATGTAAAATAATTATTATCTCTGTAATACAATAAACCAGAGAGGCCACTGTATGATTTCAATCTCATTTTTTATTTATTTTTATTTTATACATTTCTTTAATACTTTTCTTTATCGAATACAAATGTTAATCAATGTCAAAGGTCTGACATGTCCCCCTCATTTCATCCCTGAGGCACAGCATGTGCAGCAATTCACCAATCATCTCATTTTGTAAATATTCAACCATGTTGGTCCTCACCTGTTGATTACACAAGTCAAGTCATCTTTATTTACATAGCGCTTTTTACAATACAGACTGTATCAAAGCAGCTTCACAGTGATACTGTAACGTGAATATAATACAACAAAGTTTGTTTCTAGAAGAAAATTGCGTCATCGTCCACCTTAAGGCAAATCAATAATATTGTTGAATATTAAATGTCCCCAACTAAGCAAGCCAAAAGCCAAGGCAACAGTGGCAAGGAACCAAAACTCCATCAGGTGACAGAATGGAGAAAAAAACCTTGGGAGAACCCAGGCTCAGTCGTTTAGTTCTCCTCTGGCCATCGAGCGAACAGTGTATGATTATGATTCAGGCAGCATTACAGGTCAGAGGTCAGATTGAATAAGAAAATTCAGAATATTTATCCAGTTCCATCTGGTTAGAAGTCGGAGTCATCACACCAGTATGGAGACGAGTTTGTTGAGGATCAGTCGTGTCGATGAGGCCTTCACAGGGCTGATGAGGCTGGCCCTTCAGGGATGCATCATGGATGGGTCCAGGCGCAGGTCCACCTTCTGATCTGGATACGGCCTGGATCCGGCTGACTTCAGTAAACTTTAGAATGAACAGAAAGACAAACATTAGCATTCATGCCATTCCTCTTATTAAATAATGAGTACATCAGGTGTTATAGGAAAGTGTCCCTGGTTCCGGCTGACCTATGCAGCCTAATAATCATTTAACTGATTTGAATAATAGAAATGTATAATGTTCTATATGAATGCCAGGTAAAAGAGATGCGTTTTAGTCTAGATTTAAACTGACAGAGTGTGTCTGCTTCCCGGACAATCACTTAGAGTGTTGTAATAAAACTGACATGCAAGTTAAGCTTTTTTTGTGGAAGTATCAATTTATTACTGAATATGCAATTAAAATTATTGCAAACATTACCAAATGACCAAATGTGAAAAACAAACAAAATGTGTATTCAGTATTTGTAGTATTATACAAATAATAGTATTATAGTAATAGTAATAAAAGAGTAATTTGGACAAATATTATCAACATTAAGGCATTAAAATAAAACATTATTTCATTAAAAGTAAAATATTACTGTAATGTTGATAGTGTCTTTAACATTAAAACTCACAAACCCACAAAGCTGCTCGTTAATCTCCTGACTGGCAGCGCTGATGATCGCCTCGTTTAGATGTTAACTTACACACAATAAAATGAAAGATGACATGCATGGTGGTAGGGTAGGCTAAGTTTACATTTTTTAAGTTTTAAATATTGACGCTCATTCGTTCAACTAAACGGGTATACTTTTCTTCTCAAAACTGGCGCCTGTCCATTTATTTCTCCTGTCCTCAGTCGCTGTTTATAAAGATTGCAAATCATACATTTACTAAAAAAAACTAGGCTATATCAAGCTCTTGAAAACCTTTTTTTTTTTTTGGCAGAAACGATGGTTCGAGACAGTACAGAAGACACACGCAGACTGTGCTGGAACTTACCTCAGTCACTTCTTCTGACGAGTACTTCTAAAACTACGCCAGCAGACTTTTCACTCACAACTCACTAGCTAGCCTACATTAGAGACTCATTTCCCGCTGATTTTACGTACGAACCCTGTGAGATAAACTGCGCGTATGGATTTCATACAAAACGCTTTTCTCACTTTTAAATATGCAACGTCCACAATGAATAGGCCTACGATAATTACATGATGAATTTAGAATTTAAACTGCATATTTCAAAAAGGCTGCTGATATAGCTGGTTTAATTTCAACTAAGGATTTATTTAACGATGTGGCATTTGATTTTGTCAAAAATTCTAACCGGCTAGCTGTGGCTAATTAATGTTTCACAGAATAAATACGTTACTCCTCACACTTCCATATCAAAGACTGTATGTTGAACAGTGAAATTAGCTTGCTTCTACCACCACAACTTATTAAAAATATAGGTAAACATTCATATTAACTTACCATAAAACAGCTGCCTGCTCCGAGTGGCGTGCTCCTCGAGTCAGAAGTGAAGAATCCAGAAAGTTCCACAAAGAATGAAAAAAGTAACCAGTTGCTGGGTCAAAATAACCCAACCAGCGGTTTATTTGTGAATGACCCCCTTACAACTCATTTGACCCAGCATGAGCAACCCAATAATGTGTTTACAGTACCCCAAACAACCCAACTTTTTGACCCAGCACAATCAACCCAACAATTTGTTTACAGAAACAACCCAGCATTTTTTTGAGTGTACATTAAAAAATAATGTAGCGCAGTGGAATGGAAAAAAGTGATTTTCTGGTAGGCTACAGGATGAGAGTTTATTAATTACGAAAACTATTATTTATTTTTGCTAATTATTATTTTGTTTCAGTTCGTTTTTCAGTAAATGTTGTTAGTTTTGTTTAGTTTTAGTTTTTCATTAATGTTGACATTTCTATTTTATTTCAGTTTACGAAAATGTTTTTTTGACCAATAGTTTTAGTCTTAGTTTCAGTTTTCGTTTACGAAAATAACCTGACTAAACTGGGAATGGTCACAGCACTTGCTATATTGTTGCCCAATTGTTAGTTTAATTGCTTTTATTGCTCCTCATTTATAAGTTGCTTTGGATAAAAGCGTCTGCTAAATCATCTGCTAAATGATTAAATGTAAATGTAAATATATATATATATATATATATATATATATATATATATATATACATTTACATTTAATCATTTAGCAGATAATATATATAGGCTATATAGCTTCATTGTGTGGGATTTTACCTATATTACTAAAACTTAAATCTTCTCTTTTGGTCCTGTATTAAAGAAACTTCATAGGTTTTACTTTTAGCATAGGTTGGGAATAATCTGTGGATGGATCATATCATATTTATAGTTTGGATAATTTATCAGATGACCTAAATGAGACTAACCCTCAACCAAATTCTAATCCTACCCTAACCCTATCGTAAGTACATGTAGTTGCTTAATATTAATCAGTACTTAAGTGTAACCAAAAATATTTAGAGCATTTAGCTTGAGAGTTGCAGTTAATGGAGCTCTGAGGAAGAGTGATATATTCAAGTGTGCAATTTTCTCTTTTTCTCTTGTGATATGCTGCAAATCCCTTTTGGAAGGTGTGTTGAGTAGAAAAGCGCCCTTCAGGAAGGATTCATTATAATTCTTTAACCGTGAAGACTGTATTTAAAGGGTAACTCTCGCCAAAATGCAACCTAGGCTCTTTTTGTTAATCTACCCGAGGCAAACTTTCGTTTAAAAGCATAATTAGAATGGAAACGCCACTTTTAAGTTTGACCGTATTTTCGTTTTAGGTTAAAATGCCTTGTGAATGGGAGTGAATGGGGCACTTTTATGATTGCATAAAAAAATCCCTATTTTTAAAACACTAAGGAGGCTTGATACAACATGAAACTTTGCTCAAAGTATCACCAGTGTAACGGTGGTCAGGCGGTGAAGGGACTGAGACCAAACCTGGCTTTTTTTCACATTTATTCCTTTGGGAAAATCAGAACACAAAACATGCCTTCAGGCACTGGCTTACATAAAACAGCATCCAATGTAAAGCATACCGCTTCTGATCGGTACGGCAACAACACAAGGACAAAACGTAGCAGAGCTGCAGTACACCGTTTCTCCAAAGGGGGCTCCAAAACACCAAACTCAATACAGCTGCTCAATTACGGCGAAAATCACATACAAACACAGCCTACATTTCTAACTCTGTTACACCAGGAACACATTAACTCGAGCATTGAGAACATTGTTTGTGTACACAGAGTTTACTAAAAAGAAAGATTTTGAACAACTCACTGTGTTTCCGTCTGCCGCCATTTTGACAGTCAAAAATAGTTGATCTCCGTAACAGGGAGGAGAGTAAAGATGGAAAGCTCCTAAAGCTTAGTTCAATATAAATTCACGGATAATTTGTTGTTTTCACTTTAGTGAAAATCAATATTGACCTTGTATTTGAAAAAGGATCCTCATATAAGAAACAATACTAAAATTAAGAGTCAGTTCATTCGCATTCGGATATCGACTATTTTTGACTGTCAAAATGCCGGCGGACACAGCTACAGTGAGTTGTTTAAATTCTTTCTTTTTAGTAAACTCTGTGTACACAAACAATGTTCTCAATGCTCGAGTTCATGTGTAGAGCCCCTGGTGATACTTTGAGCGAAGTTTCATGTTGTGTCGAGCCTCCTTAGTGTTTTAAAAATAGTGATTTTTGATGCTATCATAAAAGTGCCCCATTCACTCCCATTCACAAGGCATTTTAACCTAAAACGAAAATACGGTCAAACTTAAAAGTGGCGTTTCCATTCTAATTATGCTTTTAAACGAAAGTTTACCTCGGGTAGATTAACAAAAAGAGCCTAGGTTGCATTTTGGCGAGAGTTACCCTTTAAAAGAACCTTTTCTAATAATGGCAACATAATAACCTGCTTTTAATTCAGTTTATTGAACAAAATATTATACAATGTCTTGGATATACATATATACAAATATTACATTGATAAAACATCACTCTGACAACCACTATTCAATGCGCTTAACGCTTTAAGAAAATGTCAAATACACATCAACGTTTTCCAAAAATCTGAATATAGAAAGCACAAAAAATAAGAATTTCACCTGGAAAGACGTACTCTCTCAGCACAAGAAAACTTACTATAAAATAACTATACAATTTTTGAAGTTTTTAAGCAGGTATGAAATATACCTGAATTGACCTCCCTCAAAAGGTATTATAATTTGTTGTTCTATGCAAGAGTTAGACACAGAACAAATATAAGAAGCAGTGGCTCTGATCCTGGTGACTTCCTGTCATCAACCGTGATCTCAGATAACATAGACTTCTGTCTTCTCTCCCATAAGCCAATACGTTCTCATTTTGCCTTTACCCTGAAAGAGAGGAACAACACCGATCAATAGCATGCATCAATGAGCACTCAGACAGCACACTGGAGGAACTAATCAACAATATGTCAGCAATATGCTCTTTCTTAATGAAAAGACAGAGGCATAGGCCGCGTTTCCATTACATGGTTCAAGTGACCTAATTCAGATTTTTTCACTCCCATGTGTCACAGATCGGATATGACCCACAAACGTGTAAGCAGGAAAAAAGCACATGGATTCCGATATACTTAGATTGGTTTCAGGCCTCATTCATATGTGGAAATAAATATGAATTGAATACGTGCATTTGAGTCTGCCATGTAAGCGAACAGATCAGATATTCCCCTGTTAATGCGAGTCGTACGTCATTAAAAAAGAAAAGGTAGCGAATGATGTCAACTCAATCACATGACTCTTTTCAATGGGTCAATGGAGGACGAAGGCTCAACCCAATGTTTTGTTGACCTTTAAAGATGGTGCGGAAAGCAAACACTTGAATTATCATTTTTATCTACATCCATTGCAAATCACTTCCTTTTCGGCCTAAGCTTTTCTGGGTCAGTACTTCTAACTTGGTTTGTTTGGTGTAAATGTATAGTGTAAATGCAGATATTGGATATGGGTCACTTTTAAATGATGCAAGATGGTCATCAAAAAAAAAATCAGTGTTCTCTGTTAGAATAAATCGCTTTGTAACTGCAGATCGTATGCATGCACAAATAGATCCATTACACACTAACGGATAAGGAAAACATTAAAAAGCATCATATGACCCCTTTAAAATGCTGTCATTAGATATTATTTAATCTTTATCAGAATCTGTTTGAGTTTTAAAATCCTGAAATAGTGTTTTTAAATTCCATCTGATGTCCTGCAGGGGCATTTTATCCTATTGAAAATCAAAATCTACGCACTCTAAAATATCTAGTTTATTTTTGTGTTATATTGGAATAAGAAAATTCCCAATGGGATCCTTTAGAAAAATCTGTACACATTCCTTAAAATCCCTCACACAAAATAGCAAAAACTAAAATTAAAACAATGGATATAAAAATAATTTAGCTCATTATATATACATTTTAATCACTTCAGAATGCAAGCACGACTGGAACTCCATACCTTCATCTCCACGTCTCCTCGCAGCTGGAGTTCAAAGTAGCCAAACTCGTCCAGCACGTCTTTGGTGGCTGAGGACACATGTATCCTCAGAGCTGTGGAGGACATGATAATCATAAATGAATAGTCAACCGGAAGATGAAAATTGTTTCATCATTTTCAAAACTTCATTTCTTTTTCTGTGGAACACACTTACAAATATTTTGACGAATGTAAAATCTGCACTTTTTCATACAACATACGCACACAGTGACTATAAGGGCTGTTGAGCTGCAAAAAGGCCAAAAAAATACCATCATTTTATTAGTCCTTGTATGCAAAAACCTTTCCTTCAGTGGTAGTTTAAAAATATCAACTCAAACTAATTAAAACTGAAAGTATTTAATATGTCCAAGCACTATGAGACTTGGGGACAGTTTTACTAAACAGGGCAAATGGGAGTGGAAAGTTCTGCGAGTGATCTACTGACAACATGCAAATTAAAAAAACAGATGCAGCCGGATCATTTCAATAATGACCAACACATCTACCAAGAGCAGCGCAAATTAGCGTCTGGTTTATGACATGCTTTTTTGGGCATTAAATAATGGCGCAAATACCAGTCAATTTGACTTGCACAAACCTTAGTAAATCACCTTGCATGATTCATTTAAATACTCTCCTCCCATAAAGGATTTAATAATCTTCATAACTCAAATATTGTAGTACAGCTGTATAGTTTATTATAAAATGGTTAGTTCCAGTCCTTGATTCTGATTGGTCAAAAGCTGTGTTTTATTCACGACAAAACACGGCTATGTCCGCTTCACCCAACGGTTCTATGTACCACTACACAAGACCTCTAGCAACCACTCTAAGCAACTTAAACACATGTTCTCATTGATAGTGTTCATTGAAGCTTATAGAGTAGAGTATTGTGACAGATCGAGTAAGCAAGTGTACCTGCATTTACAGTAGATATGTGCATTTTCCTTCAGGTCAGTCCTATATTCCTAATAAAAAATCTGTTTGAATGTCCGCAGTGATTTCTTGTCCTTTTAATAGTTAAGGTTTTTTTCCCGAGCCCTCTAGTCATTTGCGTCTTGTTTCTCCTTGTTCACAAGTTTCAGTCCTTTCAATATAAAAGTGTTCTCTACTAACTACTGTCTTTTTTTTTCTTCTTTTTTTTTCAAGGCTTGCACCTTGGAACCTTTTTCAAGGTTTGCGTTCTCGAGCCACAAGGCACTGTTGTGGTGCAAATGAGCAGGCCAGAGCGCATTAAGGATTTTCTGTTAGAACGGTGTCGGTGCCCCTAAGTTAAAAACTAATGATCTTTGCAGCGGAAGTGAATCAATCAAAACTAACTTTAGCTGGACAATAACTTGAGCTGCTGTAAAGCCAAAACAATCTGTTTCTTTAATTTTCTATTATCACTGTAAAGCTGCTTTGAAACAATTTATATTGTCAAAAGCACTATATAAATGAAGGTGACTTGATATGACTTGACTTTGCCGCTATCTAAAGGTGAAATAATTTAACTTCTGTTGCTGTTCACGGTTATGGGTGGGACTATTTTTTCTTATTATTCACTTATTCACGATATAGCACAGCCTCTTGTACCTTATTGCTTACGTAAATGTTAAACTTGTTTAAAATTCAGTGGTCCTTTATGTTTTGTTTATAGTGGGAGATTTCATAACTATAGAAACCACTTCTCCATTGCCGTGTTTTGCCAGAAACTATTGCAAAATGCTTAGTATAAACACTTGGTATAAAAACAGAGTGACGGTTAAGACGTTTGTTGCAAAGCTTTTTTTCCCCTCTGGGATACTTTACTGTAAGTCAAACTACTTCAGAGGTTTCATGCAACCGGGCCCTGGTCCTTAAGGTGAGATCCACATAAAACTGTTTTATTATTTCAGAAGAATGTATGGATTACTTTTACAGAATTATACTTTTTTTGGTCACTGAAAGCTTTGATTGTGCAGAAAATTCTCCATATTCTCTATTAGAAAGAAAGTAATGCGAGTTTGAAATGAAATGAGGGTGGGCAAACAAAGACTTTTCATTTTTGAGTGAACTATCTCTTTAAGAGTCACAGCCAATAAGTTTAAGTGCACAGCTGTGAGTGACAAATGACACCGTGCTTGATAAAAAATGATTCATCACACTTAAGAATGACGACAGGCACTCAACACAAATGGAGCCCAAGTAATGGGCAATCTGTCCTGTCTATAAGAGGACCAACATATCTGTAACAGGCTCCAGAAGGTGTGGCCTTTAAGTGTGAAGCATTAAGCTCCAACAAGCTGTAAACATATTATTACATGTTATAAATCAAACCGGATACACGTCGAGCGTCCTTGTCGCTAATTATGAATTATAAATGAGGCCCATCTCAGGAAGTGGACTGTGAGTCGATACATGTGGTGGTAAGTCTCATGAACAACAGCTGTTACTTGTAAATGGGTGAAACGCATATTAAAGTTTCATACAACACTACTGAGCAGCTCTGTTCCAAACCCTAGTAAGCTGCCATTGCTGTCTGCTGTCTACAAAGGCAGCTACCTTCTAAGGAATCCTAACCATCACAGAAGTTACTGATTTAAAACTTTCTATAGGCAGCAACATTCATAACAATCATTCAGTCTTGTGAAGTGCGTGAGAATATTAATTATTTTTGGGTGATTCCAATAGTTTTCTGTTAGCATGTTTTTAAGCTAACAATGTAACACTCTAATAAGCACAATAATATACAACTCACAAATAATGGATATGGATGCTATTTTTATCTTTACTTTTCAGTACTGACTAAAATACATTGCTGTTAAAAATTGTTTTTTTAAATAGCACTTAAATAGCAGAATAGCACTTGGGAGCACTTCGACTCGGCGCAGTAAAAAGTCACGTTGGTTCTAATGACAGAAGTGAGAGGGAGAGAGGATTTTTCAGGAGTGATGATATTACTGCGCCGAGTCGAAGTGCTCCCAAGTGCTATTCCGCCATACATTATAGTTATCCTTTTTGCCCGCTTAGAAAAGCACCACGTTTTATTTTGTGTCACCATACTTGGTCATGTAACTACTCGTGTAACTGTATTTAAATAGGGAAAACGTGGAGGTGTTTGGTCGCTTCTAGCTTCATCTCTGTTTGGATCCTAATGAATAAACTGGGCTAAGCTAAGTGCTATCAAAGTGTCGCCGTGCGCCAGAGCGATTGATTGCACGCACTGAGACGAGAGAGGTATGTATCAATATATGTATCTCGTCTTAGTTAAGGGAATAACATAGTTTATATGAAAAAACGGTGGAGTGTTCCTTTAAGCTTTATAATGGGAGTGAATGGTACCATAGATTCTGAAGCCCAAAAAGTGCATCCATCCATCATAAAAGAAATCCAAAATGGCACAAGCCTGTGCTTTCCTATGAGTTATAACTTTACACCACTGTTCAAAAGTTAACGATATTTTGATATATTTTATTTAAATATATCAAAATCACAAACAAAGATTTAGTTAACTTAAGATGTTTTTCCACCGTTGGGCGGCGGCCAAACCGTTTTCGTTCCTTAACCATTCTATTCTGTGCCGGTAAAGATATGGTTTAATTTTCCACTGCTTGGCTGATAACAGAGCTCTTTGGAATGTAATCCAAATTCATCAGTCGTTGCAATAGGGATGTAAATAGTGATTACGTTATGGAGGATGATGAGATATTTCTTTTAATTGTATAGTGCGCTTGGCCAGCTACAGAGAAACTGGTAGCCAGGCAACCAACCAATACTGTGACCAATACTGAGTGGCGATATCACTACATGCATTCTACCTGCATGTTTAGCCAACAGTGCTAAGAATTCCGGATGAGAAATCATGTTGTGACGAACCAAGCTTAAGTGGAAATAAAACCTTGCTGTTCTTAGAACCGTTCGGCCTGATGGTGGAAAAGCAGCTTTAGTCTCATGCTGCATTGTCATAGTGTGGTAAAAATTCTGCATTCTGAACAAAGATAAAAAAAATATTTTTGTCACCAACCTTCTCCAGTAGATTCCATTCGGGATGCTGTGTTGACAGTATCTCCAAATAAACAGTACCGGGGCATCTTAAGACCCACTACACCAGCACAGACAGGCCCTGCTCAACACACACACATGCAGCATAGAGGGAGATTAATTCACTGTAGGAATCCAGTTACTACTTATACACAGTCCTAATGCTTCCTCACAGGTTGAAAAAAATAAACTAAACGAGAACAACAGGCTGCAATCAGATCGCATGTATATGACATAAATTCCTTCCATCTCAAATGAACACACACACATAAACACATGTTGAGTTTTCATGTTTTATGAGGACATTTCCTTGACATAATGATTTGTATACTGTACAAACTGTATATTCTATCCCCTAAACCTACACATCACAGAAAACTTTCTGCAGTTTTTTTATTTTCAAAAAACAATTCCTTACGATTTATAATCTGTTCTTCATGGGGACCATAAAGTGTCCCCACAAGTTCAAGGATTTCAGATATTGGCGTCCTTGCAATGTAGGGTTTACCTGAACCACACACACACAGACATTATATATATATATATATATATCTATCTATTTATCTATCTATCTATGTAATATATATTATATATAATATACAAAAAAATTATAATTTATATTCATATGTATTTGTTTAAAGCAATAATTATCTGTCCTTAACTTGCACTCAGCACAACTGACTTTGTACACCGACGCATGTTTCATTCCTATTTTGCACCCGATGCACAGCTGACTTTTCCCTCGGCAGACGCATGTCGGTAAATTAGGGAATGAACTTGCGCTCCCGGGGGCGGTTAAGCGAAAAGAGGAGGCGTGTTCCGGCGCAAACGTTCCCTGGTGCTATTTTGCAGTTCCAGAAAACTATTCCGCCGCAGAAAAGTCAGTGGCGCATTTTCAGTGGCGCGTTCAGATGCTATTTTAAGGGTGCATGCTTGGCCATAATGTAGCGTGTGCACAACACACATACACTTTGCTTCTCGCATCTACACAGATGCAGCAGTTGACATTTTTGCAAACCATATATAATTACAAGGAAAAATATTCCACACGAGGGAAATCATTGTGGTGTCCATGAAGATGTGAAAATAGGCATAAATCTAGATTACACATTTACCCAAATTATTATACGCCTGTTTAACCGAAGCTTATTTGGGTGGGTTTCTCCCATCCCCATACAATGTCACTTCTCGGAATGTCGGTCTCCTCGGCTGTGAACCGCTCCTGGTGTGCGTCTGGCAAATCCGCCGTTATAATAGCAATCCGTCATGGAACAAGCGCACCTGCTTTTAAAGGGAATGTGAGATGACGCTCTGATTGGTTTATTTCACATTACGCCCAAACCACACCTATGAGTAATGTAGCTACTTCAGACCAACCCATTTTAGATTTGCGTTGGGCGCAAGAGTAATTTATATATAATATATATAGGTAAAATAGCAACAGCGCCCAAGATCCATCCACAAAGTTACTAGCGCTTCGCGTTTGATACTTGCGTTTCAGATCGTTAAAATAGGGCCCTAAGCCTGAAATGAATGAAATCTGTGAAACAGATACCTGTGTGGATTCCTATCCGCAGTCGTAGCTGATCGTTGGGTCTGTGTCTGATTTTGAAGGTTTTAACCTGTTCCAGTAAAGCCAATGACATGCCAGCTATCTCACGTGCATGTACCTTCCCATTCCGCACAGGCAGACCTGACACCACCATGTATGCATCACCGATTGTCTCCACCTAAAAATACAAGAACATGCACAAAGCCATCTGCAAAAAGTTTTTGCACATTTTTACGCCTTTAAAAAAGCTGAAGAAAGTTTAAATAATTAAAAAAATACCTTCTCTAGAGAAAGTACACTATATACTCTATATAGTGCATTATAAAGGTATTCATCTGCATTAATACGATCAAGCACATTCCACATCATATGTGTTTGAATGCATTGTGTTTTTGAAAGGTATAACCCCATGAATATATTTTTACGAAAAGATATGACTGCACTGTGAATTAAAAGTCACTCACCTTATATACATCAAAATTATCAATAATGGCATCGAAGCATGTGTAGAGATCATTCAGTAATGTCACCACCTAAAGAGAGGCACAGGACACTGTTAAGAGCAGTATTGAGTTGTGAATGACATTAGCATGACAACATTATAAAATAATGATGGCTTTTGTATCAGATCACATAACTTAAATTACAAAGAAATTAAAAGATAGTTCTAACCCAAATCTTACCCCTTAATCTTAATACCCGTAACTTATCCCAGAGATCCCTTAACTTAACCGTAACTTAAAACCAGAGAGAAATGATAGGTTGAAAAAAGAATGTTGTAGTAGACCCATAACTTATCCCTAAAACCAGAGGGAAATGATAGGTGAATAAGAATGGTGTAGTAGGACTAACCCTTGTTGTAAGCCTAAACTTGACATTCCCTATCAGTCAGTCAATGTTACATCAGAACTGAACTGACAAATTGGGATCTCGCCTGAGTGCCCAATCATCTTCAAGTGTAAACTACTGTAAACGAGTCAATGCACACTGGCGTGCGAGATTTGTATCACAAGCCCCACCCAATGAAGCAGGTATATAAGGAAGCGTGTGTGCGATCGCACTTCAAGCTTTCGCTTCAGAGCCGAGCGGTTGTTGCTGTTCTGCTCTGCAGTCATCAATGAGTGTGCTACGAGTTAGAAGAAGCTCTTTAGTCAAGTGTTGGTGTCAGCGTTGGTCGCTTCAAGAGCATTTCCTACTGCTTCCTGCTGTCCCCTCTGCTATGCCCCGATCTAGTCCCTCTGCCCAGCAGAGGGCTACTTTGAGGAACCCAGTGGGGGCTAACCTGCCGAACCAAACTCCGCTCCTCTAGCACATCGCAAGCTGTAGAGCTTCCGGCTGAGACTGCTGGTCCTTCGCATGGGGGACCAAGTGTTTCATTTGGGGCTCCAGCGGAAGACCAGATGTCTATCGCTGCATCAGAGGGTGGATTAGAGTCCTCCAGGGATTAAGATTATACTGCGTCGCCCCCTTCAAGAAGAGCAGCATTGACCGAGTCTGACCCAGAGCTGACGGGCCGCTGAGAGTGTTGGGCTCGAGTGGAGGACTCCACCGTGTCCCGAACGCTCAAGGCTGGATGATTGGTATCTCGGGATCGCCGGCAGGGACCAATAGCGCCCTGCCCCAGTGCCTTTCTTCCCAGAAGTGGACGAAGAGTTTACCAGATCGTGGAAGGCAACTTTTTCTGCCAAAAAACGAGCTAGTGTCTCCTCCTCCCTCACTAACCTCGGTAGCCAAGGGGTACGTGGAGATCCCCCTGGTGGAGAGCTTCATATGAGACCGCTTCGGCACTGGGTTCACGGCTGGGCATGGCAGCGTGGCACGCACCGGGGTGGCAATCACCCCGGCCTGTTGCCAAACCTTCAGCCCGTGGTCAGACCTTGCGTTTATACTGGCAGGAGTTTCTCTGGAGCAAGTGTCCAGGCATGCTGTTGTCTCAACAGATGCCTCCACCACTGGCTGGGGTGCAATATGAAACAGGCATGCAGCATCGGGCTCCTGGATAGGACCCCGGCTGCAGTGGCCCATCAACTGCCTTGAGTTGCAAGCAGTATACCTTGCGCTTCTCAGCTTCAAATAGCTGCTACGCGGCAAGCATGTACTGGTCTGATCGAACAACACTGCAGCCGTTGTGTACATCAACCATCAGGGTGGTCTATGCCAGGGGTTTTCAAACTGTGGGTCGCAGAGTGGGAAGAGGTGGGTTGCAAAGTCACTTGGCTCCAGCTAAATTTAAGTTTCAGTGAAAGACACACACACAAACAGTCTAGGGTTGCTCCCAGCAGGCATAACGTGGTCTCCGTAGCATCCCTTACCATAGGTACACTTTCCCAGTGTTATCCAATAGTCTCACTGAGTGGGTCAGAGAGAACAGCAGTGATTGACCTTCTCTGCGTGAAGCCAGTCCCATCTTCCACCCTAGTAGGTGTGGGGTGATTAGGTAGCCTACGCAGGGTGCTGGAAGGGGCACCAATAGTAATGCTTTGTATGGATCCCAATTCGTCAGTTCAGTTCTGACGTAGCGTTGATACACCGCCTCGACTCGCACACACGCTTCCTTTTATAACCGCTTTGGGATTACAATTTGTCAGTTCAGTTCTGATGTAACATCTCTGTTCCCTCCTTCAGGGAACAGGGGTTACATTAGTAACGTCTCGGTTACGTATGTAACCCTCGTTCCCTGAGTAGGGAACGGAGACGTTACGTCGGATGACGACGAATGGGGTTTCGCTTAGAAATCCTATCATCTTCGAGTATTCAAACACGAGCCAATGGCAAAGAAAATGCCATGGGTCTGCGGAATTTGCATAGCGTAACTCCGCCCCACCCTGGGGGTATATAAGGAAGTCGCTGGCAAGATGCAGATATGTCTTCGCTGAGGAGCCGAGACTGAACTCAGGCGTTCCAGCGGTACAGCGGAAGTGGCAGGGAGACGTAACGTCTCCGTTCCCTACTCAGGGAACGAGGGTTACATACGTAACCGAGACGTTCCCTTTCGTTGTCACTCCGAGTTACGTCGGATGACGACGAATGGGGTTCCCGTAAAATCACGCCACCTCTCGACTGTCTACCAGTGCCCTGCGTAAGTCTGATCTCCCTGTCGTGAAACTAGCACGGACGAAGGAGTCCTACTTAACACAGGAATACCAAGGTACACTGGGAAGCATATCCAGTGGAAATATGCAATCATGCTCAACCCGAAGGGGGGGACTTGGAATACACATATGACCCCGAAGGGCTGCATACGGAGTAACACTGGGGTGTCCAGCCGCAGGTGGAATATTTCAACCCCAGGGGTGGCAAGGTGGCTTGCCAAGGGAAGACACATGCTCAAGGAGGCTTACAGTGGAATACACATGTGGGGGTCACCGAAGGGAACCATGCACATGGAGGCACCTAGCCAAGCGCGAAAGCTGCCCGTGGCATAACTCTGGCGCTGACGTCGTCAGTGCTGGAGGAGACTCAGGGCTTATGAGGCTCACCTGAGGAGAATGTCGCACGTGTCCCGTCCGTGGAGAGGAATGGCGAGCAAGCGAAGACACCTGAGCAGAATCTAGTACCGGCTAGTTGAAGCGAGTACATGAGAAGAAACTGGCTCTACTCGGAGATTGTAAAATCTCGCAAACGTGTTAGGTGTCGCCCAGCCTGCAGCTCTGCAGATGTCTGTTAGCGAGGCGCCATGCGCTAGAGCCCAAGAGGAGGCCACACTCCGAGTGGAGTGGGCCGTCACACCAAGGGGGCACGGACGACCTTGCTGCTGGTATGCCAAAACAATGGCGTCCACTATCCAGTGAGACAACCTTTGTTTGGAGAGAGCCTTTCCCTTCAGCTTCCCACCATGACAGACAAAGAGCTGGTCTGAGGTCCTGAAACACTGCGTTCTGTCTACGTAAGCACGAAGGGCGCGTACTGGACAGAGCAGTGCCAAGGCTGGGTCTGCCTCCTCCAAGGGCAGCGCTTGCAGGTTCACTACCTGATCTCGAAAGGGTGTGGTAGGAACCTTGGGCACATATCCAAGCCGGGGTCTCAGGATCACGTGAGAGTTAGCCGGCCCGAATTCCAGGCACGCTTCGTCAACCGAAAATGCCTGCAGGTCCCCTACCCTCTTGATGGAGGCCAATGCAACCAGGAGCGCTGTCTTCATAGACAGGAACTTAAGCTCCACGGATTGCAAAGGCTCAAATGGAGCGCTCTGCAGGGCAGTTAGAACCACTGAGAGGTCCCAAGAGGGTACGAGGGGAGGACGAGAAGGATTTAGTCTCCTCGCTCCCCTCAGGAACCTGATGATCAGGTCATGCTTCCCCAGAGACTTACCTTCAACTGCATCGTGATGTGCGGCAATGGCGGCAACATACACTTTCAGGGTGGAGGGAGACAGCCTTCGCTCCAACCCTTCTTGCAGGAAGGAAAGCACGACACTGATCGGGCATTTCGTGGGTTCTTGCTGTTTGGAAGAACACCAGTTGACGAAGAGGTTCCACTTCAACGCATAGGCATGTCTCGTGGACGATGCTCTAGCGGAAGTGATGGTAGCCACCACCGCTGGTGGTAGGGTACTCAAACCTACCTCGTCCCGTCCAGAAGCCACACGTGGAGGTTCCAAAGACCGGGACGAGGGTGCCAAAGGGTGCCCCGTCCCTGAGAAAGGAGGTCCTTCCTCAGAGGAATTGGCCAGGGAGGTGCTGTCGCAAGGAGTATGAGTTCTGAGAACCAGGTGTGGCTGGGCCAGTATGGGGCAACCAATATAACCTGCTCCTTGTCCTCCCTGATCTTGCGCAGGGTCCGCGCAAGAAGGCTCACTGGGGGAAACGCATACTTGCGTAGGCCCCTCGGCCAGCTGTGCGCCAGTGCATCCGTGCCGAGCGTGCCCTCGGTCAGGGAATAAAACAGGTCGCAGTGGGACGAGTCGTGGGAGGCAAACAGGTCTACCTGTGCGTCGCCGAACTGATCCCAAATCAGCTGAACCGTCCGGGGATGGAGTCGCCATTCTCCAGCGAGAGGCTGAACTCGAGACAGCTCGTCGGCCGCCTGGTTCAGGTGTCCCGGGATATAAATGGCTCGAAGCGACCTCAGATGCTTCTGACTCCATATAAGGAGGTGGCGGGCGAGTTGCGACATACGGCGGGAGCGTAGACCACCCTGATGGTTGATGTACGCTACTGTTGCGGTATTGTCTGATCGGACTAGTACGTGCTGACCCCTGAGCAACGCATGGAAGCGGTGCAGGGCGAGACGTACAGCCAGCAACTCGAGGCAATTGACATGCCAAAGGCGCTGGGGTCCTGTCCAGGAGCCCGCGGCAGCATGACCATTGCACATGGCGCCCCAGCCCGTGGTGGAGGCATCTGTTGTAACAACAACATGCCGGGAAACTCGTTCCAGGGGCACTCCGGCCCGTAGAAAGCTGAGGTTCGTCCACGGGGTGAAGGTCTGACGGCAGGACGGAGTCACTGGGACCCGGAGCTTGCCGTGTTGCCATGCCCACCTCGGGACTCGATCGCGAAGCCAAAGCTGAAGCGGTCTCATATGAAGCAATCCGAGCGGCGTTACTGCGGCTGCGGATGCCATATGCCCCAGGAGCCTCTGAAAAAGTTTCAGTGGGACCGCACTCTTGCCCTCGAACTGGCGAAGACAAGTCAGCAGTGACTGCGCGCGCTCGCTCGTAAGCTGCGCGCACATGGCGACCGAGTCGATTTCCATACCGAGAAAAGAGATCCTCTGCACTGGGCAGAGTTTGCTCTTCTCCCAGTTGACCCGAAGGCCCAGACGAGCTAGGTGCCAGAGCACAAGGTCCCTGTGTTCGCAAACCTGGTCTCGAGAGTGAGCTAGGATCAGCCAGTCGTCGAGATAGTTCAGGATGCGAACCCCGTGTTCCCGGAGGGGAACAAGGGCTGCCTCGACGACCTTCGTAAAGACGCGAGGAGACAGGGCTAGCCCGAAAGGGAGAACCGCGTACTGGTATGCCCGCCCCTCGAAAGCAAACCGTAGAAACGGTCTGTGTCGAGGTAAAATGGAGACATGGAAGTAGGCGTCCTTCAGGTCGATCGCTGCAAACCAATCCTGTGGCCGCACACACTCGAAAATGCGTTTGGCCGTGAGCATCTTGAACGGCAGCCTGTGAAGGGAGCGGTTCAGGACGCGCAGGTCCAGGATCGGTCGTAACCCACCCGATTTCTTCGGAACAATGAAGTAAGGGCTGTAGAAGCCGGACCTCATTTCGGCTGGAGGGACAATCTCGATCGCACCCTTCGCCAGTAGGGTGGCGACCTCCGCTCTCATGACAGGGGCATTGCCACCGACCATAGTGAAGCGGACTCCTCTGTAGCGGGGAGGAGATCGCGCGAACTGAATCGCGTAGCCGAGCCTGATGGTTCTCGCGACCCAGCGGGACAGTCTGGGAAGCTCTAGCCAGGCTTCCAGAAAGTGCACCAGCGGGGTCATACGAACCACAGACGTTCCGTCGGGGGTGCAGCGAAGCGGAATGACCGGCCCAGACGTGGGTGGCATAGCGGCCCGGTGCGGGGGCACGGTCATTATCCGCGTCCTGCCAGAGGAAGCCAGGGGAGGACCAGCGTCCCACGGGGGCGTGCTCTGGCAGGGGTCTGGCGACAGAGGGGGATGAGAGGAGCGTGGCCCGTGGGCGGCGCGTGCTCTCATCCGCACACTCCGTGTGCTCAGAGATGGGGTAGTGAGTTCTTTCTTTAACCATTTTAGGGTGCTGCCCGTCGTGGGACGAGCAGCGGAAATGGGAAAACCAAGGATTCTCCCCCGGCCCTCCACCGGGGGAAGGAGCGGCCCTGCAACCGGCTCCTGAACAGAACTCAACGCCATCTCTGAGCAGCCCGTCTCAGGAGCGCCGTTTAGCCTGGCGTTTAGCGGGGCACGGGGCGGGAGAGGGCTGTGGCGCCTTCCTACGGCCTCCTCGCCGACGCGACCCGGAAGCAGCGGACTGCTGGGGCCGATCGGGAGGGGGGGGAACCGCAGGAGGGCGCCCTCGGCGGCGAGCGGGCTGAGGCACCTGTGCCGACGACTGCGCTGCCGGAGCAGCGGGCCGCCGGGGCAGGACGTGTTTTAAAGCCTCAGTCTGCTTCTGGGCAGTCGAGAACTGCTGGGCAAAGTCCTCGACTGCGCCGCCGAACAGGCCAGCCTGGGATATGGGGGTGTCGAGGAACCGGGTCCGCTCGGCCACCCGCATATCAGCCAGGTTTAGCCATAAGTGTCTCTCCTGGACCACCGAAGTGGCCATCACCTGACCCAGCGAGCGTGCGGTCACCTTCGTCGCTCGGAGAGCAAGGTCGGTGGCGGCACGCAACTCATCAAAGAGTGCTGGGTCAGACCTCCCCTCGTGCATGTCACGCAACATCTGGGCCTGGTAGACCTGGAGTGTCGCCATGGCATGCAGTGAGGAGGCTGCCAGCCCCGCAGCTCTGTAGGCCTTCGCCACAAGGGTGGAGGAGAACCTACAGGCCTTGGAGGGGTGCTTTGGGTCGCCGCGGGAAGAAGCACTCTGAGGACACAACTGCATCGCAACAGAGCGTTCAACCTGGGGAACCCCAGTGTACCCTTTGGCAGCCGCCTGATCAAGGGGAGGCAAGGCGGAGGCGGTCGCCGAGCGATCACGGGAAGACAATGGTGCCTTCCAGGACCTCGTGACCTCCTCATGCACATCCGGGAAAAAAGGCATTGGGGTTGGCTGCCGACGCGGATCAGCAGCCGCACCCAAAAACCAATCGTCCAGCCGCGAACGAACCGGCCCAGGTGGCGGGGACCACTCAAGACCGATCGCCGCGGCTGCCCGGGAAAGCATGGCCGTCATCTCGGGATCAGACTCGGACAATGCTGGGACACCCGAGGGTGGCAGCACAGCCGAATCCTCACTTCCCGAGGACTCCTGCCCACCTTGTGATGCAGCGATCGACATCGAGTCTTCCTCTGGAGCGCCGAATGAAACTCGCGGCAAGTCAGAGGACTGTACAGCGGTTTCCACGCGGACACTCGCGGGTTGCACGGGAACAGAGGGCAGTGTGGAGCGTGGAATAGTCGGCGCTTTGTTCCACACTGTAACCCTCAGATCACCCTGGCCGCCAGCCGAAGTACCAGCCCTCTCGGGACCAGTAGATCGGGGTGCGGATGAGGGGACTCTCACATTAAGATCATTGAGTCTCGATCTCAACCGTGCGATGGGCATGTTCCCGCAATGGGAACATGACTCATCCACAAACGCTGCCCTAGCGTGCTCAACACCCAGACACACAAGACAGCGATTGTGCCCATCAGAGTCAGACACAAATAGACCGCAACCAGAAGTGCACGGGCGAGGCATCTTTAAAAAGACGTGCCGCGTGCAATGCTCTTTTGTGAAAGGAGATTTCTCCGCAGAGTGTTGAAGCGACCAGGGAGAGAACACACAAACTCTGGCAAATCACTGCACAGATCAGCAGGGAATGTGCACTCGCTGGAACTCGCTGTCACACCAACACCTGGAGAGAGGCTCGTCTCGAAGAGATAAGGAGATGAACTCAGGATTTGGCTGTGGAGTGAAGTAAATCAACTTGGCTCCGAAGCGAAAACATATCTGCATCTTGCCAGCGACTTCCTTATATACCCCCAGGGTGGGGCGGAGTTACGCTATGCAAATTCCGCAGACCCATGGCATTTTCTTTGCCATTGGCTCGTGTTTGAATACTCGAAGATGATAGGATTTCTAAGCGAAACCCCATTCGTCGTCATCCGACGTAACTCGGAGTGACAACGAAAGGGAACCTAGATGTTAACTGTAAACCTATCCCTCAAATCTAATTAGTAAATTATAATTCTGATTGGAATGGAATCACAATTTTAAAGTAGAATGTAGACAAGTAGTTTTAAAACAATTAATTTAATGTAATTAAATTAATGTAATTTAAAACAATTACAATAAACAATTGAATGTTTTCACGTTAACACCACTAACCCACTATATTTATATAATTTAAATCCAAAGTACTTTAAAGTGTTAATAATAATTATAATTATAATAATGTAATAATAGAGGAACTCTCCTTTTAATCAGCCAAGATACTCTATTCAGATACTTCAAGATACTTTCTCTGTTTAGTTCATTCTCTCAAGAATTCATTTGTTTGACTATTCAGATGAGACTTCCTCCGATTCCAAAGTTTTTTTTCCCCGCACCTTTTTAGGTGTGATGAGAACCTGACAGAAATAGTTCTGCATCTGTGCTCCCAAAACTCAGTTCAAACAGAATGTATAATAAAAGTCTATTGTGTCTGCAGCTCTGCCATGTCTCATAGAAGCTGAGTGAGAAATGACTGCTGTGATGCGTTTCTGCTTGAACTCCCTATGGTTCCCTGAAATTAAAATACTTTCTGCCCCCCACACCAATCCTCTCCCCCCGTCCCATCCCTTTGGATGTACGCCCAGAAAAAGAGGCCTTACAGAGTGATATATTTGCATACATAGAACAAAAAAGATGATGAATTAAACATGGAGGCCAACTTCATTATGAGGTTGTTATGCTATAACCTTAATCACTGAAACACTGCTGGATTTTATCATTGCATCTTTGAACAGCTGTTGAACAGCGTGATCCAAACATCATGACAGTTAATTTTTGTTGTCTGCATTTGGTCTAATTTCAGAGTAACTTTCCAAACTCAGTTGGTCTATTAGTTCAGATAAGTAAAACAAAATGCAACAATGGCCTCAAATGTCTCATAATTTAAAGGAGTATGCAACTTTTTCCACTTATGGGTACCCCTAAAGAAATTAATTACTTTTGAAAAATATATTAAAAATCATGTTTTATTTATAATGATATTCTACATAGTGAATCGAGTTTGCATAGCTATAATCATTTGCATGTTTACGTAGATAATGATTCAGAACTTAATCTCACTGATTCCAGAAACCATGTTTTAGGCTAAATAATATCAAAGTACATACTATATCTGGATTTATTACATGGGTTGTGAAAGTCTTTGCATTTGCTAATCTCATTTGCTAAATCATCTTCTTTGCAAAACTTTATGGAATGCCTGGCATAAAATGTATTAATACACAAGCATTAAAGGAGAATACTTGAACATCTTGGGGCAAAACTTTGCAACCTCTCGTCAAAAAGTGATTAACGTGATCATCGTATTTTGATCATCAAAATACATGGGAATGTGAAGGAAGGAATGCCTTTTCTGTAACTCAGACCGAAGAATACGTCAGTCTAAATCTCTGTTTGACAATATGAAGGTCAGATATGTTGCTTGCAATAACATTGATGCATAATTCTTGCATAATCAAAAATATTGCAGGATAGTTGCATACTAAATATGGTTATGTTAAGTCCAATCACAGATAAACAGATATGACAAAATATGAAATATGTGCATTGATCATTTTGTTTTTACAGAGTAAACATTCCCAGTGAAATAAGCCAGATCACAGTAGTCTAATGCATCTTACTCTCAGAACCAACCTAACCCTTGACTGTTTTTTAAATACTATATAAGATTATGTATAATATAATCTTAGTGGATTTTATTTGTCTTGATCCACAATAAGATTTTTTCACTTCTTGTAAGCACTGATTTTAGAATAATGTTCTTTCATTCTGAAATCATGCTGGAGAACATGATCATCAGGTTTTACATGAAGTTTGAAATAAAAGGGAGGTGTACTAAATACTAAGAAATTCTATGTTATTCTTCTGTCCTCAATATTGTTATGTTAATATAATTTGCACACAAAGCTTTTTGACCATCGGTCTCAGATTTTGTTGTCCCCACTGTTTATTAAATAATATTATATTTATTAGAATAGTCCTAGAATTTTGTATCTACAAATTCTTGTGCAGACCTGTAAAGGTGTACTCTCAGCAGACATTGATGTAAAGCCCACTATGTCGCTGAAATAGATCGTGACACTGTCAAAGGCTTCTGCTTGTACGGTCTCCCCTCGCTTGAGCTGCTCCGCCACTGAACTGTGGGGAGAATTAGGTTACGATCAAGTGAACCATGAAATTATTTTCCATACACAAGTCCAACTACAATAGCAGACATGCAGTAGCAAACAATCAGTTAGTTTAACAATACACAGATGAAAGCAGAAAATAATTTAATTTAATAAATCCTTATCTAGAAACAAAACAAAGGTATAAACAAATCGGAAATTATTCACAGCATGTTGAAAAATGGGAGTTTTGTCCAGCTGAGACTCTCAGACTTTCTGTTAATAAGACCCAGGATCCCATTTGAGATCAATTAGTGATAATTCATGTAATTAAAGAATGAAAGATCTTGGTTAATTCCTAGCTATTCTTTTAGAGAGTTTAGTACTCTATAATTAGTCAGCTTGCCTGCTTCATCTAAAGCCGGTATTAAAAGTTCTCACCACTTACATAATTATCTCAAAAACAGCCATTTTTAGATAAGACAAAACAATATGGTAGAAGTTACATCACATGCAAGTTGTGTAGTAATAAGATAAGTCTTGAACAAATAGAAGGTCTTCATCAATCTCCAATTAAAAGTTTGGAAATTGCATAGGAAATATTAAACAACACTATTCTTACTGTGGAAGGATTTGGTAAAGAAGATTTTCGGCTTTCCGTTTCTCTTCGAGGTAGGCCTGGGTTCGCTCTTCTACCAAGTTCTCCAGGTTATTGGCATACTGTTCCATTCTGGACAAAAGGTTACTGAGAATACTGGTGCTGCCTTCCCTGCCAAAAAACAAACAAACAAAAACAGACACTTGGTTCAACATCTGATGTGTAATTATAGCAGATATAGATGATTATAATTACAGCAGACAGATTACAGCAGAATATTACAATTATGTGAGATCACTGGCAAGTAACCCATGAATTATTCAACGAGATGAATTGGAGATATTGTAGCATATGACTTCTGAAACATGCATGAGAATAGTGCAGAAAACAGGAAACAGGAATATGTACTATTATGCAGTGTACATCAGAAGGAGCAGGGCATAGTTGCATCTTATGAGGCGTAAAACGCAGTTATGATGAAGTGTGGTAATCATGTACTGTTGGTGTGTGGTTTGCTGAATCACATTGTTCTATTTTGGGGTCAGATCTCACTTTTACGTGCAGCATACAAAAAAATATGTAACACTTTACAATAAGGTTCATTAGTTAACATTAGTTAATTACCTTAGTTAACATGAACTAAGAATGAACAATACATCTACAGCATTTATTATAATTTTAACATTAACTAATACATTATTAAAATCAAAGTTTGTATTTTTTAACATTAGTTAATGTACTGTGAACTAATATGAACAAACAATGAACATCTGTATTTTTAACATTAACTAACATTACCAAAGATGAACTAATATAGTAACAAATGTATTGCTCATTGTTAGTTCATTCATGTTAGTTAATACATTAACTAATGTTAACAAATGAACCTTATAGTAAAGTTTTACCAAAAAATCAAATTATTATTATTTTTACAAAATGTACAACAATAATCTCATACAACAATAAAAAGTTTATTTTATTGCTTTAAATTAAAGAAATAGAATATTAATACAATCTTAATATTACAGTCATATTATAGCTGCAGTGCAAAAAGTTTAAGCAATGTAACTTTATTGCACTTTAGCAATTTACAAGTATTCTAGAACATTTGTAGATCTACAGAGATTTTCAAGTACTACTGTAGTTACTACACTTTTGGGAAACGGCCTGTAATTCTAGGATGACTCATGCAATTGTTTATACAATCTACTTAGGCTTATGACGCTTTTCGGAAAAACACGGCCCTTGTCTATACCTAGATATCTGATTTATTTAAACTTTCTTAAATGCCAACAAGATGCATTTATGTAATGAAGACTAGGTTGTAGGCTAAGTCTTTTTCATGAAACATATTAGGCATTTTAGCGGAGGTTTGTCAATGTCTGTCAACTATGTCTTAAGTGCCCCTTTGGGGAATTAACAAGGAAGCTTTCACTCACATCAATATACGTTGTTTATCAATGAGCTGTCAGCTGTAAAACAAATGCTGCATTCTGTTCAAAGATACAATACTGCTTCTACTTCATGCAGTAAAACACAATCTGTGTGGTTTGTTATATAAAAAGTTTTTCTATTTGAGATAATATTGATTGCATTTCAATGTAATTCCTATATCTTTCTTTTGTGTGTTTAATTGTGTGAATGAGAATTGGTCAACAGGTCAAAACAATGCAGCAATGAATCATTTCAGAAAAAGAGTGAGCATCATTTGTGTAACTGGTCTGTTGTAATGAAGGTGAGGATTTATTTTGAAAGTATTGATGCACAGATTCCTCAGATTAAAAAAACAGCTGATGACCAGCAGCAATTATTTCCCGTCAAACATGTCGTACTACAAACAGCTTGACTGTCCACATCATGAACTTAAATGTATATAATAAAGAATGAAGAAATATATGACAATGTGGATAGAAATACAGTTAATATATTGGAATCATCTAATTGAGTCTATTTTGAAAAATTATGCATTTACATATTGCCCTACATTAAACAATTTGGTAACACTTTACAATAAGGTTCATTAGTTAACATTAGTTAACTACCTTAGTTAACATGAACTAAGAATAAACAATACTTCTTCAGCATTTGTTAATCTTATTTAATATTAATTTCAACATTTACTAATATGTGATTAAAATCAAAGGTTGTATTTGTTAACATTAGTTAATGTACTGTGAACTAACATGAACAAACAATGAATAGCTGTATTTTTATTAATTTACATTAAGATTAATAAATACTGTAACAAATGTATTGCTCATTGTTAGTTCATGTTAGTTAATACATTTAACTAATGTTATCTAATGAACCTCATTGTAAAGTGTTCCCAACAATTTTAAGTAGACTCATTGGTCAACTATCCATATTTGGTAAGGCATATTTGCAAATATAACAAATGTACTGTAAGTGATATGTAGCAGGGTGCAGTGCTTACTTGTTAAATTTTGCAATGAAGATCTTGATGTGGCTGAAGTCAGCTCGTTCTGCAGGGTCTTCAGCCCAACAGCTTTCCATTAAGATGGTCAGCTCCTCACAGTGCAGGCTGTTATCTGTGGTAGGCCTGAAGTATGGCTTCTGGCCATTCCGCACCTTTTGGATTATCTCTGTAACAAAAAAAAAGTGTCAGTTTTTTGTCAGTGGTGTACAACAAATTAGTTTTAATGTACTTGATCTTTGAGGATGTTACCTTTGGGACTGAGATCCATGCCTTCAACATAAAATGGGCCGTTCCTTAGCGCTATCTCCTGTAGTATGATCCCAAAACTGTACACATCTCCTTTCTGGGTTCCTTGGGGTGGATGCCTATCATATATTAGCAACTCTGGAGCCGTCCATAGCTTTTCTGAAAAATCAGTTTGGTAAGCAGTCACAAAATCCTTTATCAGCACTGGACAACAGTCAATTGATGTTTCATGCGTCAAAACAGAAAATCTTAACAGATTCTTACTTGCATACAGTGCATGTGGTGAGTCTTCATTTTCACAAGAAGAACGGAAGCTTGCCAGACCATAATCTGTGATTTTCAAAACGAAGCGGCTATCCACCACACAATTAGATGATTTCAGATTGCCATGGGAGCCAATGTAACTGTTGTGCAGATAATTCATTCCCTGGCAGCATAAGCATTAAACAGAACATTATGTCTTTGCCCACAGTTTATGGGGCAAATAGAGCAGAATACACATGAACCACTGAAAAACATTCTGTAGCGTATAATGGTTTCATGAGAAAGCTGGAAATGTAAAACAATGAACATTAATCGTGTGTATTCCATTTTGTAATTCTCAACAATACTTCCTTGTATGCTCAAAGCATTAAGAAAATTACTGGGTTGATAGAAGCCAAAGAACATATTTCATAATTACCTTTGTAAGACAGAAATACATAAATTACGATAAAATGTTATTGTCTTTTCCATTAAACAGCAACTGTATTTAATAATCAGGATCAGGATTAACTCAAGGTTAATTGGCCCACTAAATTCTTTCTGACAGACAAGTGCTCTTTTAAAAACAAACAATGTTTTCAAAGCAATTTTCTTTCTTAAAAGCAAAAATATGTTTTGTGCATTTAAGCAACAGTTTGCTTTGTTGTAATTGCAGGCCAATTTTCCAGCAAAAGTCAAATGCTTTTATGTGGCTGGGCTCTCAAATACCTTTTACAATAAACAGAAGATTGGTTTACATTAATAGAGTTTACATTATTTTCATACATGTTTTCCAGAAACAATGCCATGCTATCTTTGACGCCAGTCCTTTTTATTTTACTAATGGGGCTCCTCTCAGAAAAGCAAATAATCAAACCAACACAGTTTTATGATTGTGTAGATTGCATAGAATCAAATATATATAAAAAATATGTGTGGTAAAATAAGGTTTATATATGTTCTGTATTTATTTTCCATTTTCCCACAAACCTTCACAATGTCATTGATCAGTGAGTATCGGAACATCCAGTCCAGGTTGATGCTCTCATTTTCAAGGATGTCCTGTGAAAGAACAAACTGGACTTTAACACTGCAAAACATCTAGATGCACAGGCATTGATTTTGTACAAGCAAATTATAGGCCTACGATTAACAGATATGATCATTAACATAAACAAACAAGGTCATTAACATAGAAATGAAGGAATAGTAATAACATTGTAATAGAGACTCAGTTACTACTGTACAGTTGCCAACTACTTCCCTGAAATGGGTAGAATAAAATGCATTATAACATTAGCGTAACCTTTCAAAAACCATTCACACTGCCTGTGAACACAGAATAATATGAATAAATGGTTAACAATGATGTTATTAGTTAACATGTTTACCTGTAGACTGCCTCTGGGGCAATACTCTGTCACAATGCAGATATTTGGTGGATCGATACAAGCGCCAATAAACCTCGTCAAATGGTTGAACTGCACATCTCTCATCTATATATATCAACAAAGTTTTGAATTAACATTTTGAATTTTAACCTTTAGGATGCTGACAATTAGTACTCCACTTATTCTGAAAATCTCAAAGACCACGGCCAATAAAAAATAATAAAATAACAAAATAATAATATAAAATAATATAAAATAAAACAAATTTAAGTTTCTCTAAAGTTTCTCAAACAGTTTTTTTCCTCAGACCATTAAGCCATTGGGCCCTATCTTGCACCCAGCGCAATTGACTTTGTACACCGACGCATGTATCATTCCTATTTTGCACCCGCGCAAAGCGGACTTTTCCCTCCACAGATGCACGTCGGTAAGTTAGGAAATACACTTGCGCTCCCCAGGGCGGTTCAGCACAAAGAGGAGGCGTGTTCCGGCGCAAACGTTCCTTCATGCTATTTTGCAGTTTTAGAAAACAATTGCGCCACTAACCAGGAAAAAATAGTTTAAAGTCAGTGGCGCGTTGCGCATGTTATTCATATGCTATTTTAAGGCCGCATTCTTGGCCATAATCAATGTAGCGTGTGCACAACGCGTATACACTTTGATTCTCTCATCTACACAGA
Organism: Scardinius erythrophthalmus; assembly: GCF_964197995.2. Taxonomy (NCBI): domain Eukaryota; kingdom Metazoa; phylum Chordata; class Actinopteri; order Cypriniformes; family Leuciscidae; genus Scardinius; species Scardinius erythrophthalmus. The sequence continues at coordinate 42,960,876 of NC_138225.1, read as the reverse complement.
AGCAGCAGTTTTCATTTTTGCTAATCATACATTATTACGATAGATAGATAGATAGATAGATAGATAGACAGATAGATAGATAGATAGATAGATAGATAGATAGATAGATAGATAGATAGATAGATAGATAGATAGATAGATAGATAGATAGATAGATAGATAGATAGATAGATAGATAGATAGATAGATAGATAGATAGATAGATAGATAGACAATTTATTATAAAAGCATACATCTAGCTTACACATTTACCCAAATTATCATACGCCTGTTTAACCGAAGTTAATTTGGGTGGGTTTTTCCATTTCAATGTAACTTATCTCTTTTACGGCCATGACGAGTGGTTGCTCTCCTTGGCTGTGAACCACTCCTGGCGCGCACCTGGCAAATCCGCGGTTACAATAGCAATCCGCTATGGAAAAAGCGCGTCTGCTCTTAAAGGCAATGTGAGATGTTGCTCTGATTGGTTTATTTCACGTTATGCCCAAACCACATCTATGAATAATGAAGCTACTTCAGACCAACCCATTTTAGATTTGCGTCGGGCGCAAGAGTCATTTATCCTGCTGGTATAATAGCAACAGCGCCCAAGACCCGCCCACAAAGTTACTTGAGTTTTGCGCTTGATACTTGCGTTTCAGATCGTTAAAATAGGGCCCATTGAGCTATAGTGAGTGGCAAAATCTGTATGAGGCCATATACACTTTACTTAGCATAAGCTTTGGCCTACATAACAGTGAGGGCAAATATCAGTGGGAACAAAGGTTTCCCCCACATCTGTTTGGTCTTTCATTTGACTCTGGCCCAACAGCTAATCAGACCCCTAGGGCCACTGTCTGCAGGACTGGTGTTTCAGACTGCTGTCTTACTCTGTGTGCAAAAAGCCATGCAGCTTCTCATGTTTCCTATCAAAGCTGAGCAGGTTAGAATTGGCCACAAGTCAGCTAGTCTTATCAGCTTTCCTTCGGGATACGGACATCAAAATAAACTTAGGCTTTAAATAAGATTGTTATGGGAAGCTTGGACTCGCATCATGTTTTTCAGGCTCAGCCTCAATCATGGTGGTCTCAGATGATAGACAGATTTGGGATATGACCGGAATAGCATACAACAATATTCTTCTTACTGTCTCTGCTTTATATACATTGTGCAAAGCGTGTGAATTTATGTATGCACAAAATACAGATGACCTACGACATTTGCCAAAATAATGCAGTGTATAACAGAGCACTATTACAGAGAACTGAGTACAAAGAACTGTATTGCAATATGCAATGCACTCGATGTTCCAATGAACTTTCATTTCCGGTGTGACAAAAGAAATTTAAAGGGTTAGTTCACCCAAAAATGAAAATCCTGTCATTAATTACTCACCCTCCTGTCATTCCAAACCAGTAAGACTTTCGTTCATCTTCGGAACACAAATTAAGATCTTTTTAATGAAATCTGAGAGCTTTCTGTCCCTCCATTGATAGCCACTTTCAAGCTCCAGAAAAGTAGCAAAGACATCATTGAAGTAATGTGAATCGACGTGAAAAAAATGCAACAAAACATAAAAACGTTTACTCTCGCGTCAACACAACATGGATCCATCGTGGTGCTCTCGTTACGCACGTTGGAGATGAATATTTTGTATATAAAGTGGTAAATTGTGTTTTTTGCACAAACAAAGCACTCGCAACGCTTCATAAATTCGAGGTTAAATCATTAGTGTCACATGGATTACTTCAATGAGGTTTTTACTACCTTTCTGGGGTTTGAAAGTGGTAGTTGCTTAGGCTGTCAATGGAGGGACAGAAAGGTCTCAGATTTCGTTAAAAAGATCTTCATTTGTGTTCCAAGGTTTGGAACGACATTGGGGTGAGTAATTAATTACAGAATTTTCATTTTTGGGTGAACTAACGCTTTAAGCAATTTCAACCATGATTAGGTTCATGATGGTTCGGCTTTGTGGTTTATCAGAAAATAGGTCTAAATTAGACAATTACATTTTTTTTTATTTTTTTTTTACTTTTATTAATATAAATACATTTTTAAATCCCACTCTGACTGGGTATTCATCTTGGAGGGGTGTTTACATGAAGCTTGTTCTTGCATTCAAAAACAGAACAGTTCTTAAGGCCCATTCACACCAAGGATGATAACTATAAAGATAGATAACAATAAAGATATAGTTTTAAATATCGTTCTCAATATAAAAGAATAGCAGAGTTCACACCGCAGCTATAACAAAAACGGCACAGAGAAACGATATCGTTGGAATCACTTTCAGAACGTTTTTATCCAATGAATGATAAAAACAATAACAGCCAATCAGAATCCATCCTGCTGTAACCAGCTTGAGCATATAAAATGACAAATAAGCATGCACTTAGAATAAACAGCATGATATCGTCCACTAGTGTGGACGCTAATATAGTTATCGTTATAGTTATCTTCATGGTTATCGTTCTTGGTGTGAACAGGTCTTTAAGATGAGTTTTAAAAGTTGCACAATTTTTAACTTGACATTTGGCATCTTAAAATGCTTGAAAGTGAAAACATGAAGTGATGGCCAAAGACATCTAATGTGTATTAGTGTAGCGGTGATACTTTAAAGGGGATAATTATTAAAAAAAATTAACATGCAAACTGCTAAAGCTGTGAAAATGGCTAAATTATTTAAAATATATATATACAAATAAATATCACCATAATGTCGCCTTCTTCCACTTCATTTCTTTAACATCTATTTCATGACAATGTTCTATGTCTGAAGTCAGCATTTCCTTTCCAAAACACCTTTTAAAAATCCAGCCACAAAAATTCCCCCCGACCTCAGTGTCTACAGCCTCATATTGGCTTCCCAGCCCCCCACCAAAGAATGCAAGTTTATCTGTGTTTATATGTGTAGCAAAGGGCAGGGGGTGTTTTAACCACCTTGGGCACCAAGGCTGTCCAGTGGGGTCATAAACGATTGTCTAAACACTCACACATAACATGCATACCTTGTCTTCTCTTCCCAGATATAGACACGGATGGATGCAAATACAAATTGAACAAAAATACAAAAAAAAAACACTCTCTTGTGATTAAATGCATTCTCTTACGTGCTTTAGTTCAAACAGCACTTGTCTGGTGAGGTCAATCCTCTTCTTGTTCACATGTTTGATAGCCACCAGGTTTCCCTGTTGTGAAATGAAACAAGTGTTAAAAGGATCAGATCTATTGAGCCGCCACTGAATGGCAGACTGGAGCTGTCATGGTGGGAAATTGATTTAATTTTTATCTTCATCAAGTCACTGAGTTGGATAAATTAACATCTCAGAAAATTGTATTGATCAGATGTGCTTTTTCATAGCTCATGAGTCAAAATTAAGTTTTATTAAAGTAATTTAAGTAATTACATAATTGATTTATTTCTGCATTTTAGTAGAATCATCTGAGTCAAAGAAACTGAGAACTCTATTACTCTAACTCTCCTGAGATATGAAAGAACATTCACATTGTCCTGGCCATGGTGACAGCAGAAATATTCAGCTGGCTCAGTGGACATTTGATGCCTTAGTGTCCTTTTCAGCTTACACTGTGGGACAAAGAGGTGACAGTGACTTCTTTGGTTATTCAAATTACATGCATTACATTTTCTTGTAATTAAGGCTTTCAGAGAAGTCCTCTAAGAGTTCTTGGTGGGTGACCCAAATATATTTTTCGATGCTTTAGATATGGGCTGTGTCCAAAAACTAGTGGGCTGCCTACCTAGACTTAAATATATTTGGGTTTAAGGCATCACAGACACACTCCAAACAAGCAGACAATAAAAATATGCTACCTTATGACCTTACTTAATTTTTTAACAAAAATTAAAACATGGGTAAAACAAAAAACATCACAAAGTCAAATTTAAATATAAGCACCTTCAAACGAAAGCGAGAGAACCCTCAGTTGATACTGTAATGTTATATTGGCGAAACAGATTTGGCAAACGCTCCAGTGCATTTTTGTGTTTGGACTCTGGAGAACGTCAAATGTTTCTATTTACATGTCTTGTTACAAGTCATATTTGTTGATCTCTTTAACGCAATGGCCAATCAGAGGAGTTTAATTTAGTCAGAATAAACTCACTACTCAAAACGCCAGAGTTTATGCCCACTACTGAGCTCTGCACACTTGCGAATCCTCTCACTAACAAACAAAGTGTAGACACGATTTAAGTAAGAGATTCATTTTGCCGTGTAGACAACTTTATTGATTATAACAGAACTTTGTGAGATTGCGATGAACTGAGCGATATCTTTTTAGTGATTATAAATGTAGCAGCTATATAATCCACTTAAAGTTTTGTTTTTCATGCTGCTAAGAGGATCGACGGCTAGTTACACGCTTCAAAATTTATCATATGAAATGCAGGATTCACCCTCGAAATTATAATTGACATTGTGATAACTATAGCACGGAACAAAAACATGGCATGTCAAAATAGATATGTGCAATGTAAATGCAGACTAATAGAGTAAAAGAAAAATAGTCATATCAATATGTTTTTGATATTCCATTGTAATTATTTGTAAAATAATCTTAAATGTCTCACTATACATTGCTCTTCTTGTTATGGTGGAGCTGTTGCTTATGCATTATAACATCTTGCCCGAACAACAGTTTAGAGAGAATCTTGCTGAGCAAGTTACTGTCATCCGTTTAATAGCTTGAAACTCTATCACACTCTTGCGCACTAATTTTTGCTATAGTTTTAGCAATGCAAGACTGTACATTAAAGTGCTCCTATTATGCTATTTTAAATGTTCCTAATTTTGTTTTGTTTTGTTTTGTTTTAGACAATTTGTCTCACATACCCAAACCTTCAGACTCAAGACAGAAGGTCTGGACCCCATAGCAGCTGTCATTGGCCAAGAACTGTCAAGAAGCCGTCTGACATGTAAAGCAACCAATCACAGTTTGTTTTGTTTAGCGTCATGTTTAGGGGAGTGAAAATGTCGATGTCGATGTCCTAACAATAACAGACTGGCATGGTAAACTCTTGGACCTATTTTAAAAAATCTATGCCACATACTTCACATACTTTTAAAAATCCAGCATTTAGTTTATTCTGATAAGCACTCAGTAACTATGTTTCCATTCGCAACTTTGGAATATCGCATAAAACATTTGCGAATAAAGCACTGTTTTCTTCCATGAGGGGGTTTGGTGTCACCATGGGTTTGTTTCCACCATTAAAGAAAACGACACACATATCCCAGAAATCCTGTAGGATTCAACCAATCAGACGAAGACTTCAAAACTCCTGAAGTGTTTCCAATTTTGTGTGCCATATGCACTAGACATCAGCCATCGGTTTGTGGGCGTGACGTCCAAGGCTGAGACTACCTACAATAGGTTACATACATCCAAGCTCAAAAAACACTTGCATACTGCAACATCTTTTCCCTCCAGCTTACATTATTGGCATTTTTTAGATTTGTGATCCAATTATCACATAAATGGTGTAGCACAGATAGCATTGTGGATCGACATAAGGAGCTGCAAAGCTGCATTAAAGTGTGATCTTAAAGCAACACATTGAGCTGGTAGTGCACCCACTCTCCATTTCTCCAGTGAATACACATGTGTGTGGGTGTGCAGCAGAGGGAGGATGTCAGAAGAACTCATCCCCACCTTAAAATAGCCTGTTTTTGCAAATAGCTGATATTTTCCATGAGCTGTTATCAAGGAGCCATAGCTGGAACCTCTCTGGAAAGGAAACACAGAGAAAATACAACACTAACAACTATTCAAGACAAAGCAGTTTCATTATGCACGTTAGAAAAGAAAAAATGCATATTGGGGGGGGGGGGGGTCCAAAAGTCTGAGACAACAATTTCTATGATTCAAATTTGATACAAAATAGTTTGTTACAAATTATATAATCAGATTAGCAATTTGAGTGAAAAGTTTCATTTAAATTTACCTTTGCAGCTCACAGTTATCAGCAGCTTTGCAGCTCACAGTTAACAATTTGCTATACCACAAATTTCTTTAAATATTTTCTGTCATTTTACATGACAAAAATCAAGACAAAACTTAATCTAAATGTGAACTTCCAGGTTGTTGGTTTTTGTTTGTTTGTTTTTTTTTTTATTTTTTATTCCAGCACATTAATGGTGGCAAAATGTCCCCACAAAGATGGCAATATCCAAAATCCTTGTCCTTGTGAGGACATTTGTTTGGTTTGGAAAACTTAGAAATCATATAGAATGATTTTTTGTTGAAAATTAAAAAATGCAGAACGTTTTCTGCGATGGGTAGGTTAAGGGGTAGGGGTAGGTTTAGAAAATATCCTAGAATATCATTATGTCAATGGAATATCCCCATCATGATACATGATATGGTTTGATTAGAATACCAGATGGCCAGACAGGAGCTTGTTTGAACAATTGTTAGGGTTAGTCTGTTAGTCTGTATTGTTATGAGTCTGCTATTATAAAACTGAGCCACCTTCAACAAACGAGACAACTAGACATTAGTCATTAATGTATAAACTATAATTTCTGTGTTATTTTCTTCCTTTTTTCCCCTATTTTCATTTATCTATATAACTTTAGTGAAATCTGACAGGGTGGGTCTTGTACCCATTTTGAACTATTTTAGCTATTGAACAGACCCAGATTTGTAAATAGGAGCAAACCTCTGAGCTTATAATGAATTTGTATTTTCTCTAAATTAAAGAGAAAGAGAATTCAGTTTAACAAAATCAAGCTACCTTTTGTGACCAGCTAACTGACTAAGCCATCATTGTAATTCCCAAGAAATGCAGTTTTAAATGGACATTGAAAAACAGTGCCAGGAATTACAGCCAAGTCCAAAAAGGCATTTTTACGAGATAAATTAAAACCATATGGACTGAAACAGGAGGAAACCTCTTTTATTTAACGTTTTTTAAACAAAAACAGAACACAAAGACATTTCATCTTTAAAATATAGATTTGATCCTTGCACTTTTAAAAATGCATTTTAGATCTGGCTTAGAGGTGGCCAACTGGAAAACACATCAGTTTAATGCGGCTTTATCCAAGATATGAAAATACCAGCGAGTGCTTGTAGCCTACCTGTGAAAGAGTGAGACGGCTGCCCGCGCGTTTGTTATATTTGTTGGGATTTTCAAACTTCAGTTCCTCCCACCGTATCCTCCAAAGCATCCCAGCTAACTCCTTCTCCAACTTCAGTTTCCTAGAATAGAGCAGATCGCATTTAAGAAGTGCAACTAAAAAAAATCGCGTTTTGGCAATAGTAAATGCTGAACTAGATTTTTAAATTTTCCAGTGTGTTGTTATGTGGGTGCAAAGGTGTTTTGAGTGTTTTTGGTGTTATTATGTGGTGCTATGGTTGAGGTTGCTAGAGTTTTCTTGATGGTTGTTTATTGTCGCATCCAAACAATCCCACTCTCAGGTCTCTGATTATGGTCTCTAGATGTGGTTCAAGTCATTCCTTTAATATCTATGGGATTTTTTATTGTAAACTGCTGGATTTGAGGTATTCTTGTCTTTATATCATAAACAGTGCAGGACGGCTGATTGGCCAATGTTTAATACTCTGGGTTAAGGGTTTTGAAAAAGTATAGCAAGAGTCATAGGCTATGTGCCTTTGTTAGCACCACAAAAATGTTTTGGAAATACCATTTCATTTTGCACAATTCGTCTAAATAACCCTTAATGCGGGAATACACTGCGATTTCTGTACGATTTCAGCAAGGTTATAACAATAGATTGCATGCGAAGTAAAGCCAAAGCTCAAAATTTGTGTGCTCACACTATACGGTCCTATGACTGCTTACACTATATGTGTGAAATATAAGCGATAAACCCCCGTGCCGGGTTGCGTCAATAGTCCATGATATCGTGTATCCAGAGATATTGTCAAAAGCATCAGCTATCGATACCAAGAGGATTTAGCATTTCCAATTCATGTATTAAATTCTCTGTGATCGATTGCTCCTGTCTGCATGCTCCGTATAGCTTTCTGTTTTGAATCTCTATTTACTATCATTCCTTTTTGCTTATATTGCTAAATATAACTTACTCATCAACATATATTAGATATAGTCTAATATTGCCAATCACAATAATCTGACATAGCTAGCTTTTATCTAAATCGTTATCACTAGCACAACACGCTAGTATCTCGCTAGCCTGTTAACCTGCCATCCGTGCTTGTCGTCTTTTTTTCTTTTCTTTTTTTCTCGTGCGCTCACGCTTTTTACGAGTCTATCAAACAACTTTGGTAAGTAGGATCAGTCAACAAACACGGTGAGTAATGTTTTGCACTTCGTGTCACATGTATTACATAGCCTTCTTTGTCTTTTCATATGCAGGGAGACAGTCAGGCTGATGGAGAAGATTTCAGAACTAAAGACACGCATCCAAACTTTTATCGAGGATAGTAAGAATGCAAGGGCTTTAGATACTGCTTTGGATGTGACTAGCTTAGTGAACTCTGTACATTGTTCAGTGTAGAGCCTGTGCAGCAGGGCAACTGGGTGACTGTGAGATGCTGTAGTCGCGGGACAAAACACCGCTCTTCCATTCCGATTACATAAAACAAATAGATTCTCCCCACTCAGTGAAACACCCACTAAGAATCCTGTTGAAAGTGAATATATTACACGGAACGTGAAAATAGAGATACCAGCCACCATAGTCACATGTTCGCTGGGAGCCAGACCTGACCTGTTGAAAAGAGATGGTATTCATCCCTCCTGGGATGGTGCTGCTTTTCTCACTAGTAATATTGCGCATAGTCTTGAGCTCAAACATGAGAATTTCGGGCTCAGGTTAGGAAGCAGACAGACTGGCTAAACCGACCATCTGCTAGCTGTCTCACGTCACTGAGGTCAGATAAATCCCATCACATAGAGCCTCTTTCACTTAGATATCATCATTTAGAGACTGTTTGTTCCCCGAATTAGGAAATACAAAAAACTCCAAAGCTCATTTAAGGGTAAAGATTTGATTGATGTTCAACAAATAAAAAAACAGATATAATACAGAGGAACAAATGATAAAGCTTGGGTTGCTGAATATTCGATCCCTTACTTCAAAAGCACTTACTGTTAATGATGTGATTAAAGATAATAACCTAGATGTGCTGTGTTTGACAGAAACCTGGCTAAAACCAAACGATTACATTACTTTAAATGAGTCCACACCCCAAGATTATTGTTATAAACATGAGCCTCGTCTGAAAGGCAAAGGGGGAGGTGTTGCTGTAATTTACAGTAATATCTTCAGAATTACTGAGAAGTCTTGTTTCAAATATAATTCTTTTGAATTGTTGGTGCTTAATGTAACACTATCTAGTGTAAATGATAAATCACGTTTGAGATTTGTGCTGGCTACTGTATACAGGCCACCAGGGCACCATACAGACTTTATCAAAAAATTAGCAAATTTTCTATCAGAGTTAATACTGGCTGCAGATAAAGTCCTAATTGTAGGTGATTTTAATATTCATGTAGATAACAAAAAAGATGCATTGGGATTGGCATTTAAAGACATTCTGAACTCTGTTGGAGTTAGACAACACGTGTCAGGACCTACTCATTGTCGTAATCATAATCTAGATCTAAGATTATCACATGGAATCAATGTTGATGCCGTTGAAATTCTGCAGCAGAGTGATGATCAGATCATTATCTAGTCTTGTGTATACTTAATTTAGCCAAGGCTTCAAAGCCGACTCTGTGTTACAAATATGTTAGACCTATCACTTCTGCTACTAAAGATTGCTTTATTAATAACATTCCTGATCAGTTTCATCTCCTCAGCATCCCAGATAACTTAGAAGAACTCGATATAGCAACAGAAATTTTTGACTCTCTCTTTTCCAGCACTTTAGACACAGTAACTTCCTTTGCGCTTAAAGACGATTACAGAAAATAGTCCAACGCCGTGGTACAACGAGCACACTCAAAAATGTTCACCCAAAAATGAAGATTCTGTCAGTAATTACTCACCCTCATGTTGTTCCAACCCCGTAAGACATTCGTTCATCTTTGGAACACAAATTAAGATATTTTTTATTAAATCTGAGAGCTGGATCACTCCTCCATAGGCTTCTAAGGCATTATAACTTGCTAGCCCAGAAAATGCATTAAAGACATCGTTAATATAGTCCAAGTGATTACAGTGGCTCAATCTTAAGTTTATAAAGTGACGAGAATTCTTTTTGTGCGCAAAAAAAATAAAAAAAATAATAATGACTTTATTCCACTATTAATTTCCTTCTCTCTGGGCCTCGAGTTTTTTCACGTAGTATAACTGCGCAGCGCATCTGTGTTGTACGCCACACGTAGGCTCACTATTGGCCAACGCTGGTCATGTGTGTGATGCGTGTGACATATTACACAGAAGCGCTACACTGTTACACTACTATGATTTTGATATTACATAAGTGTTATACATCATTCAAAACTGTTAAATGTCTTCTTTTATTTGTGTACACAAAATGTTGTGTTTTCCATAAAAAAAAGAAAATAAACATGATCTCCATCTCTCTCAATGTGAAACTCATTCTGAAACGCGACAGAAAATGACCTGTAACTCAGCGAATGTTAACACGTCTATACAACGCTTGGAGTCTCTATTTTATTTTGGCGCAATATGGCTGCCATCGCATCATCCAAGTGGATGCTGCACATTGGTGGTGGTTGAGGAGATTCCCCCATCTATGTAAAGCGCTTTGAGGTCTCAGAAAAAGCGCTATATAAATGTAACGAATTATTATTATTATTATTAAAGTATGTAAATTATATTAAAAAAACAAATATTCTCTGTTTAAGTAATCCGTATGAAAGCAGCGGCATGTACAGTTTCTCAAACGCGTCCTAATTAACTCTAATGTGACCACACCCACACGCGCACGAGCAATTGACATGCAAATGATCCTAGCGGAACGCCCCATCACCTCAAAACAAAGAACCAGAGACAGTAACTTAACTCCTCTCTGCTTTTCATCGAGTTTGGAAGACTGTGTTTGTGCTGTGCTGTGCTGTTTACCTTGGATTTACCTCAGATTTACCTCAGAAGAATTAGAGGAATGCGATTTGAAGATGAGAAGATTTTTAGGGTAAGACAGATTAAAATGTATGTTATGAAATGAGATTGGAGTAAAAACATGAAGCATGTTGTACATGTATATGTATCTATATATAGACAGAAACATGTTGAAATCTGAACTAGACTGGTATGCAACCTTTCAATGCTAAATGTATGTCCGACACAAGGATGGTTTTATATTATATAATAAAGCACTGCATGATAAAAGTAGGCTAGTATGAGTGTATACTATGGTGAATATTATAATGTTTAGAACCGTGTTTACTGTTAAATACTGTGTTTGTGGATATCTGCTCAAACGTAGATGTATAATATGGTAACAATAATGTTTAATAGTTTGGAGTGGCTCGATCGCTTCAGTAATGTTCTCTTCACGCGTTGTGCGTTTGAAAAGCAAAACGCGCCAAACAATAGGCTTAAATTTTTTACTCCAAATGTTTACTTTCGTTTTGACATTATGAAATGAGATTGAAGTTACATATGATAATCAATATATTTTTCTCTAGTGTAGTGTTACTGAAGTGTTCCTTTTTAACGATTTATAGGCCGCCTGCTATAGGTTATTGTTATTATTATTTTATGCAGCACTGCACGTATATGCCTACAAGGCACAACAATCCTGGTGTTCATTATATATATACTATATATATATGTGTGTGTGTGTGTGTGTGTGTGTGTGTGTGTGTGTGTGTGTGTGTGTGTGTGTGTGTGTGTGTGTGTGTGTGTGTGTGTGTGTGTGTGTGTGTGTGTGTGCGCATTTTGTACATTTTACAAAGCAATTTTAACCTGAAAAATCTCAAATGTATTTCCCAAATCGTGCAGCCCTATAGTTTCTCTTGATATCAGTATGTTCACAGCATTTTTTTTTTTTTCAGGGACCAGATGCCCCACTGATGAGTCCTGCTGACTTCAACATTCACATTAGTCTCCGTGCATGAACATGGTAAAGTGAAAAATCAAACACCATGGAAATGACAGGTATGTACTATGTTTCAGGAATGGCACAAAGGTGTGTGACTGATTAAGTCTCTGTCTTTAGTTCAATGTGTTAAATAATGCTTTTTTTGTCATTTGTTGTGTATCTTTGGATTATGTTGGGTTGTAAATAAATCCAAACAATCAAAAAGCCATTCTTTTTTTAAATCTCCTCATTCTTCGTGCAAGGTTCCTCATAATGATAGGGCCTGATAGCACCTGACAGGGCCATTATGGGAGGGTCTTTTGTCTTTTTTACCCTCTGAGGTCGGCAATCACGCCGGCGTGATTTGCTCGCTTTTTTTTTTTATCAGTTCAAAAGAGATTCATTTTTCTCTGTTGACTTTGATATTACAAACACGTTTCATACATCAATCGATCCTGTTAAATGTGAATTATTTTTGTGTATACTCACAATTAAAAACAAAGTGTTGTGCTTTTTGCCAAATAAAAGAAAAATAAACGTGATGCGAGTTCTGCCTTCTCTCTGTCAGTTAAGTCCATTCTGAAACGAGTCCGGAAATGAACTGTAACTCAGCGAATACTCAGTCAAACAGGCATACAGACGCACAGGCATGAAGCTTGAATTCTCTTCTTTTAAATGAAGTAATTTATATAAAAAACAAATATTCTCATCTTGTGAAATCTGTATTAAAAGAGAGCGATTCCAGTCGAGCTAATTAGAGCTCATTCAAATGTAATGTGACCACGCCCCGGAGAGCACGCGCTATTCAAACGCAAATTCTGAGAACCATTTCAGACCTGTGAAACGCCCAAATCAGCTGTAAACACAGTGCGCCGCGAGTGAGGCATAATAATCCTGGAGAAAAGTTTCCTCAGAACAGTGCTGATATGAGGAGCAATAGATCCCGCTGAGGAGTGAGGTAGGCTGTTATCTTTTCTCAAGTGTTAATATGGAATAACGTGAGTGTAGGCCTATGTAAACCGCAAAAAGATGAATCGTGTTTCTATAATATATGAATCGCGTTTCTGTGAGATGAATGAAGGGTACATATTTGTAAAGACTGTTTAGCCTAAATATGAATCGCGTGTCTGTGTGTGAAAGAATAAACCGCTTTAATCAACTAAAATGCTTTGCTATACTGAGATGAGTAAAAATCGATTGAAATATGTTGAAATAAAATGTCTTTGTATAAGCAACGTATTAAACTGCAAATTAACATTTATATGCCCTAATATTTCATAAAAACAACGTTACAGTCAAGCGAAATATGAAAGACAACATTTTGTTGACTAGATTTGGGTACAGTTTTTACTGTAGAATATACTGCCACATCAAATAAGCTTTTGTTTAGCAATTTCTGCTCATATGTTATATATATATATATATATATATATATATATATATATATATATATATATATATATATATATATATATTATGGGGTGTAACGATACACCAATGCCACGGTTCGGTTCATATCACGGTTTTGGAGCCACGGTTCGGTTCGGTTCGGTTCGGTTCTGTTTGCTGTGGGGGCAGGGTTCATGGCAGGGCACCACCAGCAATAATAACACTAGATTCACTTTTAACTTAATAAAAACAACAACAACAATAATTTAACTTAACTTTATTAATTTTATACATTGGCTTCATGTTTTCTTTAGAGCAGTTAGCACACCTGAGTTAACTAAAATGAAATAGCCTAAATGTCTCCACTGACTAGTCAGAAATAAACTGCACACCTGAGTAGGGTTGCCAACTTCAGAAAAGTAAAATGCGGGACAATTGTGGTTCTTTATAGGAAAATGAGGGACACTCAAAATATTTACTGTATCGCACAATGTACATAATTTCAGTGTCTGCAAACTGTAGTTAAGTATAGGCTATGTTTAAAAGGTTATCAGACAAACACATTTGTATTGCTTAACCTATTTATGTACAATTTAATTCTAAAAATAATTTTAATGTCATACAAAAAAATATATGTCACATTACAAACAAACCACCATTCAAAATAACCGCATTTATCTGAAATGGAAAGCTTTTTTAACATTACACATAGGCCTACAGTTCAAAAGTTTGAGGTTAAGATTATTTTTTGGGAAAAGTAATTAAAGAAAGTAATTGCCTACTTTTATTCAGCAAGGATGCATTACATTAATCAAAAGTGACAGTACATTTATAGTGTTACACAAGCTTTCTATTTCAAATAAATATCTTATGATCTTTACATTCATCAAAGAATCCTGGCGGGGGGGGGGGGACAAAACCGTTTTAAACAAATAATAATCAGAAATATTATTCCCTCAGGTAGATTACATGTTTTCTTGCGTGGCTGGATGTTGGACTCATGAACAATAATCACGTTGTTTGCATTCGCCAAAAGTGATTTGCCGAAATCAAAACGTGGACAGTGAAAGGAAATTACCGTTAGCGCGAGACGAGTCCGGCTTGAAGCGGAAGCGGCCAGACGGCAAAGGATTATGTTCGCAAATCAAACAATGATTAAAAAAAGCTGTGATATGTCATCATATTGGATGATGACAGGTGTCGGTGATCATTCTCAAGATTCGTGATCAGCACTGCTGCTGTTACTGCTGTATCAATATCAGTCAGTGGTTGTGACCGCAGGGTCTTCAATCACAATATGCCGTGGCGCGGAGTTGCCATCCTGAAGTGTGTATGTAAACTCCCGAGCATGATCGATCACCCAAATCACGTGACATGCACTTAATTTAGTAAATAATATTATAATAATATTTATTAAAACTACAGCTCTTATTAGTTGTTAAAAGTGTACTCATTAATTACTATTTAATCAAATGTCAAGGAAGAAAAAATAGTTTTGTGACAAAGTGAAGTGAGAGTTGGGCAGCAGGGGGCGGGGCGCGTTCGGTTCGACATGAGAGTATCGCGGTTCGAACCGTGGCTGTTGTATCGCGGTTTTTCGGTTCGGTTTGAATATCGTTACACCCCTAATATATATATATATATATATATATATATATATATATATATATATATATATATATAATACTATTTTTGTCAAAAATAAAGTAATAAACTAAGATGTTAGATGTTCCAATGTTGGCTATATTCAAACTAATGAATACATATGATAAAATGTAGGCCTATAATCATTTTTTTACAAAGAAAGACTAAAAAAGAGTTTACACTTGACATATTGTTGAAATTGTAATTATTGTTAGGGCCCAAGCCCTGAAAGGGCGAAGGCCCTATTGGTTTCGTAAGGATTTTTTTTTTTTTTTTTTTTTTTCATTATTTTTTTTTTTGCCTTTTTGCCACTTTTGGGGCCCTTAACATGCTCAAAAACTCTTGAAACTTTGCACACGGGTCAGAACCCGCGGCCATCAGGGCCGGACTGAAGCTGGTAGCTGGGCGTGGCAGGGGGGCTCGACAGCGCCCCCTGGAATGGGGTCCGAAATCTTGGTCCATATATCAAACACGCTTGCATTTAATAATATGAAACTCAGTACACATATAGATCTCATCGGGCCGCACAACTTTCGTGCTCTGAGTTTTACAAAAGCCCAACAGGAAGTCGGTTATTATACGTTGTTTGGAAAACGCATACAATGGAATGTGAAATACTCCTCCTAGGGAATTCATCCGATCGCCGCAAAACTCGGTGAGAATGAAGTCAAGACATTGAGGATGAATTCTTGCGAACAGATTTTTGATATCTCGAACGGTTTGGCCGTGGCGAGGAAACGAATTTATGGCGAATAATGGGACACAGGAAGTGTGTTATAACTTCTGCATACATTATCTGATCTTGCTGAAACTTCAGCAGTGTATTCGTTGTAAGAGGCCGATCACATGGATGTGACCTTTGTGAGTCAAAGTTATAGCGCCACCAACTGGCAACAGGAAGTGTGTCACTTTCAAAATGCTTTGAAATCACTCTCTTATTTTTACTCGATTTGCTTCAAACTTTATGTGTATAATGTAGACACACGGCAGATGTAGACCTGTGAAAGGATTATTGATATCTTAGATACTGTTGCCGTGGCAACGCATCAAACTTTAATATTCTTTTCGGATGCGTTTGAGACTCTTAGCATGCTTGAAATTGGATGAAACTCGACAGATACATCACATTTATTAGCCAGTAGACATGTGCAAAGTTTCAGAAACGGGCGTGGCAGGGGGACTCAACAGCGCCCCCTTGAACGGGGTCTGAAAACTTGGTCCATATATCAAACACGCTTGCATGAATTAATATGAAACTCGGTACACATATAGATCTCATCGGGCCGAACAACTTTCCCTCTGTCAAGTTTCACGCCAGCCCAACAGGAAGTCGGCTAATATGGGTTGTTTGGAAAACGCTTGCTGTGGAATGTGAAATACTCCTCCTAGAAAATTCATCCCATCCCCACCAAACTCGGTGTGCATGAAGTCAAGACATTGAGGATTCTAAATTGCGGACGGATTTTTGATATTTCGAACGGTTTGGCCGTGGCGAGGAAACAAATTTATGGCGAGAAAAGAGAGACACGAAGTGTTATAACTTCTGCACACATTAACTGATCTTGATGAAACTTCAGCAGTGTGTTCGTGGTAAGAGGCCGGTCAGATGGATGAAACTATTGTGAGTCAAAGTTATAGCGCCACCAACTGGCAACAAGAACTGTGTCACTTTCAAAATGCTTTTGGCAAAATGGGGGGGGGGGTTACTTTTACCCACAGTTACAAAAATCAGTACATATATTGGTCTCATCGAGCCGGACAAGTTTCTAATTTACAGTCATTAGCTCTGACCAACAGGAAGTCAGATATTTTGGTTTGAATGTGGATTTTTTGGATATTTCAGACTCTGAGTTTTTAGCTACTCTTCCTAACTGGTTTATTTTATTCACACCAAACTTTTTCAAAATGATAAAGATACATTAAAGATGCTAAATTGTGAACGGATATTAAACATCTCAAACGGTTTTGCTATAGTGAGGGACTAAAGTAAAGTAACACTTAAAGCCTCATCTTCTAAAAATGTAACACCATTTATTTCTATATAAAAGTATAAAAATATCACAACTAAACCCATTTTATTCTTTTTTTTTCAATTTAATAATTATTTATAAGTTTAAAAATAGTAATTGTACTATTTAGTCCCATAAAAGTCAAGTCATACATAGGGCTATACTGCCCTCTTGTGTTCAAAATCAGGTAGGCCTATTTTATCTACATAAAAATATACTAGGTATGTGACGGTGAGAATATTTTACCACCGGTTAATCGACGTGTGACACCGCTGTGGGCTTTTGAATCGCCAACTTAAAAACGAAAGTAAAATATGTTCGTCCGCACTGACATTGATAGTGGTTGAGCGAGCGTTTCAAATGAATTCCTATGGAAGTAGGAATTAACTGAAAAACGTTCACTCTGTTCTGCTCGTTCCTCGCTGTGGATGCGCACCGTTATGAATGCCCGTGCAGCCATGAGCATTTTAGTTTAATTTTAAAATTAGCGCCTTTCGGGGGGTGGATTGCTTGAAATTATTTTACAAAAGCACAATGTTGTGTTTTATTGCGACTGTACACAAACATAAGTTAAGACTTTGCAGTTTGAATGTCGTCCTGTATAATGACGGAGTATGTTTTTATGTGTCCACTGTTCAATCGCGCCCACGCCACACACACACACCCACCCACACACACACACACGGTTTACTATCTTTGTGGGGACTCTCCATAGATTTAATGATTTTTATACTGTACAAACTGTATATTTTATCTCCTTACACTAACCCTACCCCTAAACCTACCCATCACAGAAAACTTTCTGCATTTTTACATTTCCAAAAAAACTCATTCTGTATGAAGCTTGTTTACCCATGGGGACCTCTATTTAGGTCCCCACTGTGATACGAGTCCCCATGAGTCTGTGTGCATTCAGGTTAAAGTCCCCACCGGGACAGAAAAACATGAACACACATACACACACACACACACACACACACACACACACACACACACACACACACATTCCAGCATTGCAATCTTGGCATCGCAGCCTGATCATTATAGCCTTAATAAAATATAATAATAAAATAGTCAACCTAACATATAAAAATTACACTGCTCTAAATAGTCAGTAGTACAATTCGTACATTCACAGTAAGCAGCGCTCCACTGTGATGTTTCCAAGCACATTTTTGCGCATGTGAAGAGGATGATTTTTTTCATCAATATTGGAACACGAGTGAAGAACAAAGCCTATAATAAAGAATAGTTTTGGTTAGCATGCTAACCAGATGCCATTCTTTCTAATGTGGCCCTTTAGCTATCAGGTTAACCATAAGCTACATTAGCATTAAGCTAGCTTAGCATGCTAATCTGGTTAACATGCTTTTTTATGCTTATTCTTACACTGAAGCCTCTCCTCTGCAGCTTTGCAATTCACGTCCTCTGAGTGGCGCAAGTTGCTAAACCACGTGTCATGAATCCTGAACCATTCGGGTTGTGGGTTCGCGTCCTGTGTGGGACAACTTTTGTAAAATTTTGTATACAGTTGTCATTTCAATTCCTTCTGGCTCTGCACTGCTGTTGGTGCTTAAATGCTCGCTGCGCTGCTGTGCTTACAGTATTTGCTGTGCTTGATGTACATTTACATGGTATATTTAATTTCTGCTGTTTTTGTTCTTGCAGCTCTGCACTGCTGTTGGTGCTTAAATGCTTGGTGCGCTGCTGTGCTTGATGTACATTTACATGTATATTCAATTTCTGCTCTTTTTGTTCTTCTGGCTCTGCACTGCTTTACTTTCATTTTTATTTTTACATTAAATTTAAAGGATTTGTTGTGGAATATTTTGAGTGTATCGTAAAATCAGAATAAGGTAAGTTAAGTAATATTTTCTGTCTCTTATATATTTATATATGTGTGTGTGTATATATATATATATATATATATATATATACATACTGTATATATATATATATATATATATATATATATATATACATATATATATATATATATATATATATATATATATATAATATAGCTGCGAGCAGCGATGAAGGGTCAAAGCCGGCGGTACCGCCACCCCGGGGCCTTTAGGTAAAGGCACCGGGGTTGCGGTGCCACCGGCTTGGGCCCGTAATCGCTGCTCGCAGCTATATTTGTAATTGTAACCTTTTTAATAAAATAGCAAAACATATTTACAAGATAAATGTAAGCAAAATCTTAAATGGTCAATATAAGTCTTCTTCTAAATATATCTTTTGTCCTTGCATTCATTCTTGTGGGTCTCAGTCAGTGTCACACCTGAATGAATGGCTCATTATGCAGAGTCATTACGCATACTGGGTGGGACATTGTATTCTCAGGTGTAAACCACTCCTCGTTCACGCCCCCCTCGCATATTGGCTTTCCAAGCAAATATGCAAATATGTCTTATAAAACAATACATTGATTTAAATTGTGTGTGAACGATTAGGCAGGATGATTTTCACATCATTTTGAAGCCAGAACTCGAAGCGACAACATTCATTAGTCAAAAGTCTTGTTGACACATATTTAGTATGTGTTTTGTGGTCTTATTTCAGCAACTTTCATTTTTATTTTTTTCAATAACCACGCATAAACATTATTCTCTTAAAAATTCAAACATATACATGCATGTTGATCACATATTATGGTAGCCCTGTTTGTGCTATATAGAGTGAATTTACACCTTTGCCATTAACATGTTTATAAATAACTGAAAAAAGCACAAATGTCAGAGCATGTCAGAACACCTCCAGAGCCCAGAAAACCCCTCAGACCCCAGAGGGTTAAAGAAAGAACTGGCACACCCATCTCTGAGCACACAAAGTTCTCGGATGACAGTGTGCGTCGCTCACAGGCCTCGCCACTCTCGTCCCCCTCTGTCGGCCAATCCTGGACCTGCGCGTCTTGAACCGATCCCTTCACAGGATTCCGATCAAGATGCTCACGGCCAAACGCATTTTCGAATGTGTGCGGCCACAGGATTGGTTTGCAGCGATCGACCTGAAGGACACCTACTTCCATGTCTCCATTCTTCCTCGACACAGACCGTTCCTACGGTTTGCTTTCGAGGGGCGGGCATATCAGTATGTGGTTCTCCCATTCGGGCTAGCCCTGTCTCCTCGCGTCTTCATGAAAGTCGTCGAGGCAGCCCTTGTGCCACTTTGGCAACACGGGGTTCGCATCCTGAACTATTTTGATGACTGGCTGATCCTAGTTCACTCTCGAGACCATTTTTGCGAACACGGGGACCTTGTGCTCCGCCACCTAGCCCGTCTGGGCCTTCGGGTCAACTGGGAGAAGAGCAAACTTTACCCCATGCAGAGGATCTCTTTTCTCAGTATGAAAATCGACTCGGTCGCCATGTGCGCGCAGCTTACGAGCGAGCGCGCAGTCACTGCTGACTTGCCTGAGACAGTTCGAGGTCAAGAGTGCGGTTCCACTGAAGTTATTTCAGAGCCTCCTGGGGCATATGGCATCCGCAACAAAGCTGCTCGGATTGCTTCATATGAGACCGCTTCAGCTCTGGCTTCGCGATCAAGTCCTGAGGTGGTCCTGCCGTCAGACCTTCACCCCGTGGACGAACCTCAGCTTTCTACGGGCCGGAGTGCCCTTAGAACGAGTTTCCAGGCATGTTGTTGTCTCAACAGATGCCTCCACCACGGGCTGGGGTGCCATGTGCAATGGACATGCTTCCGCGGGCTCCTGGACAGGACCACAGCGCCTTTGGCATGTCAATTGCCTCAAGTTGCTGGCGGTACGTCTGGTTCTGCACCACTTCCATGCACTGCTCAAGAACCAGCATGTACTAATCCGATCAGACAATACTGCGACAGTACTCAATACTCGCCCGCCACCTCCTCTTATGGAGTCAGAAGCATCTGAGGTCGCTTCAAGCCATTTATATCCCGGGAGACCTGAACTTTGCAGCCGAAGAGCTCTCACAGCTTCAGCCTCTTCCTGGAGAATGGAGACTCCATCCCCAGTCGGTTCAGCTGATTTGGGAACAGTTTGGGGACGCACAGGTAGAACTGTTTGCCTCCCACGACATTCCCATTGCAGCCTGTTTTACTCCCTGATCGAGGGCACACTTGGCACGGACGTACTGGCGCACAGCGAATTACCTGAGAAGATTGAAAACAGCGCCACCTAGTGTTCCAGAGGTATAATGTATTTTGCAAAAATGCTTATAACTTTTGAAAACATTGTTAAAATTTTTATTGCTTTATGTCATTATGTTCCGTGGCTTATGCAGATTCCGACGATATCTCATTTGTCATTTTCCAATAATGTGACTGTCCGCCATATTGGAGCAAATGAAAAACATTTTTTTTCGCTACTCGCTACTTTTTTGCCCAAAATTTGATCAGATGTTCTTTGGACTGAGCTGCACAGAAGTGAGTGAACAGATTTTTGATATTCGCTACCATTCCCGAAATATTTGTCTCCAAAGTTGACCTAGCCTGTGTTTGTTGCCTTATGCTAGTTAGCTTAGCAGAATCATTGGTTAGCATGCTAACCAGATGCCATTCTTTCTAATGTGGCCCTTTAGCTATCAGGTTAACCATAAGCTACATTAGCATTAAGCTAGCTTAGCATGCTAATCTGGTTAACATGCTTTTTTATGCTTATTCTTACACTGAAGCCTCTCCTCTGCAGCTTTGCAATTCACGTCCTCTGAGTGGCGCAAGTTGCTAAACCACGTGTCATGAATCCTGAACCATTCGGGTTGTGGGTTCGCGTCCTGTGTGGGACAACTTTTGTAAAATTTTGTATACAGTTGTCATTTCAATTCCTTCTGGCTCTGCACTGCTGTTGGTGCTTAAATGCTCGCTGCGCTGCTGTGCTTACAGTATTTGCTGTGCTTGATGTACATTTACATGGTATATTTAATTTCTGCTGTTTTTGTTCTTGCAGCTCTGCACTGCTGTTGGTGCTTAAATGCTTGGTGCGCTGCTGTGCTTGATGTACATTTACATGTATATTCAATTTCTGCTCTTTTTGTTCTTCTGGCTCTGCACTGCTGTTGTTGCTTAAATTCTTGCTGCGCTGCTGTACTTTCTGTACTTGTAGCTTGCTGTACTTGTTCTGCTTGCGGTGCGTTTAAGGGCTTGGCCCCGTATTGCTGCTTGCAGCTATATTTATTATTATTATTATTATTACTAGGGTAGGCCTATTTCAGCGAATCACCGCATAACTGGTCATGCACGCCACCCTCTCCCATCTTGACATTGTAAGAGGGGGCTATGTCAGACTGCTGTTCATAGACTACAGTTCAGCTTTTAACACTGTAGTCCCCAGCAGGCTGGCTACTAAGCTGTATGACCTGGGCCTGAACCCATCAATGTGTGCCTGGATCCTGGACTTCCTGACTGCCAGGCCTCAGGTTGTCAGAGTGGGAGGGCACACATCACAACCCCCCATCCTCAACACTGGGGTCCCTCAGGGCTGTCTGCTGAGTCCATTGTTGTACTCCCTGTACACCCACGACTGTGTCGCCAGGCACAACTCCAACACCATCGTGAAGTTTGTGGATGACATGGTTTTGGTGGGCCCGATCACTAACAACGACGAATGGGCCTACCTACAGGAGGTGTCAGACCTGACAATGTGGAGCAAGGACAACAGCATACTGCTTAATGGGAAGAAGACCAAGGAGATGGTGGTGGATTTCTGCCCACAACGTCGCAGGACCTACACCCCTCTTTTTTCCCTGCGGCAATCAGAGCCCTGAACTCTGCACTCTGAACACTTTAACTTTTAACACACTTTCAACACTTTTAAACCCAGCCATTGAACTTTTGTACATCTGTCTGTCGATCTAGTTTTAACTTATATCTATAATAATATTCTTCATTCATAACTATTGCACATTGATTTCATTACTATTACACATGTAAATTAGCCATAACCATAACTTAATTATAACTTAATATTGACTTAATAATAACTTCCGCTAAAACCTTTATTGTATTTTATTGTATTTACAGTATTGTATTCTATTGTATTTTATTTT
Organism: Scardinius erythrophthalmus; assembly: GCF_964197995.2. Lineage (NCBI taxonomy): Eukaryota > Metazoa > Chordata > Actinopteri > Cypriniformes > Leuciscidae > Scardinius > Scardinius erythrophthalmus. The sequence goes on along the minus strand of NC_138225.1, from coordinate 42,937,820 downwards.
ACTTACACTGCATTATTTTTATTTTTTACTTCAATTGAGCACAGAAGTACAGTGCATGTCACAAAAAAATTTCACTGCGCATCTTGCATGAGTATGTGACAAATAAAAACATTTGAATCTTTGAATCTTGAATCTTTTGTAAGGATAATAAAAGATTAGATAGATTAGCTTACTCATTGAAAATGATTTAAAAACAGTCTATAATATGTCTGAAAGCTGCAAAAATCTCACTGAAAATTAAAAGCAGCTTGTTTAGCTCAAAATACTTCTCTTCTCATTTTTTCACTACGTATAGGCCTATAGGCAACAAAAGAAATATTAAGAAAATAAATGAATACATGTATATACCATTATCAGCATATGTTGAAGTAGACTTATCTCTCGTTGTCTCTGAGAGAATATGCGCCGAAAGCTTGTCAGTTTTTACTTTCTGTACAGTAAATAATTGACTCAAACTTTATCACCAATTGCCAAATAATGGACAATGGTCATTGGTCACAACGGACATTTCCCCGTGATAATAAAATTAAGTAAATATTAAATAAATTAGTAGATAAAGTGAAACGTGAAACAAGTAAATTAATGATCAATTATATTAATAAAATAGGCACTTATGTGCATGCAGGTGGCTTGGAAGATGTGGATAATATATGGTTTATCCATTTTGCAATGTGAACTGGAGGTAAAACAGTTTGCTAAATTGCAGCGAGTTTGATAGCAACATAACTTAAAGTTCTCCCTCTTTTCGTGTTCTTTCTTGCTGCTTTAAAGATGAAATGGTTTAACATCTGTTCCCTTACGAGAACGTTCTTTCATACTGCGTTGCAAACGCTGAGGGAAAACTCCTTTTCTCAAGTATTGAATCTCATAGTATTGAAGCCTTTATTTTAAAACGCATTGCAGCTGCACAGCGAGAGCATCGTAGCTCGTCTGAGCGAGCTGATTGGCTGTGCTGCGGCAACTGCACGAACCTATGGCGAGTCAGCAGAGGCGTGCGGCCCAATGGGAGCGCTTGGCGCCCTGCCAGCCTCGAGCGTGCCAAAATGGGCGTGGCTGGAGAGTATAAATTCAGAGAAAACTCGCCATATGACATATTTAATCTCCTTCAGCTCTGAGACTTACCTCGTCGCTGTCTTCTCTGGATACAGAAGCCTTCTCTCGCCGTCGAACAGCCCCTTCAACAGAACAGCTTCAGCGCCTTGGCAGACCTCGCCCAGCTGAATGTTTCCCTGTGGCATCCGGCGAATATCCTTTATAAACGCTTCCTTTCTAAAAGAGCAGAGCGCGTTGTTGCAAATGCCGCTCCCCGTCTGCGAATCCTGCTCCCCGTCTGCGAATCCTGCGGAATTCCCCTTCATGTGTCGGACCAACACACCCAGTGCGCTGTCTGTCTCGGCCCTGACCACGCCGAGGCAGCGCTCACTAAAGGTGGCTTCCTTTCATGCGACAGTATGCCTGTTGCAGTGCTCCGATCCAGACTCACTCTTGCTACGTCAGAGAGCGAGCCCGCCCATCTTGCGTCTCCGGCACCCTACGAGCCCCGAAGGAAGAAGAGGCGCGAGCAGAAGATCCAAGAGCAAGGTGATCTAAGCGCGTGCACGCCGGGTCCCTCCCCGCGTGCCTCGCCCACACCAGGATCTGATACCTCTCTGGTTCTGTTCACTAAGAGCGACCAACGCCCCTCTCTTGAAGCGGCGGGACTCGTTTCTTTCGGCGGATCTGCTGAAGAACTGGATGACGCTGTTTCGGTGGCGGCATCTGAGGGTGAGGATTGGTCGGGCTCCGCGGACTCCGCCCCTCCCTCTCAGTCTGATCGATTTGACACCAGAGCGAACACTGACGCCGAGCTTCTCTGCGTTGTGACTCACGCTGTCGACGAGCTGGGTCTCGACTGGCTTTCCCCAGCTGAGCCCGCTAGAAACCGCCTTGACGAGTGGTTCCTGCCGGGGCGCCAACAGGCCCCTCGCCAGCGCGCCGCTCCATTCTTCCCCGAGGTCCACGAGGAGCTCACAAAATGCTGGTGCGTGCCCTTTTCAGATTTAGTGCTACGAGCCACAAAGACCACTGCTCAGGCCATCAGTCGCAACATGGCCAGCCTCATGGCCAGTAGTTTTGGAGCGCCACTTATGGCTTAACCTGACTGAGATCAGGGACGCGGATAGGACCGCCTTCCTCGACTCGCCAGTCTCCACGACAGGTCTCTTCGGCCCCTCCGTTAGCGGCTTCGCAGAGCGTGTCACTGAAGCGCAGAAGGCTTCCAGTGGGATGAAGCACTTCCTGTCAAAGCGTTATTTGGTTACATACGTAACCTCGGTTCCCTTAGAGAAAGGAACGAGTACTGCGTTGCCTTGCCATGCTATTTCACTCATATCCGGTACTTCGCTTCAGTCGATTTAAACCTGTCATATGGCGAGTTTTCTCTGAATTTATACTCTCCAGCCATGCCCATTTTGGCGCGCTCGAGGCTGGCAGGGCGCCAAGCGCTCCCATTGGACCACACGCCTCTGCTGACTCGCCATAGGTTCGTGCAGTTGCCGCAGCACAGCCAATCAGCTGGCTCAGACGAGCTATGATGCTCTCGCTGTGCAGCTGCAATGCGTTTTAAAATAAAGGCTTCAATATTCTCGAGAAAAGGAGTTTTCCCACAGCGTTTGCAACGCAGTACTCGTTCCCTTATCTCTAAGGGAACCGAGGTTATGTAAGTAACCAAGTACGTTTTCACGCAGGCGCTGTGAGGTTAAAAACACTGAGTTAAGGCAATCGGTTCGTAGTTCTGCTTCAACTGTGTGATACCCTTGTGAGGGACAACCAAAATTTCTGACATGCCAGAAATTCTTCTGACCATCCAAATGTCGGTACACTGCATGAACACTGGACGGCAAACAACCCACGACAAAGCTGTAAATTGGCCCGACTCAAAAAAGAGTCGCACGAGTCAGAATTTCGCTCAAAATTGGAAGAAAATCGCACAGTGTATGTCCAGCCTTAGACTAAAGGTTCATCACCACCAAACCAAGGTGGAAACAATTTTTGCAGGAGGCTGAGTTGAAGTTTGATTGGGCGATAAAACGTGAGCCAATCTTAGGGTCACTGATGTTGTGCCCTTTCCAGCATTTTATTTTTAAACGCAAGTAAACCAAGCAGTCCAGCCAGCCATGTGGATACATACATGGGCAACTTCCAAGTGAATCAACACATCTGGAGGAACTCTCTGAGGACCTGCTATTTCTCAACAGCTTCTATTCACAGCAAAGATTGCTTTTTTTATTACAAATCAATCTCTGAATGTTTCACTGATGTGGTCTGAGAGTTGCGAAATGAGGATATCAATGAAGAGAAGTGTAATTACGTTTCAGAGCACTCAAAACAAAGTACGAGAAAATAAAGCAACCCCCACACATTCCTATACAATCTAAAAGGTGTAAAACATTTCCAGATGGCAGAATGTAAGTACTGCAGAGTCTGCATTTCAACAGGGTTTTACTCGATTTTAGAGCCACCCTGGTAAGCCCCAAAACAAGCACCTTTATTTGTTTTTGTAGACCAGATTTTTGGAGGCAGAGGTGTGGAAAAAACCTCGGCAGGGTCTTCGAATTAAAGAGACAGGTTCAAAATTGTATGCTCAGCTGTTTGCCAAAGGGAAAATCCTTGTTCTAAAATGTCGAATTCTATGAAGCGTTGACTGAATGGAACATCGTAGATTGGAAACTGTTTGATTGAGTGGCAAGGAGTTTACAGCACAGCAGTAGAAATATCCTGAATAAACCGTACAAATAAAGAATAGGAAAATGGACCCAAGCTGCATACTTCTATTTTGAAAGCTTACTGGCGTTGCTCCATATATGATGTGGTCAGAGTGTGCAAGCTCTTATTATTATTACATTTTCACATTGAAGTTGTTTTCCGACCAACATCACTCACTGCAAGTGTATATGTGGCAGTTTTTCACTTAAAAGGTTAGTTCATCCATAAAAAATCATGATGTTCAAAATCCGGAGGTTATTTTCTTCTTCTGTGGAACACAAAAGGAGACATTTAGCAGAATGTGCATGCTGCTTTTTTTGACAGTGATGAGCACCAAGGGCTGCTAAACTCCAAAAATTACAAAAAGCACCACAAAAGTAGTCCATCTCACTTGTATGCTACATCTTAACTAATCTGAAATCATACAATTTCATACAATTAATATCACCAATGCAAACATTGATAACTCATCAAACAATCATAAAATGAAAGACATAGATCATCTTTTCTTTTGCCACTATACTTTTAAATGTCTTTAACATATATTTCATGTATATTTCAGTGAATAATGATTACAATTTTGGTCTGTTCCTTGCATAAAGATGTTGTATTTTGTATTAATTTCATTAAAAAGGTTTACACAGAAATATAGCACACAATTCATATTCATTCAGTTAATTTGTGGTTTTTGGAGCTTGATAAACCTTGGTCTCCATTCACTTGAATTGTATGTAAAAGAGCAGCAAGAACATCCTAGTTATATATTTTTATTTTTAATATATTAAAATATTGTATGTCTATTTTAATTTTTAAAAGAACTTTCTCTTTAACATTTTGTTGTCAAGACCCTCAGTGATAACAAGATTTATTTTATATTATCCTAATATATAAAAATGTATTGCATATGAGCTATATAGTGTAGCACCCTGTGGTTAATAATTACTCATAATAATTAATAGAACAAATATGTTAAAAATATATTTTCAAGCTAAGGCAATAAATCATATTCATTGCAATACTCTATACTATTTGGTCATGTTTTCCATGTAAAAAAAAAACATCAATGGTTTCTCTTATTTGCACAGCATGGCGGTGTTCCTTTTAAATGTTACATTCTCATTTATATCCATAGCCTTGCCAACAGTAACTACTGTAGCAACAAAATTATTCAGTGTTTCATTAATAATAATAAAATATTGTAGCTCAATTTTAGAGCTCAAATGGTAAACATGGTAGAAATGTCAAGGTCATGAATTTGATTCCCAGAAAAAAACACATGCAAATAAAATTTGTATGCAATGTATGTTACTTCTCATAAAATAAATGCCAAATGTGTTAATGTAAGGTTAACATCTATGATGTTTCTTTTTAAAGAATCAAGTGGACAACTGAAAATAGCAGCAGCATAACAGTTATTCTTGCTCTAGTTGAAAAGCTCAATCATAGCAGAATGATGGTGATCAGCTCATATTCTTGTTACTTTTCGTTTCTGTTTTGTGAAATAAATGTGTGTGAGTGTGTACTGTGTCTAAGTGGGTATTCTTATACATAATTTCCATTTTAGAGTCATTTTTTGTTTTAAACCAAGTGAATGACAAGTCCAAGAATAAGTCTACCTCTGCTGCAACTGCAATATTTATTATAGTGGCCATGAGGAGCTAACATCAATATTTGTCTCAAAGTGTTGACTATGCTGGAATTGAGCCAATTTATATAACCCATGAGTCAACTTCTACAATTCCCTTTTCCACAAGATGTCGTTCCAGACTATTCAGTAGTATACTCTATGATTTTATTAAAAAAAGGAAACACTAAATTTGTAGACTGAGTCAAGTAAACTGAAAATAAATTGGAAAAGTATATATGTGCTGTCTCGTGTGCTTCACTGCTTATTAACTCCTGACTTAACAAAAAAATATTTTATCTGCCTGATATCAGTGACATAGACATATGCATGCAAAGATGAGCAATCACTTGAGGAGCATTACTTAAACAACAACCTTTTTCTGCTTGAAACATCATGTTTGCCTTGATTTAAATTCAAATTTGTAGACCTGTAACAATATTCATAATGCACAAACCATAGTACACTACTTTCTATTTATCATGCTCTATTTATTTGTCCTTGTCTGTATATTATCCAACCATTAACATTATATACTGCAGATTTTAAAGAAGTCAAATTATATAAATCCTATATCCTACAATACATTTCAACATTTTTAAATTCGTTACAATTGTATCACACAAGTTTGTGTTGAATATGTTTTCTGTTCTAGTTTATTACTATTATTATTATTTAGGTAAACACCGATATTATAGTTATGGCTGATAAATAATAGATTAAATATTAGTTGATAACAGATCCCTGTTAACAACCTGATAACATCCCTATTATTTATTATAATTATTATTTTCATAATTATTTTATCTTGTATCATCACATCCTTTCTATTTCATGTGTTAGTTCAGAAAAAAATGCCAATTCAGAAAATTATGCTTTAAGATACTGAAAAGATTACAGAACTCTCAGCACTGTTTCACACGGTTTAAATCAATTCCATACAATTCCACGGATTTGCTCCCAAAATCAGCTTTAAAAATGCAACGTTCACATATTCTGTCTGGGTCTATTCATAATTGACGCAATGAGGTAAACACCACAGCCTAAAATTAGTTGAAAATATCAGCTGACCAAGTGAAAAAGCAGTGAAATATTTAGACTATCTGCATTTGTCTCGGAAACAGACATGCTTTCCAGTTTTCACTCAAACAACTGCTGAGCTGTTGCTCTGGCAACAATCATGTAAATTTCACTCTGGCACCTATAGAAGCTTTTCCCGTAAATCCTCTGAAAAAAGAAACAGCTGCAAGTTCCAGCATGTCCTCTTTCTGTGAACCCTTAAATAACACCTCAGGGTATTCCACGTGTTGTCATTAATCTGAAAACGAAAACTATTGTTTTGTAGATTGTTAACGAATGTACCTGTAGATAAGAAAACTGGAGATTCCGAAAATGATGAGGGCCAGTCCAGACCCAACTGCCACTATTCCAAGGACAGGAAGATGATCTGGGAAAGTAAAACAATTACACAAAACTAAACTCAGCAACTGACATTTTGGGTAACCTGAGGGACACTTCAAAACACCGCTGATAGCATTTATTTGCACAAACCGCATGCAATTAAGCACTTGATTCACTAAATAAATTATGCAAATCATTTAACAGCAAAAAAAAACAAAAAAAACAATGTTGAACGAAGCTTGCACAGTGCAATTCCTGATCTTGCAGGTCTATTCTGAGTGCCAAATTGTGGAGGATGCAGCAGATTAAATCTATCAGGCTTTATTTTACTGGGACTGCACAGCCTCACTCCACCACTGCCATCTAGGCACTTTAATCAGACTTTTGAAATGCTGAAAGTGATCTCATTGACATTGTACATCTGGATAAATGCCAAATTTTACCACTCTTTTCCACCATTTGATGAATCACTGCAGTTAAGTTACACAAACATCTTTTTTCAACACTCTAAAAAGTAATTCATGGGACCTGTTACCACAGGAACATAAATTCATGGCTGCAAGTTAAATTCTAATATACTGACTTAAACATTTTAAGTTCCAAACATTATTTTGTTTATTTCTGTTGACATAATAATGTTGATCATTACATTAACTTAATATTGTGTGTGATTTTAACTAAAATTTCGGTGTTAATTGATTTTTATAAAAAAAAAAAAGTTGCAGTAACTTAATGAAATTGTCTTGATTTTGATTTTATTTTTAAATTAGGCAGAGGATATCTAGTTCCCAGCATGCTTTGCATATGACTAGATAAGGAGAATAAATGTTGAAATTAAGTGTTCATTTATTTGTTTTTAGTGAAGGGAAAGACCTTTAAGTGTTTAATGCTGCTATGTTTGACATTTAAAAGTTTCTGTATTTTTTTGTGATGCAATCTACAATAAGTCTGATTAACATCAAGGAGGTTTACAGTGCTTGCTCTTCTGCTGAACACTGAAAAGTACATAATATAGAATGTCCACAGATGACACATTTTAGTCAGTCATAAATAAAACCAAACTGAAAGCAACCTTGATTCAGCTGAATAAAACTGAATAAATAATTACCTTACAGTAATATGCAATTGGCAAAATCTTGGCCTGTTCCTTATTGTAAGTAGTCAGATTTCACTAAAAAGGTCCCTACCTTCTTTGCATGGTGAGAATCCACACGGTGGGTAGTCCAGAGGTGGGGAACCCTTTGGCCACTGAATCCTCTCTGTTGGGGACCACAAGACTTCTTTACTGGTCCCATTGTAGAGACCAACAGTCTGTGTAACAAGAAATATTCATAAACATATTTGATTTACAGTGAGCTGAAAAACATTTCAGACAAGAAAACAACATATTAAAAGAAAGATACATGCAATGGTCAACCAACAAGACTATTTTTCATTTTTAAGTCTATGAAAATATTCATTAGAATATATGAGATGGTATTTTTCTGCAAATGATTCACTGTGTGTGTACATGCAACACTGTCTACTAACCAAATGAAAAGAAAGTCTGAATATATTGGTGACATAAGAGGTAACTATGGCAACAATGCATGGTATAACTCAATCACTTTGTTACCAGCTAAATAATCATTAATTTCACTTCTTTTCTTTTCTTTTCTTTTCTTTTCTTTTCTTTTTTGTTGTGATAGGCCTCTCTAAATCAAACAAGACTCCCGGTACATTTATGAATGAACAAGTCAAACTGAAAAATATACACATCGCTTGCAAGCTCATGAACACATGCTTTCGATTAGGATAGAGGGGCTAGAAAAGGATTTGATTTTTAAGCAACACATTATTTGGTATGTCGAGCCGTCCAACCACAGCCGCATTTGCTGTAATTATGGAGCATGTGGCATGTGGGTTAAATTAGACTGTTGTTCTACATATGCTTGACTCTTTAACCATTGTTATTTATTGTCTATCAATAAAGATAGACCATGTCTATCAAAAAGATTTTCACTATGGAAACATTCCGTAGGAAAGTTACATCCCTCATAATGTTATTTCTGTGTTTGCTAAGGCAAACAGTTGCTATTGCTCACACGCAGGGGTTCTGAAACTCTTATACTCTTGCAGCAGCAGAGACCTTTGGATTCCATTGGTAAACTATATTGCTACGGTAAAAAATAAATAAATGAAGCACATTTTAAGGACTTTTGAAAATTTGGTGATGCCAAAAACTTTCTCAAAACTGAGTTAGTATTTCTTACTTATGTATGAATAAGAATCCATGTTCTGTATTTATGAGTTGGCTGAATTTGTGGACATTCTACTTACTGCGTATTGCCCAGTTTTTAGGTTAGTCATTCCCCAAAGTCTGAAGTCTGTGTATCTGGCATTAATCCCATCTGTGCTTACAAGGCCAGTCACCCCTGTGATGAACAAACACAAGCCCAGGGATCAAATAAACATTTTTATCTGAGTGTTGCAAAGTAAAAAGATCACATATGTTTTTTTTTCTTTGTTAGCCAACAATCATTTTTAAGACACATAGAAAAAAATGTTATTGAGAGACGAAGCGTTATTATAGCTCAGGTTATGTATTAGAACTGAGCAAATTAAAGAATATACAATATATCTTGAACTGCATGTTTTGGACCCCATCCATGACCTTCGTCAAAAAAAGATATCGTGGCCACGTTTTCTGAATTTGTTCCCTCTGTTTAGTTACACCATGGCAATGTTGTCCTAATCAATTCCTTCATTTTAGTTACATCATGTGCAGAGTTCTCTCTAAATTGATTTTTATCTTTTTACTGAAAAAAATACAAAAATACTGATTAAGAAAAATACTTTTTGCAGTGCGTTCAATATTTTGCCTGGTTCCTATATGTGTTTGAAACAGTGTGTGTAGTTTCCTTCAGGGAGAGGGCTCAGCAGATGGGTTGTGTATTAGAAACAGATTTTCCATTCACAAGCTAGTTGGGACATGCTTTAAATCAAGGACTCTGACCTCTACACTCCCTGCAAGAGAGGCTGAGAGTTTACCAACATCGACCTCAGAAGAGCTCTTACGAACCCTCCGCTCACTTTAAAAAGAATCCAAGCGAAGTTGCCAAAACACTCCAGCTTGACACTGCCGCTAAAAACCAGATACTTGTCATCACATCCTCAAACTGTGAAGGGCCTAAATGTTGTAATCTGTGACCATCCTATTGAAATGAATGTCAAAACATCATAGGATCATATTGTGAATGCTTTTATCAAACATATATCTTTGCATTTGTAAACCAAGACCACTCAACACACCCCAGATCCTGCGGTTTCGCATTCTCGCAGTTATGTTGATTCCATCGTTCTGAGACACGCCGTCTGCTAACGCTTCACTGAGGGCTTTTGCATATAGCATAAAACCATCATGGAAACAGCCGGCAATAAAATCCATCTGAGGAAAGGCAAAACAGAGCTTTAATTCAGGGAAACATCAAGAAATCTAAAACTACATTTCATTCTGTACAGACATGGGGAGAGTGGGGTAGATCTGCCAGTTGTCCTCTAGGGATGGAGAAATGAGGTGAGGAAAAACTAGCAGGTTGTCCATTGGTGAAAAATTGAATTGAATTAATTATTAATTTGGCAGACCTAATTTCAAGATGGCTAATATCAGTTTTTTATAAAAAGAAAGCATCTAAAACATAGAAAGATGATATGTCCAATGCATGTTTCAACTGACACAATTTTCCCTGCATTAGGGGTCAACTGAGTCCCATGGTAAACGGAATAATGTACCTTTTCCAATAGTTTTAAGTGTAGCATTAGAGTTCAAAAAACATTTTGGAGTCACTGTAAACATCTTTACCATGCATGATAGACTGGATGGTAATTAGTATAATTATTGTAAGCAGAAACTTGATTCATAACTTTCTCATAATTGCAATCCATTTTAGTACAGTATGTGCCGGGACTCAAAGTCTTAAAGAATTAATTTCCTGAATGTTTTCATTTGGCAGCTACATGTGGATCTAGGGTTTCGGGGAGTTGTTTCCTACTTTTGTCAAAGGGTACAGCTGATTCAGGAAAATGGGACTGACATGAGGAAGCCAAACTTATGATTCAAGCGCTTTTAAGTGTCATATCTGATCTTGTGGTAAAAGGAAACACAGTTTAGCTCCTGAAAGCCTATAGAGCTGAACAGAATGTTCAATATTTTCAAGACAGTGATGGGGGCCAAAAAAGAACTATGTAGTCTGTACAAATGTTCAGATTAAATCTGATGTGACAGATGGCTCTGCATATGTGCCAATACCTGATCTTGTTTATGAGCAACTCACCATTGAGGGTTCCAATTTTATATTAAAGTCCTGCATTGCTCTCTTGTGGAGTTCTTTACGAAAAGTGGTATACTCAGGGCTGTCTGGCTCCCGATACGTTACGATGAACACAGACTAGAGAGATGGGGGGGAAAAAACAGTCAAATAGCTAAGAGTCATAAAAAGAACATAACGTGATCTGATCTGTAGGCAAATATTATTGACAATAAGTCACTTAGGATTTTGCCAAATGTTTTTACTGATGCCAGACACGTGATAAAAACTCAGTCAACACAATTTACAAAAATTTAATTTCTGTCATCATTTACTCATGTTCACGTTGTTCCAAACCCAACTGACTTTCTTTCTTTTCTTGACGTATTGTATTCAAGGCATTCAATAGCTTAGTCTGAAGAACAGACTCAAATTTATGTCATTATTCACTGATAATCTTCACTTCCAGCTCATTGAGTCAGTGAACTAATCAATCAGACTGGTTTTGTGAACCTAATCAACTGATTCAAAAAATGAATTACACATTTAACAACTTATATTCCAGTCTGTTTTTCACACTGAGCTATTGTATTTCTTCAGAAATATTATGGTGTGTTTTTTAAAGCTTGAAGTCTTCGGCACCTTTTTATTGTAATTGCATTGAAAGTGCGTACTTCAAAATTTCTCATTTTGTCTTTGTGCATGTTTCATCTAGTAATACTTGCAGTGTATTACCGTTCTGATTCCTAATTTTAGGTGTTACATAATGTGAAGGTGTATCTCTACTGATGCCAGAATTATCTGTTATTAATAATTTATCTTTTGGATTGTGTCCATTCAGTCAAATAAATAGAGTTAGATGTGAGCTATTGAATTGAATTACTCATGCTGTGATATAAAATGTTGGTCATACCACCCACCCCTATTCTTCTCTGCATTATGACACTGACACCTTGACACTACATATACAAAGTCACTGTCTTTTCATACTTAACTTTAAGTAGTCGGTGTCAATAGTGGAATATTTGACAATGTAAGAAACTTTAAAATTGTCAGGTTTATGTTCTGATTTATGGACCTTTAGTTTGTATTTCCTTGTTTCTGTGTGTTCTGTTCCTGCTTTCTTTTGTTTGCCATTTTACCAGAGATTGTCTTATTATAGTGAGATGAGAGGGTCTGTGGCTCTTACCACTGGAAAAAGCGTAACAGTTAACTTGGATCTTGTGAAGCACCTCAGCCTATCATATAATGCCAGTGACATCAGTGGCCAGCGTTCAGAGTTTTATGACAGTTAGTTACAGTTTACGTTACACACAGTTTCTTGTGGATTAGCGCGTTCATCTTGTGAATAATATTCTATGTTTGGTGTCATATCGTACAGTAGGACTGCAATGTTTGTGGAATGTGCTTTAATGAGTGGTAAAAAGAGTGCAAAATGCTCTATTAGCTGGTCACTACAACCACATTTAAGCTTAGATTTGAATCTGTTCATTTAAAAACAGCTTTATTGGGCATACATAGCATTGATACTACTACCTAAATGTATTTGTAATTTAATTGTTGAAATCTGGAAGCCATATACAGTAAGAATACCTTTATTTATTAAAATCTTTATATTTTGTTTACCTTCATTAATTAAAAAGCGTAATATCAATATCAGACATACACAGCAGTCATAAATCATTAGAATTCCAGTCTATTTTTATTTTATTTTTAACCTGGAAGCCATAGAGAGTACACATCATTATTTAATTTATTTTTACATAAAAAAAACAATATAATACAATATTTATAATTAAATTATTAATTTTCTCTGTATTCATTAAATTCACTTTATTCATTATATCAGCATCACGGTGTACATGGCAGTCACAGTCATTCAAGTCTTATTATAATTGGTAAAATCTGAAAGCCAAAGAAAGAAAACAATTTTCTTTAGACAATATACAAAATCACCCATATCACAGTTAATTTGAGTTTGTTTAATTTTCATGTACGCTTTTTTGGCTAAAGGTTGCAAGCTTGCCTTCCAGTGGCTTTGATTTTCCCGCTTATTTTCTGTTTCCTAGGTTAGTGTTTATGTCCTTGTTTGTTGCCATGGTCACTGATTGCTTTGTGCATCCCTTTTTGTTCAGTTTATTTTCTCCTGTGTATTTAAGCCCTCAGTTTAGTTCTACTCACATTCCGGTATCATCTTTTCTTTAGTGAAGCTGTTACATTGATTCCTTCGTTTTTGTAAATAAACTAAAGCTGCAATTAAGATCCTCTACTACTCCACTTTTCTTGACTACACTGTGAAAAAAATGAGTCATTCCGTATGATAAAATTCACACATTGAATGCTCCATTAATGACAACTAGCTGGCAAAATCAATTAATAGAAAAGTTCACCCAAAAAAATTTATTTCTGTCATAATTTACTTCCACTCATATCATAAGACTTTCGTTCATCTTCAGAACACGAATGAAAATATTTTTTATATTCTCTCATCAAACCTTAACTGTAACTAACCCAAGGCCGGCCCGCGGCATAGGCGGAATAGGCAAATGCTAGGGGCGCCACTCATCCATAGGGGCGCCAGAATGAGTGAATGAGTGAATTTTTTTATTTTTTATTTTATTTTTTTAAATTTTTTTATATATATATAATACTATTTTAAAACCATTAATTCGAAATACTACCAAATAAAGCAAAAAAAAAAAAAAAAAAAGTCCGGCTCATATCATATTTGATCAAAAATACATAAAAATTGAAAAAAAAATTGTGATATATTATTACAATTTAAAATTATTGTTTTTCAATTTATTATACTTTAAATTATCATTTATTTCTGTGATGCAAAGCTGAATTTTCAGCATCATTACTCCAGTCTTCAGTGTCACATGTGACATCCGGTCTATCACATGATCCTTTAGAAATCATTCTAATATTCTGATTTATTATGAGTGTTGGAAACAGTTCTGCTGCCTAATATATTTGATGAATAAAATGTTAAAAAGAACTGCATTTATTTAAAATAAAAGAAAAATATTTTCTAATTATATAAATCATCTTTACGATCACTTTTTATCAATTTAACACATCCTTGCTGAATAAAAGTATTCATTTATTTAAAAAAAAAAAAAAAAACGACTGACCCCAAATTACTGACCAGTTGTGTATATTGTTGTTACAAAAGATTTCTATTTTTAAAACATTTTATTTTATTTTATTTTTTTACTATTTATTTATCAAAGTATCCTAAAAAAGTATCACAGGTTATGAAAAAATATTAAGCAGCAGAACTGTTTCCAACTTTGATAATGAATCATCATATTAGAATGATTTCTAAAGGATCATGTGATAGACCAGATGTCACATGTGACACTGAAGACTGGAGTAATGATCCTGAAAATTCAGCTTTGCATCACAGAAATAAATGATAATTTAAAGTATAATAAATTGAAAACCAATAATTTTAAATTGTAATAATATATCACAATATTACATTTTCTGTATTTTTGATCAAATAAATGCAGGCTTGATGAGCAGAAGAAATTTCTTTCAAAAACATTAAAAATAGTAATGTTTCCAAACTTTTGGCCTGTACTGTATATGGCATTTTTAAAATTTATTTGCCAAAATTAGTAATGATATTTATTTACAGGTTTATTCAAAATAACAAAGTTCACATTAAATCTGTATTGTAAAACGTGCTATAAAAGATAATGGGGACTTGACTTGAATGCTATGTAATGCTCTTGGTATTTGTGTTTAGGCTGTAATGTGTGTGTGTGTGTGTGTGTATGTATGTGTGTGTGTGTATGTATATATATATATATATATATATATATATATATATATATGTGTGTGTGTGTGTGTGTATATATGTATATATATATATATATATATATATATATATATATATATATATATATATATATATATATATATATATATATATATATATATATATATATATATATATATATATATATATATATATGCTAAATCATGAACACAATGATGGGGTGAAATGGGCTGTGATGCATGGGGCACCAGGTAAAATCTTGCCTAGGGCAGCAAATTGGTCAGGGCCGGCCCTGAACTAACCTGTACCTATTAATTGACTTAAACTGTGGAATGCTAATTAGCCCTCACTATTTAAAACAATGAAAGTCTGTTTAATAAATATCTAGCAGTTATAACTTTTCACATTAGATATGGGTAAAGGTTAGGAACAGGTTTAGTTATATGTTTAACGGTTTTTTAAGGTGTAAGGAAAGGGTCAACGGTGTAATTATAGATTACAGAAATTAATTACAGCTGTAATTACATGCAGGTATTTTTTTTAAATATAAGTACAATGTAAAAACTGTATATACACATCAAGTGCATGGTATGATTAATTTAAATGTTAGTAGCCTTTATAGTAGTTAAAGACACTTCATATAAAGTGGGACTAGATGTTGTGTAATGTACATTAAACTGCCAAAAGAAACAGCACCAATTCAAGTTTCTCTAAAGTACCCTCTAAATGGTTACTAAGCTGTTTGACTCAATTATCTGTCAAATATATATATATATATATATATATATATATATATATATATATATATATATATATTAAAGACTGATTTTTTAAAAGCATGACAAGAAATGGTACATTTAATGGCACAAATGGATTTTGATGGAATGTTTGAAGATGGTTTAAGAAAAAAGGCAAAAAGCCTTTTAACTATAAAAATAAATCATATGTGGTGCTGATGTTTACATTAACACTTAACAACACATACAGATATATATATTCTCTGTCGACGATGATATGTACATGCAATTTAAAGAATAATAAGTTATTAACTATAATGTAATATCTTTCGTTGTCAATTAAAGTAAGATAAATTAGGGGCGATAAGGGGTGGGGGCCCCCAATGACGTGTGCCCCACTGGACCACCCTAGCCTTCTGCCCTTATTATAAAAAGTAAATCCTATTTATTATGTACATTTTAATTGTAATCCTTTAATATAACATATTATATTTAATATGTTTCTTCTTTTTATTTCAGTGTAGCTGCATTAATCAGCCTTAAAAGAAATTACTCATTTAAGTAAATGGAAGCCTAATGCATTATTCACAATCAAAGCAACCAGGAAGGCTTTCCAACTAAGTGAATAGCAGTAATATTAATAAAAGCTGTCTAAACGACTTCAAATTTAATTCTGCATGCAAGAAGCACATTAACATGAAAAAAAAAACTCACTGAAATCATACAAAACTTTGAATCACAATGTAAGGTTGAAGGAATTTGAAGTGTTAAGTACTGTAGCTTCTTGACCAATCTCAAAAGCAAAAGCAAATAAATGCCACTGGTGATGCTAAGCTCGGTAGTTACAATGGGTATTATTAATGATACCTGAAATAGCTTGATGGGGTCATTCCACTGTATTGCTGAACCCTGCCAGGGCATTGGAACATCGCCACTTAAACTTTCTGCAAACACGTCAAGGTAGAAGATGGCATAGTCCTCTGGATTCTTCACCTCATCTTCAAAGAGCTTCATTATTTGGAAGAACGTCTGTAGAGGCCCAGAGATATACACAACTATGGTAGAAAAAAAAGAAGACCAAAAAACACTTTAGATAGAAACTAAATTTATACATTTCCCAATACAAATATGACTGGTGTTCTTAAGGTTGCGTTTACACTTGGCATTAACTTGCGATCAACATTATACAAACGAGGATCGGATAATCAGCCAATCAGGATACGGCACGTTAACATTTGTTCACATCAAGTGGCCTCTTTAACTGATCAGATATCTCTTTCCCCGCAAAATGTTTAAATTAGGTCTGCAGGCCTTTATCACAGAGTGTAAAACAACTTTCACTTTAGCCTCTATCAATGGCCGTGGCCATATAGCATGGAGTTTTGTGATTTATTCATATACAATCAATCTTAAATAGGGTACTTAATCTTCCAATTTAAGTTTCCAACATTAGTCTTATATGATGAAACAAAGAAAACATCAGAATCTGACCACCTTTTAATTAAAGAAATACAACAACATAATAAACAACACATCAAGTAATTAGAACTAAACAAGGGTAGGCTACAACACATATAGTTTATTGATAAGCTACGAGTGAAAATGGTACAAAATTTGCAATGCTTGAATCGTTTTCATTTACTTATTTTAATTTCTGATACGATCTCCAGTTTCAGATCAAATTAATTGAAGCTGTTTAAATGAAGAAATATTTCCAAAGTTGATTAATCAAAAATAACTGGGTTGATCATGTTAAATGAGTAATATCATCATGGTTTAAGTGTTAAGATTGTAGCGTGCAATGCATATATTATAGACATAAATGGGAGAATATTTTTATATATATATATATATATATATATATATATATATATATAGAAATATTTAGAATCTTTTTTTTTTTTTAAAGTTATTAATTTAGTTCATTTATAGCCTATAGACAGTCTGGAGAAAACCGTGATGTCATCGTCCAGCTCAGTTCAGTTCTCATATAATGGTGTCAATGCAGTCAGATAATAACAATAATATTGTTGAATATTAAATATCCCCAACTAAGCAAGCCAAAAGCGACAAAGTTAAACTGGCAAACAGCATTTAACAGTATTTTACTGTAAAACCATGAAATATATGGTTAGCCAGTTTTTCACTGTAAATAGAAAGGAAACTTACCATTAACCAACTGACAGGTTTTAACTATAGCATTGTTACAGTCTTTAACAGTTAAAATAAAAAATGTGGCAAATAAAACTTAAACCTGCTGGATGCACAAATGAAAATGATTTGGTGTTTCTCCTGGCTCTTAAGAAGATGCATAAAATAATGCATGGCACCATATTGATGCACAAGTGAAATCTTTTGCATATGTGTGTGTATATGTTTTCCTTAGCTTCTACACTATGGTCATTATTTCCATTAGCAGTGTCTTTCAGTATTTCTTCTGCCAGCTCAGGAGCCAGACTCCCAGTTAGCAGACATTTCCTTAAGTGTTAGACCAAAGCCGGCCCCTGTCTGCCTCTCAGCCCCCAAATTCTAAGCTCTTCCACCATAGCGTAGACAAATGCATGCCAAGTAGTCCTGCTGTCTCCTGGATGCGCTCCAAGACAAATGTACAAAAAGGCAAGGAAAATGTTCAACGGTGTTATAGAATTTATAAGGATCTGCCTGAGCCTGGCTGATACAAAGCCAATGAAAAATGTTTGAGAACATTTTGTTTCAAAATAGTCTACGATAAGATTCCGAAATGTGCTTGCGGTTTCGCGATTTGTTGCACTTTTGCACTAGGTCGTTATTGTTAGTCATGCCAAAGACATTAGTTTGTATTGTGAAATGCACAAAAGATGCTCTGTTGTGCTTTGTTTATTCAAAATTGTCACAATTGGTCTTTGAAAATGACTCTTTTGAAAATATGTTGATATCAACTGAAGAAAAATAAAAGATGTTATTGATCCACTCTATCATCTCAGACATGTCTGAATTTGATATGCTGTGAGTCATTTTTTTGTTGTTTGAGGACTGTATATTTCCCTTAATTGCAGTCTTTTCAGGAGTGAAACACACTCTGGACCATTACTGGTGCAATTGGTTTGTGTTCAGAGTGTATATCAGCAATAGATTGCTCAAGCGTTTGAGCGTCTTTCATATACACACACATAAACACAACTTGTTCTTCTATTCAGCTATTTGACATTTGGTTTTAATCTGCTTCCATTCATTTGAGAGGTTAAAACCTTTAGAAAATCTGAAATCTGAAAAGGGTTTCAACGATTTCTATTGTTTGCTTGAACACCTTTTGTCATTATAAAAAATAATGTTTAAATTATGATTAAGTAACAGATAAATCAAGAAAGCATCCCAATTACTATTGTTCATACTTCAAGTTTTTGAATGATTAGATGACTGACTGAATGACTGGATTTGAGTTTGGCGTGTGCTGCAGAGATGTGTGATTCAACAAATTGTGTGGCTTGTTGCTTTTAGACAAGGGATTTTTCGACTTGAGCCCATAAACAACCACCTAGAAACCACCCACAACAACCTAGCAACAGCATATTGATGCGCTAAAAACCACTTAGAACACCCTAACAACCACATACTGTTCTAGCAACCAGATAAGACCCACTCAGAATTTGTTAACAACCCCATTGCAAAATGCAACCATCCTTGCAAGCTTTGTACAAGCAAGACCTGCTCATACTTTCTTTTTAAAAAATCATTAGTTATAGTCAGAAAACGTCTCGGTTACGTATGATAACCCTCATTCCCCAAAGGAGGGAACAGAGACATACGTCAGAAATTATCTGACAGAATGGGGATCTCGCTTGAGAGACCAATCCACTTTGAGTGTAAACTATACGGCATGCGATAATTTGCAAGAGCTGCTGTGCCTTGCAGCGCGAGCATATAATAAGCAGCAGGTGCGTCACAAGCCGGACCTTGTTGACTCGGCCATACAACGGAGGCTCAGCAACCGTGGCAATGGGACGTACATCTCCATTCCCTCCTTCGGGGAACGAGGGTTACCGTACGTACCCGAGACGTTCTCCTTCAGTCAGTCGCTCTCAACGTATGTCAGAGATGATCTGACAGAATGTGGATATCTACCAACACGCCACTGCTGCTGGCCTGTCTGCAGTGTTGGGTAGAAAGGAGCTCTAAGCAGAGAAGGTCAGTCACTGCTGTTCCAAAAGACCCACTCAGTGTGACTTATTGGATAACGCTGGAAAAGTGTGCCCTGCAGAAGGGGACGCTGCGGAAGCCACATCCTACCCGGAGGGAGGTACTGTGGCTGGTACACATATGGACTAGCCAAGCAGGGTAGTGCAACATATGGCAGTCTCTGGGGTGGTTCCAGCCTAGTTCTAGGGAGAAGAACACCAGCAGAGGCGACAGAGTGTCTGTTGAGGGAAAGACACGGGCTCGTCAGCAGAGGAGCTTGACCGTGGAAGAATCCACAATGGGGTTGCCGCAGGGACCACTACATATGGACACCCAGCCTAACACAGGTTCCACAATGCATACAAGTGTAGGCCTGGCGTCAGACGCTCTGCAACGTCTGACTGCCGCCGGAGTGACAGAGGAACTCAACAGGGTTAGCCATTTCTGGGGAACACAACTGGAGCAAATAGACACACGTATCTGGCCCAGCGGGCAGGAGTGGCGATGCAAGCCGACACTAAGAACAGGTCTTTCGCGCTACGGACCACCAGGGGCGAGTACACGGGAAGATAGCGGCTCTAAACGAAGGCTATGAATCTAGCGAACTTGCTGGGTGTCGCCCAGCCCGCAGCTCTACATATATCTGTCAGCGAGGCGCCTTGAGCCAGCGCCCAGGAGGAAGCAACACTTCTGGTTGAGTGTGCTGGCAACCCGAATGGGCAAGGCACGTCTTGGGATTGGTATGCCAAGACGATAGCATCCACTATCCAGTGGGCTAACCTCTGCTTGGAGACAGCCTTTCCCTTCTGCTGGCCTCCGTAACAGACGAAGAGCTGGTCTTGGGTCCTAAAGCTTTGCGTTCTGTCCACGTATAACCGCAATGAGCGCAAATGGGACAGAGAAAAGCCAGGGCTGGGTCTGCCTCCTCCGAGGGCAGTGCTTGTAGGTTCACTAACTGATACCTGAAGGGAGTGGTAGGAACCTTGGGCACGTATCAAGGCCGGGGTCTCAGGAGAGGCAAACAGATCTACCTGTGAGGCTCCGAAGAAGTCCCATATCAGCTGGACCGCTTGGGGATGGAGACGCCACACTCCCGGAAGCGTAGGCTGTCGTGAGAGCTCGTCGGCTGCACGATTGAGCATGCCAGGTATGTGAATGGCACAAAGCAACCTAACCTAACCTGAGACTGCATGCCTGTTGTACGTGCCCCCCCAGCCGGTGGCAGAGGCATCCGTGAACACCCTAGCATGAGCTAGCCAGGCTCCCAAACACCGTGCAAGTGGGACCACAGATGTACCCGGGGTGGAGCAGCGAGGTAGAACACAGGGACTCAGCTCGGGAGGCACTGGGGCGGCCCGAAGCGGAGTCTGAGTGTGCTGTTCAACACTTACCTGGTTTCAGGGTGGGGCAGAGGGTGCATGGGAAGGCCTGGTGGCATCCCTGAGCCGCACACTGCTACCCACTGGTGATGAGAGAGGGGGATGGGAGTGGCAAGGCACGGGAGCGTCGCTCACTGCCATCCGTGTCCTCTTGTGACCCAGAGAAATTGCTCTTTTATTGAAAATGTCCGAAGAGTCAGCAGCAGCGTAGCCCCCACTGTGATCCTCAGGTCACCTAGTGTACTCACAGAAGTAGCCCTCTGCTGGGCAGAGGAACTAGATCGGGGCATAGCAGAAGGGACTCCACCTCTCTCAAGGTACTCGAGTCTCAACAGCAGCATCGAGATGGTCATCTTCCCGCTGTGGGTACATGACTCATTCACGAAAGCCACCTCAGTGTGCTTTCGACCCAGACACGCAGACAAAGACAGGAAACGACTACATCTGACATCTTTTTTTAAAAAGACGCAACGTCACACCCGTGCTTGCTCTTTTAGGGAAAAGCTCTTTTAGTGCTGAAGCACACAGGGAATTGGTCGCTAGAAATAGTCAAGACTATGCAGTTTGCACAAAACTCTTTTAGTTTTCAGCTGCAGTGAATGCAGAGAAAATACTCTTTTAGACTGTAATAAATGCAGAGGAAATGCTCATTAAATGGTGACCACTGCTGATATGCCAACACTCTCTGGAGAGCTTCTTCCGGGTTTGTAGACCACTCATACAGATGATTGCAGAGCAGAATCAATGAAATGCTCAGCTCCAAAGCCAAAGCTTAAGTGAGCTTACAAATCTCGCTCGTCACTGTCCATTGGCTTGTTTCATTTACACTCGAGGGTGATTGAAGTTTCAGTCAAGATCATTACGACATTCTGATGTAAGGTCAAACGTGACTGACTGAAAGGGAACGGCAGTTTCCTGAATATGCTGTGTCAATAAAAAATCACCATCAAATTTTCCACAAACGCACCATAAAATGATCATAAATGTAATAAATGTTATTCTTGTGCTGTAATTCAAATTTTCAAAATCCATATGATTGTGTTGTGTGGGGAACAGAATCAAATTCAAGCCTTTATTCAGTGATCTTCGTCTACAACTTAGTGAACAGTAGTGAACACAACCTTAAAAACCCACACTCGTAAAAAAAAAAAAATCAAAGTTTGCCATCTCAAGATGAGTTACAACAGAGGTTTTATGCCAGTGATATCAAATACTCGTTGGTCTCATGAGCCTCATCATTGATTGCGACATACCATGATTTGGGTGATGTGTGCTTTTGTGGTGCACACTTAATATAAAAGGTTATGCGTATTTGCCGTGTTTGGCCCAATACGGCCCAAACTCAGAGTACTCCCCTCAGGTTGTGATAGGAATAGTTAGAACTAGATGTGATGAGATGGGGTGATGGAGGGATGCTGATAAACTGTCAACGAACAGAAGTAAGTCTTATACCTCTTATCTTATGTTTAGGTTTGGGGATAGAGTTAAGGGATCTAAAATCTATAAAACGGTAAAAATTTGCTATATAAATATACTTATGATATAAAGGATTCATAAATATTTTAAATTTCTATATTTGTAAATACGTAATACTGTTTACGTTTTAGATGCTGCCAGTACGTCCATATGGTACATTTCAACATCAACACAAATGTACAAAAAAGTATGCTTTTGTACCTGCAAATATTATGTATGATTACCTTTGTATAAACAATGAGACCAGGCTGGACACAAGTATAATAGCCTCTGCTGCTATCTAGGATCTTTTCAGGTTCAATGAGTCCCTGTTTTACACATCTAAACCAAAATAAATGGAAAA
Source organism: Scardinius erythrophthalmus (assembly GCF_964197995.2). Taxonomy (NCBI): domain Eukaryota; kingdom Metazoa; phylum Chordata; class Actinopteri; order Cypriniformes; family Leuciscidae; genus Scardinius; species Scardinius erythrophthalmus. The sequence goes on along the minus strand of NC_138225.1, from coordinate 42,914,885 downwards.
CGTGTTATGTCATGTGCTCTGACACAAGGAACTGTGGTTCTCAGGTGGACAATAAGAGTTTGAGTCCTGATTGCATCATTTCCTGTCTCATTACTGTGTGTCTAACCAATAAAGAGGCAAAAAGACCACAAATACAAAAACAAACAAACAAAAAAAGAGGAAGGAGAAAAGGTTTGTGATGATATTTCACAGCCTCTGGGCCGATCATTATCTCATCAATGCATGGAATGTGAGTTCACAAACTGAACAAGCCCAAACAACAACCAAAAAACATGAATTAATCTGACCTCAGGGTCATAGCAACTAAACTCATTGAGGAAACAGTGAGAGACATTCTGACGTCTGAGACGCCTTTGCAAATCATTTCACAGGGATTTTAACAATATGCTTTAAGCCTGTCAGCACAGCAAACAGGATTAGACTGTGAAATGGTGTATTATTGAAAGAATAAGTTATCCCCCCCCACCAACTGAAGGTTTTACACGTTTATGCATCTATAAATATGAAGTGTATATAAGAGCGATATATAAAAATCAACCACGTGCAGCTGTGCTACAGTGATTTTACAGTGTGTTACAGTGAATGACAGTGTAGCAACGTGGTGTGTTACAGTGATTTTACAGTGGCTGTACTTTTATCAAACACTGCAATGGCAATATATAAACACTGTTCAATTATGATCAATAAATAGCAAATGTATTAACAATAATCAGAATAAACATTCCACAAAGTTAAATAGTTACCAGTCTACGTAGTCTATGTTCTTTTTAACATAGCTTAAAAATGTGTCACAAATACATCCACGACCTACCCTGAAACGCTTGCCTTATATTTAAGGATAAAAAAAAAAAAAGCTTGTTTCAGATTGATTACTTTAGCATTACTGAAGTTAAATCCAGCTCAAAAGGTTGTACATGGCACCGCCTCACTCATTACTTGCAATATGTTAATAAATGCATCTAACAAGGGAGTGGCTAATCAGGATCTGTAAGCAGCAAATCAAGCTAACAGTAAAACGGCAACTGCAAGCAATTAGCCATACAAGTACTCTAAATGTTCACACACTATAACAGGGTAGTTAAATGTCAGAACAATCTAGACATGTTAAACGGCTCCCAAAGGCTACTAAACAATAAGGTAAATATTATCAGAAAAATGTCATGAGCTGATGCAATCACTTTGGTAACGTACTTCAGTAAACCAAACATAACGGATAAAGCCAAACATGACAGAGCGAGGTTATGATAAGAGCAGAAATCTGGGGGCAGTCTAATATCAGTAAAAAATTAAATGGATCATACATCACTGTAATTCAACCTTCTTTTATTTTATATTTATTGATGTTAAATGAGCATACTGTAAGTATTCTTATATCAAATAGTGTCAAAGACATGGCTGTAAATGACAATTAATGTCTGTGTGCAATAATGTAAGCAACATGGTGTTTTCCTTTGCTTGTTCAAAGGAGACACTGGAAGACATGGATTTGTGTTGCCATGGCAGTGTGGATTCAGCAAAGGAAACCATATATCTGACTTGTTTAGATTGAGGGATGAATATTTAGAACGTAGAACATGCAACTGACAAAGGTTCTTTATATGGTTGGATTTGTAATATTATAATGACTAAACTTAGACAATTATGTATGCTGTGCAAATCTAGTTCATATGAAGAATTCCAAATCATGAATCATTCAGACATTTTAAAACAACTAAGCTTCAAGTTAATGAGTAGTCTGCAGTTGTGTTTAGGTCAGTGTATTCAGACTGCGTAATGCAATTCCTTCATCTGATAATTCATGAAAAAATTTCTTAACTGTGGCAAATACAATGTAATCAGTCAATTATTTACAAAACTCCATATATAAGGCAATAGAAATACAAAACTGAAAAACAGTAGGGCCATCTAACTAATAAATGCAGTCTGATCATTCTGAATGGGCTGCATCTTGCCTGCCAGCTGCAGATGTTTTCAGCCCCTAACCATACAAATCCTCTATTGATTTGAACAATTTCAGCAATTAATTGGTTTTATTTAACAAACATTTTCAGCACAAGCAACACTCAACTCAAATAATTCAATGCATTCAGCTCAAACTGAACTCAAATCAGTAATAATGGTCTTAAAAATGTAATAAAAAACATAATAATAAAATATTTTTTAGAAACAAATTACTTTAAAGTGAAAAAAAACTCTAGTGACTCTAAAAATTTATTTTTCAATGCCTATTTTATGTTTTAGAAGACCATGCAACTTTTTTTGTGTGTATATATTTAGAAAGAGAAAACAATAAAGTGATATAAAAATCTAAATGTGAAATTATTTTTATTTGTTGCAACACTCTTTTATTATCGAGCGTTTCTTACTCTGTCTGAGAGCACAATAATCTAAAATATTTTCTGGAGAAAGAAAAAAATGTTGAGAGAAAAACAAACAAGCAAACATTGTTCTCTTCAGTTATTTAACTCTGATTTCATCATTTTGGGGTAATAGCAGTTGGCCTTTCTCCACATCCTGATATAAACAACAAAATCTAGAAATCTGGACTTAATACATCATATACTTTAGTATCATTATGTAATTAGTGTTGACGCATTGAAACTCAGTGACCAGCTGTGTACTCTCTTATTTACTCTCATTAACTAGTTTAATTAATGACATTAAAATACATTAAATTGTGCTGTGTGAATCTTAAGGGAAGTAAATAAAAATTAAAGGAGAACTCCGGTCAATTTTAACATTGAGCTCATTTTTTTGTACATTTGGAGTGCTGTCAATACAGAGAACAACGAAAAAAATCGGTGTTGCCTACACCGAGTTATTCTATTTTTAAAATTTGCACCCTGTTGACTTCAATGGGGCAAGTACTAAACCTGCTTTTAGCCTCTTAACATCCTTAATGTGTCATTACAAGTGCAAAGAAAATGTGAGTGATTCCTTCTGAGTGAACACGAGTGAATCTGACTGCAGTAGATGTGAAAGATATGTATAAAAATTATGTTATTTAAGCCAGCGCAAATACCTGTGTTTACATCCTGTTTTTCGGTTGAAGTCCAAAGTAGTCGATTGCCGAGTTCACGTGCATAGGTTTAGTTACCTATGATCACGCGCGTGAACTCTGCAATTGACTACTTTAGACTTCAACCGAAAACAGGATGTAAACACAGGTATTTGCGCTGGCTTAAATAACATCATTTTTATACATATCTTTCACATCTACTGCAGTCAGATTCACTCGTGTTCACTCAGAAGGAATCACTCACATTTTCTGTGCACTTGTAATGACACATCAAGGATGTTAAGAGGCTAAAAGCAGGTTTAGTACTTGCCCCATTGAAGTCAACAGAGTGCAAATTTTAAAAATAGAATAACTCGGTGTAGGCAACACCGATTTTTGTCGTTGTTCTCTGTACTGACAGCACTCCAAATGTACAAAAAAATGAGCTCAATGTTAAAATTGACCGGAGTTCTCCTTTAAGACACTGATATCCTGAGTGAAGACACAAAGGCCTTGGTGACATTATGTGTTCTCCTCATTCCATGTATTATTTCAGCCATGCCACAATAATTGTGTTTGACAGCTCAGGGGGTTATGAAAATGTCAAGCACTGTAACAAAGCAAGGAATCAAGCTTTTATGCAGCCTCCTAAGTTCTTTTTTTTTATCATGTTATCATCATCAATCATTTACTTGAATCAACATAAAAGAACATACAAGTTCAGTGTATTTTTTTCTGGGGTCTTTAAAACATCAGGTCATTTGTAATTTTGTAAGGAGCTAAAAAAAAGTTCTTAAGTTATTGTACTGCTCAATGAATCTAAATATTTTCTGTTGAATTCTATATTTTAAATTCTACCTACACATTTTCAATAGTTAAAGAACTTCTAAAGGACTATCAAAAGTCGTGTTTGGTAGATAACTGAACAGAAGTCAATAGATGTTGACTGCATTGCTTTATTAACAGTGAATAGGGTGCATGCCCTCCTGTTTTGGTGGTGCTGTAAATAACTTGCACAGGGCACCACAGGTCCAAAAATACAGCCTGGGGGAACACAGGTGGTGTCAGTACTAAATGCTATCAATGCCTCATTGTAGTCTTCAGATTTTAGATGTAATGGATCAAGAATAGGCCTATCAATGTGGTTGTCATGGAGGGATGCTTTATAACACAAACACGCTTTATTGATTAAAGAAGGTAAACTGTCTGTGGTAGGGAGGGGTAGCAGTGACCAAACCAGATGGTAAAAATGTGGTATTTTGATATATGGTATTTTCCAAAGTACATGGTAGTACTATTTCTTTAAAATATCTTGGGATGTACCATAGCATATGAATATGCAAATGAACTTATTTTCCCCACTGTCCTTTATGTGATGATTGCTTTCTAACAGAATTTTTTTATATCCTTCTATGGAAGGATACATCATTGTAGAATTTTGAATGTTACGCTACAAAATATATGGTATTCTTTTAAGTACCCTGGAGTAACGTAAATAGCTTACCATAGGCTATATGAATTCAGTAACCATTCAGTAACCATTCAGTATGCTATTTCAAAGGACCATGCATGGCACTTTCTTTTTTCATGCTAAAGCATTGTAACTGTCAACGAACCTTTGCTGGACTGAATCTAAACTTACTTCTCCCGTTGTCCTTTATAAATGTGACGATATCTTTATAATTTAAAGTTTGTGGATCTTCGTAAGGGAAAGCATCCACGGTGATGTTTTCATCTCGCAGAATCATGTAAATGCCCTCGGCGAGGAAGTAATGCGGCCGGTCATCTTGTTTGAGGTCGTGGTAGACCATCAGCGCGCGAGAGCTCCAGTTAAAATGCACGTGTAGATTACTGACAAAGTCTCCGAGTTTCGTGGTGGTCGGGCCCGTCCTGACAATAGTTTTAAACTCTTCAAAATCATCAAAACCAAATGCTTGTCCTCCCGCGGTTATCAGGGGGAGTTTCCAGTGGGACGCGAACCGTCCGACAGACGCGACCGAATACGTGCAGCCGGGTCCGATGAACACATCTGGTTTGTAGTAAAGTTTTGTGTCCACAGCGATAATCTGTGCCTTGTTTTCCGAGCAAGAACCAGCGGACTCTGTGCTAAAATTAAAGAGGCTGATGGTGTGTCCCTTTAAAAGTCCGCTCTTCTGAATTTCCTCTTGCGCCATACGGATCGCGGGGAGGACGCGCGGCAATGCCCACGAATACTTCATATTGTCGGGCAGCATCACCGCTACGGTAATATTCCCCTTTTCTGTTCTGCATTCCGATACGAGTACATGTATAAGTACCACAATGTAAAAACTAAATCCCATCCTAAATCCCAATCCCGTTTTAAGTTGACAAACAAATCCTAGTTCGAGCGCGCCAGGTAAGAGGATTTATTCTTCTCAAATCAAACTTCAATCAGAAAAATCATCTTTCAAATGAAGAGAACAATCCATTAGTGACGCCTTTCTTCCTTGTAGGCCAACTAAATTGCTTGACAGAGTCTCCTGGTGCTTTATATGATGGACTTCTCGCGTCCAACTCCTCAGTGAGATTCAGTGTGTGCGCGTCCGCGTGTGTGTGTGTGTGAACATCCAGATGAGCGCAACTTCACCGCGCGCGGCCCTTGCACAGCCCCTACACGTCATGACAGCTACTACACTAGTTAATGGCTCCCTCTGTCTGCAGGTCAATTAACCGCACTCCTACATGGAGTCAGGATGAATTTCATGGGATTTATAATTATAAGTAGCCTAGCACAATGTAAAAACTATGGTAGCCCTTTCATTCTAAATTCACACAAGGATGCGCACACACTAAATCTCACTGAGGAGTTGGACGCCAGAAGTCCATCATATAAAGCACCAGGAGACTCTGTCAAGCAATTTAGTTGGCCTACAAGGAAGAAAGAAGTCACTATTGTTCTCTTCATTTGAAAGAGGATTTTTCTCATTGAAGTTTGATTTGAGAAGAATAAATCCTCTTACCTGGCACGCTCAAAGGATTTGTTTGTCAACTTAAGACGGGATCGGAAGGATGGAATATAGTTTTTACATTGTGCATTGTGCATTTACATTTCATTCTAAATTCCCCAATGTTGCCTTCTAATTTGAAAGCCAACTACATGTTGTTATTGGTAATAGCCTATATTAATTGTTATTTTATTGTAGTTATCTCTTTCAACTCATCAATTAGCCAAAGAGGAAAAGATTTGGCACAATATAATATCACTGACCCGGAAACCTTTATTTGAAAAACAACTTAATACAGTTGGTCTGAAGCGATAGTCTACTGTTTAAAAGTTTTAAATATTGTCATTTTTCTTACAAACACCTATCGTTTCACATCAGAAGACATTGATCCATCCATTGGGGTCATATGGATTACTGTAGTTCCCTTTCGTTTAGTCACTACAAGTTACGTCAGTGACTCAAAGCTTTCGAGTTCTACAAAACGAGCTAATGGCAATGGAAATGCCATGGGTCTGCGGAATTTGCATAGCGCAACTCCGCCCCACCGCGTGGGTATAAAAGGAGGACGCTGGCAGTCTCGCATCATGTTTTTGCTTTTGAGCCAAGAGCTTCTCTTCACTCCTCTTCAAGCCTATATTTGAGTTCTTCGAGACTACGAGACGAGTGGCTCTCAAGTGTGTTGGTGCAACAGCGCGTTCCAGCAAGATCACATTGCCTGCTGCTGATCTGTGCAGTGATCTGCCAACAGTGTGTGTGCTTCTCCCTGGGCGCTTCAGTGCTCTGCTGAGCTTTCCTCTCTTTCCCCTCTTCTCACAAAAGAGCTTGTGTGTGGCACGTCTTTTTAAAGATGTCTCGCCCGTGTACTTATGGGTGCAGTCGGTTAATTTTGCCATCTGAGGGGCACAATCGCTACCTAGCGTGTTTGGGCTTAGATCACGCTCAGGCAGCGTTTGTGGATGAATCATGTTCTCATTGCGGGAACATGACCATCGTGGTGCTGCGGTCTAGACTCAATGACCTCCCTGGAGGTAGAGTCCCCTCTGCAACATCCTGATCTATCCCCTCCACGAGAGGCGATACTTTGGCTGGTGGCCAGGGTGACCTGAGGGTTACGGTGTGGAATAAAGCCCCGGGGATTCTTCCATGGGCCACACCCCCGTCTTGTGCACCACAACCTGAGAGTGTTCAGGCTGAGATTGCGGAACCATCTTTGGATGCTCCCCGCATCTCATTCGGCACTCCAGATGATGAGAGGATGTCCATCGCCGCATCACAAGGTGGGCTGGAGTCTTCCAGAGATGAAGACTCGGTTGTGCTGCTGCCTTCAGGAGTGCCAGCATTGCCCGAGTCTGATCTGAAATTGACAGCTTTGAAATTGAAATTGAATGGAACCCTCCACCCTGTCCCGAGTGCTCGCGACTGGATGATTGGTATTTGGGGGCGGCGAGTGCTGACGGCTGTCAGTGCCCACCCCCAATACCTTTCTTCCCGGAGGTGCATGAGGAGGTCACGAGGTCCTGGAAGTCACCATTGTCTTCCCGTAATCGTTCGGCGGCCTCCTCCGCCCTCTTTTCCCTCAATGGGGCCACGGCCAAAGGGTACACTGGGGTCCCCCTGGTGGAACGCTCTGTTGAGATGCAGTTGTGTCCTCAGAGTGCTTCTACCTGGGATGGTGATCCAAAGCACCCCTCCAAAGTCCACAGCTGTGGTCCAGGAGAGACACCTGTGGCTAAACCTGGCTGATATGCGAGAGGCTGAGCGGACCTGGTTCCTCAACTCTCCCATATCCCAGGCTGGCCTCTTCACCCAGACGCTGGCTTAGATGCCTCAGTCTGCTTGCTGTTGAGGGCGCCCTCCTGCGGCTCCCGCCCCGTCCCGCCCGGCCCCAGCAGCAGCCTTCACCTGGGCCGCGCCGTGGAAGTGGCCGCAGGAAGGCGCCCCAGCCCGTACCAGCCCTGCAGCCTGCCAAACGCCAGGCGAAGCGGCGCTCCTGATATGGGTAGCTCAGAGATGGGCTGCAGTTCTTCCGGGAGATAGTAGCAGGGCCACTCCTTCCCCCGGAAGGAGGGCTGGGGGAGAATCTTTTGTTTAACCACCTTAATGTGGCTAAAGGAAGAACTGACACCCCCATCTCTGAGCCCCCAGAGGCCGCGGACAGCAGTGTGCGACGCTCAGCCTCACCACTCTCGTTCCCCTCTGTCGCCAGACCCCTGTCAGAGCAGGCACACTGGCTTCTCAATCGAGTCCATGGGCATGGCAACAGGGCAATCAAGACGAATCTCGATCTTGGAGATGAAGATGCTGGATGTGTAGGTCCTGGGCTGGTGTGGTTACACGTGGTCTGCGGTTGTGAGGCCGGTTGGATGTACTGCCAAATTCTCTGAAGCGCCTTTGGAGACAGCTTATGGTAGAGAAATGAACATTCAATTCACGGGCAACAGCTCTGGTGGACATTCCTGCAGTCAGCATGCCAATTGCACACTCCCTCAAAACTTGCGACATCTGTGGCATTGTGCTGTTTGATAAAACTGCACATTTTAGAGTGGCCTTTTATTGTGGCCAGCCTAAGGCACACATGTGCAATAATCATGCTGTCTAATCAGCATCTTGATATGCCACACCTGTGAGGTGGATGGAAAGGAGAAGTGCTCACTAACACAGATTTAGACAGATTTGTGAACAATATTTGAGAGAAATAGGGCTTTTGTGTACATAGAAAAAGTCTTAGATCTTTGAGTTCAGCTCATGAAAAATGGGGGCAAAGACAAAAGTGTTGCGTTGTGTTCAGTGTATGTACTGTATATTGTCACTCAGATTTATACTCTGCATTCTACCCTAGATAAAATCCCTGTTGAACAGTGAACACTAGAATTGCCATTTTATAAATTGCCATTAGAGATCAGACAAGTTCATTTGTAACTACAGGAGGACAATTTTTTTTAGTTCAATTACAGACAAGCACAACGAAAAAAGTACAAGGCAAATACAAGGCATTGTGTTACAGTTCAGAGTATGTAAAACAAAGAATAACAACAACTAAAATGTAAAACATGGGATACAAGGTGCTATATAATATTAGGGCAGTTACATGATTTTGAAAAGCTTTAAAATTTGTATTGTTTTTATAAGCTTTTTGTTTTGTGATCTCATGTTTGAAAGAATTTCAAAGTATATTGTGAGATCACTATTATAAAAGGTAATATATGAGGTTTCTTTTGAGTTTTTTTTTTTTTTTTTATGAATATAAAACTTTGCCAAAATAATTAAAATATTAATATCATTTTGTTTTTCTGAAAAATATGGGTTTTGGAAACAAGGAAAAATTTCTTGAGGTTATAAATTAAGAGTTCTATTTAGGACAACTGCCACCAAAAAATCTCAAAAATAATAAACCACTCTGAAAAAAGATCACTGTTCCAAAGTCAAAGTTCATGGAGGGATTAGACACTTCACAACATTTTCATGTGTTTTAAAGAATTAAAACAACACCTCTGTGATCCAGAATCAACAAAAACTTTACTGTGTTCCACAGAGCTGGAAACTACAGTGGTTGCCATGAATCCACTTTCATCCAAGGCCAACACAGATGCATAACCTGGAGTCAAGAGCTCAGTCTTGGACACTGAGCAATGGAAAAAGCAGTGTGATCTGATGATTCAGATCAGATCTCATCCTATTTCATACTATATGTATGTTCTGGGAAAATCAGAAGAGGCCTTCAGTTGACATCTACTATGCTTGTCCTACAGCATTTAAACATTTAGGGCAACATTTGGAGCACAGGGTGCAGAACATATGTCCACCTTTCTTTCCTCAAAGAACTCAGGGTCCTGGTTGCATCTGAACATCAAGTAGTGACACAATCCAACATCAAATTTTCATGCCACTCAAATGCTGCTGTCATTAAGGTTAGGGTTAGTAGAATAAGTTGGCATGTAGTTGCATACTACTTAGTAGAAATAACGTATTACTCTTTTATGTACAAAAAACATCTTGCATTAAAGGTACTAGTGCAAAATGCCTGTGCAAAATCAGTTTTTGTGTGTGTTTTTAGTAATTGTTGGTTTGGTGCCCGTGAAAAAGAATGTGAACGCATTGAATAGGATATGTTTAGTTGGTGAATAGCATTGGCTACTATTACACAGTAACGTTAAGCGCACCAGAATGAAATATAATATTCAGAAGTAAACAGCATAGCTGACTTACAGATTCAGTTTACATCCACAAATGAATAAGTGTGTCGATTCAGGGAGCAGTGCAAAGTGCCCGTGCAAAATCAGTTTTTGTGTGTGTTTTTAGTAATTGTTGGTTTGGTGTGTTTGAGTGCTCATTGTTATAATTACACTGCAAAAGTTCAGTGACATTTTTATTTGTGCATGGTAGAAAGCAAATACTGATACTGACATAATGACATACAATAAATGTGGAAAATTTAACTACACGATTCAGGGAGCAGGATACACAGTGAACTCCGAGAAAACGCTTCTTACATGCTTCTTTTATCGATATATATTTAACAATATCTTTTGCATTTCTAATCCAAACAATGTCAAACTTGGCACTGCACTTACTCATGCCCGTAGTAAGACACCAGTCAAGTTTGAAATCCATCCGAGTAATGGTTCGAGAGATATGCGAATAACACACACAGACATAAACACACACAGACAGAAAGACGTTCCCGCAATTTATAGATAGATACTAGATGTACCGCATCGCGGTACAAAATATGACCGCCGCTCAGGCCTGCACTGGCTTTCCACAAAAATAAATGACGTGGAGTAATTTGGCTGTATTGCGTGTTTATGTATATACCTAAAAAAAGTAGTAGTATGTGCATGTCTGTCTGTGTGTGTGTGTGTGTTTGTGTATGTGTGTGTCTCTGTGTGTGTGTGCGTGTATGTATGTGTGCGTACATGTGTGCGCGTGTGTGTTTGTGTGTGTGTGTCTGTGCATGTGGATTTGTATGTGTGTGTATGGGTGTGTGTCTGTGCGTGTGGATGTCAGTGTGTGTGCATGCTTGCGTTTGTTTGTATTCCTGCATGTGTGTGTGTGACAGTATCATCCTAAACCAGCAACCCTTCGCTCAACAGCACCATCTACAGGCCGATGAGTGTACAGTCACTAAATGTGCACATAAATGAATTTATTTTATACCCCCCCATGGATGAAATTCTACGAAACTTAGCAGAGGATACCCCCAGAGGATGTCAAGTTAATCATACACATGAAATATGGTACAGTTCTGAACATCTCCACTGAAGATAGGGGCGATTAAAGCAGAATAATATTGCATTTTCATTTTTTATGGGAGGGGCGCAAATCACAAATGAGTGATTATGGGCTAGGTTGATGTGGACCCTTAAGAGCAACATACCATAAAAATTTCTTCATCCTCGGTGCCACGGTTCAGGTAGTTATTTAGGAAAAACTGCATTTTTTTGGGTTTGAGGGGGCCCAGCGCGAGGGGGCCCAGCGCGGGGGGGGGGGGGGGGGGCGGGGAGTGGCCCCCGGGGACCAAACGAAATTTTTCCGTAGAAGTCTAGTGGGGCTACATGCCCACCAAATTTCATGTTCCCCGGTGTTTCGGTGTCCCTGGTATCGTTGACGAAAAATTTACGGGGGCCCCAGCGCAGGGGGGGAAGTGGCCCCCGGGGACCAAACGAAATTTTTCCGTAAAAGTCTAGTAGACCAACATACCATAAAAATTTCTTCATCCTCGGTGCCACGGTTCAGGTAGTTATTTAGGAAAAACTGCATTTTTTTGGGTTTGGGGGGGCCCAGCGCGGGGGGGGAGTGGCCCCCGGGGACCAAACGAATTTTTTCCGTAGAAGTGTAGTGGGGCTACATGCCCACCAAATTTCATGTTCCCCGGTGCTTCGGTGTCCCTGGTATCGTTGACGAAAAATTCAGTTAGAGGATAGGAAAAAAAAAAAAAAAAAAAAACTTTGACAATCCCTATATGACCGCTTTCGCTAGCTATGCTAGCGGCGGTCATAATAATATACAGAAGTAAAAGCAACGTTTTAGGGAGCAGGCTACACAGTGAACTCCAAAAAAATGCTACGCTTGAGCAAACAGTTTGTGAATAGGTTAGGCTACTACAAATGATGGCCATGAATAAAATATAATATTCAGAAGTAATATAAACAGTGTAGCTGAGATAGTGTTTATGTCAAAATGTTTATTTTTAAACCACAACCTTCTTGCGGCTTCTTTGACCGATACAACCCTCTAATGTCAGAATGTTTATTTTTAAACCACAACCTTTTAAAAATGATATATTTAACGATATCTTTAGCATTTATACAAACAATGTCAAACTTGGCACTGCACTTACTCGTGCCCGCAGCAAGACACCTGTCAAGTTTGAAATCCATCGGACTAACGGTTCGAGAGATATGCGAATAACAGACACACACATAGACGTTTCTTTAATTTATAGATAGTTCACCCAAAAATGAAAATTCTGTCATTAATTACTCACCTTCATGTCGTTCCAAGCCCGTAAGACTTTAGTTTGATGAAATCTGAGAGCTTTCTGTCCCTCCATTGGCAGCTACACTACAGTTTTGACACTTCAAAAAGTTCATAAAGAGATTGTAAAACTAATCCATATGAATTGAGAGGTTTAGTCCAAATTTTCGGAATAGACTCGACTGCTTTATATAATGAACAGATTTAATTTAGTATTTAATTCACACACAAACTTCGATCCGCGAACATAAACATAAGTTCAACTGAACCTGCTTGACGGACAAGAACAAACCTCTTGCAGAATCTCAGAATCTCACACGAGAATGAACCTCATTGGTTCTCTCACATCAAGTGAACATGCTTGAGCTTCCGTTTACCATGACTGATGTGTGAGTTGATGAATGTTTATATGTGAATAAAAGCCTAAATTCAATCTAATCATCATATAAAGTGATCATTAAGCAAAAGAGGGACAAACCCAACATAAATGTTTATTTATTTTTTCACTAAATTTTTCCCTCAAATTGTTAGGCTGATAATTTGAATTACAAAATGTGTAATTCAAAAATGTAATTTGTATTTGAATTTAAAACACAATCTCAAAAGCATTTTCACTAGACCCTACTATATTTTACAAACCAAAAAGATTGCAACAAGAGATTACAAACATGTCATAATTTTATTAATTTGCACAATGAACAATTTGTGCCTTTGACATCATCGTTTTTCTGGTCTCCGCTTACTGGTTTTTGACTATTGAGTGGTCTTAGGTAGTCTGTAGACACCAGTGGACACAATAAGCTGGTGGGCTCTGACTTTCTTCTGCAGGAAGGCCTGCAGCTCATTCACATCCATCTCAGTGACTCCAGGCCCGGCGGCCACAAACATTCGAAGCATGGAGTGGATCCTCTCCAAAGTCATGCTCTCCAGGTTAGTCAGCATGGCCTGAATGTAGGCCCAGAACAGCTGAGAAACAACAAGGGAAAATAGTTTATCATTAACTTTGCATTACATGCAAGTAAGGCCCTGAGCAGTGTTACATTACTGCGTTATGACGGTAACACTTTACAATAAGGTTTGTTAGTTAACATTAGTTAACTACATAAGTTAACATGAACTAATAATGAACTGCACGTATACAGCATTTATTAATCTTTGTTAATGTTAATTTCAACATTTACTAATACTTTGTTAAAATCTTGTTAACATTAGTTAATGCACTGTGAACTAACATGAACTAACAGCTGTATTTTTATTAACTAACGTTAACAAAGATTAACAAATACAGTAACACATGGATTGCTAATGGTTGGTTCATGTTAGTTAATACATTATCTAATGTTAACTAATGAACCTTATTGTGAAGTGTTACCGTTATGACAAGTGTTGGAATTGTATAACCAACCTGTAGTTTCTCTTCTCTCTGTTCAGACTGTGTTGCAGTGTTGGAGTCTCCCTCCTCATCACTGTCTATGAGCATGACACTTCTGTCAGATCTCTCTCTGCAAGAGCTTGTCTCCTGGACAGTATATCGACCTCCGGCTTCCTCCCGCAGCACACCCTGCTGTTGCCACAGCGCCAACTTCCTGCGCACCATCTCTTGAGGTACGCCCAGGACGCCACTCAGCTCTTCCAAGGTCCATGTGCCTAATAAAGAAAAACAATCAAGATTACGTCACTTATTGGCGCACTAGGTAGTGCTTATACTCAGCATTTCAGCACTTCCAGTTCCATTGTCCCGAAGTTGGTGGGAAGTTAAATGGCTGAAATAAGATCTGTGATTGACACAAGCTCAAGATATTTTCAAATTTAATTCTACAACATAAAATACATCAGTAATAGCTACTAATAGCTATTTTTACTTGGTCTTAAAAAAAGCCATTTGCTAACAAGTGGCTAAATGTGACAACAGATGTTGTTGTGCACATTAAACGTCATCACACCAAACAGGAAAACTGCTAAATATGCTCACTAGTCCATTTTCAAGTCAAGTCACCTTTATTTATGTAGCGCTTTAAACAAGATGGATTGTTTCAAAGCAGCTTTACAGTGATGACAGGAAAATTATGCATTACGGCTGTTGTTCAGCTGAAGTCAGTTCAGTGTGATTATAAACACAGCCTCGTTGTGTTTATAATCACGCTCTTGCAAACTATTCTAACTCAAACTTTCAGGGAAATTTTATTTTTATTTTTATAAAGACTGAAAGAGTTCTCGATAGCTAAGGGATGGTTACGCTAATGTCATATGACTGTGTGTGGTCATACAGATATAAAACGGATGAACAAATGATAAAGCTCGGGTTGCTGAATATTCGATCCCTTGCTTCAAAAGCACTTATTGTTAATGATATGATTACAGATCATAACCTAGATGTGCTGTGTTTGACAGAAACCTGGCTAAAACCATACGCTTACATTACTTTAAATAAATCCACCCCCCAAGATTACTGTTATAAACATGATCCTCGTCTGAAAGGCAAAGGTGTTGCTGTAATTTATAGTAATATCTTCAGAATTACTGAGAAGTCTTGTTTTAAATATTATTATTTTGAAGTATTGGTGCTTAATGTAACACTATCTAGTGTAAATGATAAATCACATTTGAGATTTGTGCTGGCTACTGTATACAGGCCACCAGGGCGCCATACAGACTTTATTCAAAGAATTTGCTGACTTTCTATCAGAGTTAGTACTGGCTGCAGATAAAGTCCTAATTGTTGGTGATTTTAATATACATGTAGATAACGAAAAAGATGCATTGGGATTGGCATTTAAAGACATTCTGAACTCTATTGGAGTTAGATAACACGTGTGAGGACCTATTCATTGTCGTAATCATACTCTAATCATACTCTAGATCTAATATTATCACATGGAATCAATATTGATGCCGTTGAAATTCTACAGCAGAGCGATGACATCTCAGATCATTATCTAGTCTTGTCTCTCCTTTTAGCCAAGGCTGCAAAGTCGACTCCGTGTTACAAATATGTTAGACCTATCACTTCTGCCACTAAAGATTGCTTTATTATTAATATTCCTGATCAGTTTCATCTCCTCAGCATTCCAGATAGCTTAGAAGAACTCAATTTTGCGACAGAAACATTTAACACTCTCTTTTCCAGCACCTCTTTGCTCTTTGATGCCAATCTTTCATTTGAAAGTCACGTGTCTAGTATCTGTAAAACCGCATTTTTCCATCTTAAAAATATATCTAAATTATGTCATATGCTCTAACTGACAAATGTGGAACAATTAGTTCATGCGTTCATGACATCAAGGCTACACTATTATTGTAATGCTCTTATGGGTGGTTGCCCTGCACGCTTAATAAACAAACTACAGCTTACCAGAACTAGGAAGTATGACCATATTAGCCCCATTCTGTCAACACTGCATTGGCTCCCTATTAAACATTGTATACATTTTAAAATATTGCTGATTACTTTCAAAGCACTAAATGGTTTAGCTCTGCAGTACTTGAGCGAGCTCTTAACGCATTATAGTCCTTCACGTCTATTGCAATCTCAAAATTCCGGCTAGCTGATAATACCTAGAACATCAAAATCGACCGCTGGCGGTAGATCCTTTTCCTATGTAGCACCCTATGTCAGTTCAAATCTAGACTAAAAACACATCTCTTTGACCTAGCATACACATAACACATTATAAACTTCTATAATTCAATGTTAGGCTGCATAGTCTAGGTCAGCCGGAACCGGGAACACTTCCCATAAATCCTGATGTACTTGTTACATCATAAGAAGAATAGTGTCTATGCTAATATTAGTCTCTCTGTTTATCCCAAAGTTTACCGCAGTCCGCCGTATCCAGATCTGATGAAGGACCTGCGCCTGGACACGACAACAACGCAGTCCTGAAGTGTCAACTAGTCTCTCCCCTGTGAAGGCCTCCTTCCCTTCACCTCTGTACAGATAAAACGTTGCCGGGATAATTCCGGTTCACGTGGCTACGTGGAAGCGATAAAAATTCTGAATTTTAAGGCCAGACAAGTAGTTTGTTGATGGTTGGCACATATATATTCAAACGTGCATACCTATAGACTAAACACGTAATGTGC
This sequence comes from Scardinius erythrophthalmus, assembly GCF_964197995.2. Taxonomy (NCBI): domain Eukaryota; kingdom Metazoa; phylum Chordata; class Actinopteri; order Cypriniformes; family Leuciscidae; genus Scardinius; species Scardinius erythrophthalmus. Next base: position 42,898,361 of record NC_138225.1, on the reverse strand, counting down.
ATGTGCACACCGTCAGCGTTCTCACAGGTTCACGTTTTTGAAGAAAACTTAAGGGTTTTCTGTTAGAACAGTGTCGTGTTAGCGGCCTCTAAGTTAATAACTAATGATCGTTGTGACGGAAATGAATCAAACAAAACTAACTTTTGCTGGACAATAACGACACTCGGTTACTAACGTAACCCCGGTTCTCTCTAGAGAGGGAACGAGTGTTGCGCAAGTTTAGCTTACGCTACGGGAAAACTCCTTTTCTCGAGAATACTGAAGCAAAAAATTATCCTTTAATTTTTAGAATGTAAAACGCATTTGCTGCAGCAGGCAGACATAGGCGAGACAGTTCGAGACTGCTGCAACCTATCAGTGTGTCTTGGCATGACTCCAGCGCCAATGAGAAGCCTTCCCGCGCTGTCATCATAGCCCGCCAAAACAGGGTGTGGCTTCGCCTATAAAACCCCCCTGCACAGGTTGCACAAGTGATTTCAGTCGACTAGAAGCGAAACCAAGTGCAGCACAAGCACGGCAGGCTACGCAACACTCGTTCCCTCTCTAGAGAGAACCGAGGTTACGTTAGTAACCGAGTGTCGTTTTCTTACGAGAGTACTCTCGTGTTGCGTAAGTTTAGCTTACGCTATGGGAACCCTATGTAAAACGCCGTGCGTGCTGAACTTGAAACACTTATGTCCCAAGGGTAGTGGCCCGGGGCTCATGTAAGTGAAGTGAACACAGCGGCATAACAGGGCGGGACGACTCGGTTGTTATGAGATAGGTGCATTAACGCGTATCTATACAGTTAAGACAGAATGACCACCTTAAACTGCATGGGCCACAGGACTTGCAGTATATCAACAGTCTAATCAAACTGAGTTGGGTAGACAACGTTAATATAGCATTATATACTGAGAGCAGTCTGGCCTGTAATGCGGGTACTTCCAGGTTATAAAACCTTACAAATGTAGACAGCGAGGCCCAGCCTGCTGCCATACAAGTGTCATGGATAGAAACCCCACTTGACCATGCCCACGACGAGGCCATGCCTCTAGTCGAGTGGGCCCTTACCCCCAAAGGGCAGTTTAGACCCTTGGATGCATAAGTTGACGCGATAGCGTCCACTATCCATCTGGACAGGGTCTGTTTCGAGAAGGCTAGCCCTTTAATGCGGCCACCGAACGAAACGAAAAGCTGCTCCGATTGCCTGAAAGCGGCGGAGCGCTCTACATAAATACTTAATGCCCTCACCGGGCAGAGAAGGTTAACCCCTGCCTCACTATCAGACGTAGGGAGGACCGAGAGGGAGATAACTTGCGCTCTGAAGGGAGTCGTAAGCACTTTAGGGACATAACCGTGTCTTGGTTTGAGGATGACTTTAGAGTCATTTGGCCCAAATTCCAAGCACGTAGCGCTTACTGAAAGCGCGTGCAGGTCGCTCACCCGTTTTACTGAGGCTAGCGCCAACAGAAAAGCGGTTTTAAACGATAGGTATTTTAACTCTACCGTGTGCAGTGGTTCAAACGGTTCGCCTTTCATGGCCTCGAGGACCGTGGAAAAGGTCCCAAACCGGAACCGAGGGTGGCCGAGGAGGATTCATCCACCTAGCGCCCCTGAGGAAACGAATTATGAGGTCGTTCTTTCCTAACGACTGGCCATTTGCAAGGTTTGTGAACGCTGCTATGGCCGCCACGTACACTTTGAGCGTGGAAGGGGATCTCCCGCTATCCAACAGCTCTTGTAGGAAAGAAAGAACCACCGTTACCTCACCTTTTAGCGGGTTTAAATCATGAGCTGAGCACCACTCAGCGAACACTGACCATTTAGAGTTGTAAAGCCGTCTAGTAGACGGAGCTCTTGCCTCTGTGATCGTGTTCAGCACTCCGTCTGGGAGGTGCAGTGGTAGTAGTTGATCGCCCACACATGCAGAGCCCACAGCTCGGGGTATGGGTGCCAGATCGTTCCCTGGGCCTGAGACAACAGGTCTTTCCTCAGCGGAATCGGCCATGGAGCCGCGCTCTCTAGTTCCTTCAGTTCTGGGAACCAGACTTGATTCTCCCATAGCGGAGCTATGAGAAGTATCGAGCATTTGCTCTCCCGGAGTCGTTTGATTACCTGTGGTAACAGAGCGACCGGGGGAAATGCATACAGAGGGCGTCTGGGCCAGTTTTGGGCCAGCGCGTCCATTTCTTTCGAGAAGAACATTGGGCAGTGAGTGTTGGCTTGCGACGCGAACAGGTCTACCTCTGCTCTGCCGAAAATGTCCCAGATATTTCGCACCATGAGGGGGTGCAGGGACCACTCTCCTGGGGAGAGCTTTGCCCTGGATAGCATATCTGGTCCCACGTTCAGGACGCCCGGCACATGCGCCGCTCTCAGCGAGCGCAGATTGTGCTGGCTCCATATGAGGAGGCGCTTTGCTATTGCAAACAGGCTCCGGGATTTGAGGCCGCCCTGGCGATTTATGTAGGGACACCACTGACGTGTTGTCTGTTCTGACTAGAACGTGGTGGTTCCTCAGCACAGGGAGGAAGAACTGAAGGGCATTCTCGACCGCTTTCATCTCTAGACAGTTTATGTGGAGACGCTTCTCCGCGTCTGACCACAGACCCATAGAAGGTCTCCCCTCGTATAGGGCGCCCCAACCCGTGTTGGACGCGTCTGTCGAGACCACTTTGATTCGTGAAGCGATGCTCAGGTTCACGCCGGACTGGTACCAGCCGGGTCTCATCCACGGTTTCAGTGCGGAAACGCATGTCTGATTCACTGTGAGACAGAGCAGACCTGAAGTCCATGCTCGCGCTGGTACTCACCGTCTCAACCATAGTTGAAAAGGGCGCATATTCATCAAACCCAGCTGCAGTACCGACGATGCTGAGGCCATGAGACCCATCATCCTCTGGAACACTCTGAGGGGGAGATGTTTCCCCACAGTGAATGTCGCTGCCAGGCACTGTATCACTGCCGCGCGTTCCTGTGTCAGGCGCGCCCTCATACAGCTGGAGTCCAATTCTATCCCCAGAAAGAAGATTTTCTGGCTGGGAAGTAGAATGCTTTTGGTCCAGTTGACTCTGAGACCCAACTGCTCGAGATGGGTCAGCAGTAGTGTTCTGTGTAACACCAATTCTTCTTTTGACTGTGCTAAAATCAGCCAGTCGTCCAGATAGTTCAGGACTCTCAAGCCCCTTCGTCTGAGGGGCGCGAGCGCCATGTCCATGCACTTCGTAAATGTACGAGGTGCCAAAGACAGGCCGAAGGGAAGAACGGTGTACTGATAAGCCTGACCCTCGAAGGCGAACCTCAAGAACGGCCTGTGACGGTCTGCTATTTGGATCTGAAAATAAGCATCCTTCAGATCCACTGATATAAACCAGCCCCCGGTCTGGTTGTAATCATTTTGAACGAGCGCTTCTTCAGCGCTTTGTTCAAGTGTCTGAGATCTAGTATAGGGCGGAGCCCGCCATCCTTCTTTGGTACTAAGAAGTAACAGCTGTAAAACCCCGACTCACTTTCTGCCGAGGGGACAGTTTCCACCGCCCCTTTTCTCAGTAAATTCGCTATCTCGGTGCTTAGTAGGTGTGCTACTTCCTGATTCACAGAGGTTTCGACCCGGGCTATGAAGCGCGGTGGTCTGCGAGCGAACTGTAGCGAGTATCCCTGTTTCACTATATTTTCACCCATTTCGAAGCCCCTGGAATGCTTTCCCACGCTCTCGCGTGAAGGGCCAGGGGTAGAATGGAATCTGGGTTCTGGTCACTCAAAATCGGGGACCCGGAGACCCAGCCATGATGACGTACTTCGTTCATCATGTTCATTTCGAGTGGGGCATACAGTGCTTCGCGCAGTATTTCTGTAACTGGCAGCCCGGCCGTGAGCGCGGGCAGCTGCTTTGATACAGATACAGCTCTGTGAGTCTGTTCACAAAGTGTGTGCGCTGATAGGCAGACACGTGACCTGCACTCACCACACTGCCAGCGCGCGCGCTCACACATTGAGGCTCTACGTGTGTGCGTGGCGCGGATACAGCCATATTCACAAGTGTGTAAGAGTGAACACTGGGGAGTGGGTACAGTTCTTACACTTAGCGGTCGGGCGGCTTGAGACAGCTTTATTGTGTTCGACCTTGGATGAGTGTGACACACAGTGAGGGTAGTGTTTTCGTGTGGGGTGGGCACTGGGCAGTGGGCACCTGTCCTACATTTAAGACACCTTCGGCCTGAGCCGGAATATATCATTCATATGTGCCGCCAGAGCCGGGATCGTACACGGGTCTCCGGCGCGAAAGCCTATATTTCGCCACAGGGGGGAAATGACGTAAGCTTTCAGTTAGTGTGAGCAGATAAGAGAGCGTCATGTGAATCATGCGGAGGGCACCGGCGTGGGCTCATATGTTTAAAATGCTCATAATACTCGAGCCCCGCCATTTGAACGGGAGGGCGCGAGGGGCGGGCTCGCTTTCTGTACGTAAGAAAGCTGGCCGTGACAGAGCAACATATGAACGGGAGGGCACGAGGGGCGGATTCGCTTTCTGTATGTAAGAAAGCTGGCCGCGAGCTCACGATGCACGCGGGGTGCACTTGGAACGAGGCATTTGAAACAACGCCACGTTTTTGAGGCGGACTTGATGGCGAACAAAGCCCGCAGGGTCGAGAGAGGCAAAGATTCGCATTCACAGCAGCCGCCGTCGGCGAGTGCGTGGTCCGCGTGTTCTTTTCACAGGCAGGAAGCGCACAACTCGTGGCGGTCCCCGTTGCTGAGCCGCAGAACATGATAGGCAATGAAAAATGCCTTTGCTCTTTTAATGAGAGAACGCATGTGCCGCAGAGGCGAACACACACGGAGCAGTGAAAAGGATATGAGCGCCGGATAGCGCAGCAGATACAGCGAGCGAAGGTGGTGAATATCCAGCCGGGTCCTTGACTCAAGCTCGTCCCCCTGAGATGCTGTTCAACGGCGTTGCTTCTCTCTCGTAGATCCAGCGAAATCCTTCGCTGAAAGGAGACGAAATCACTTGTGCAACCTGTGCAGGGGGGGTTTATAGGCGAAGCCACACCCTGTTTTGGCGGGCTATGATGACAGCGCAGGAAGGCTTCCCATTGGCGCTGGAGTCATGCCAAGAAGCACTGATAGGTTGCAGCAGTTGCCGCAGAGCAGCCAATAGGCGCGTGAGCTGTCTCGCCTATGTCTGCCTGCTGCAGCAAATGCGTTTTACATTCTAAAAATTAAAGGATCATTTTTTGCTTCAGTATTCTCGAGAAAAGGAGTTTTCTCGTAGCGTAAGCTAAACTTACGCAACACGAGAGTACTCTCGTAAGAGAACTTTATTATAGAGCTGCTATAAAGCCAAAACAATCTCTGTTACTTTAATTTCCTATTATCACTGTAAAGCTGAGTGTTTTTTTAAAGTTGTTAAAAGCGCAATTTAAATGAAGGTGACTTGACTTGTGGTGTAGTTTGTTCATGGCTAAGTCTAGCTTTTTACTGTTCCATTTACACTTGGCCATATATACGTGTCCCTGCAAACTTTCCATCCGATCTTCAATTCCTGCGCTATATGCAAAGTTAACTTCACATCAACGCAACCAACAGGTATGAGCTGCATTTTATTTGTGATCAGCTAATTTCAAGATCAAATACCATAGTAGGAGAGAGAGTGGCATCAGCACTGGTGAGATAATGTAGTCTCACTACTACAACCCGTCTCCATACTGGCGTGATGACTCCGATCTTCAACCAGATAGAACTGGAAAAATATTCTGAATGGTCTGATCCAACCTGACTTCTGACCTGTAATGCTGCCTGAATCATAAACACACTGTTCGTTCGTTGGCCAGAGGAGAGCTGTCATATCTGGCTACCGGGAGCCGGTACCCTATAACATGCTCTCACACATTTATTTTTTTACCATTTCAGGAGGAGTAAAATTTACATATATGTGGTTTCAACAAACAGATGCATTTACACTTGTCCAGTTTTGTTTGGAATGAGTCTCAAACCACCTCCTGAAGTGTTTGAGTGATTGGATTTAAATCCATCTCAAATGTGTTTCGGAGGGCATTTACACCTGATTTTTTTATGATCTAATACCTATCTAAGTCTCACCTCTGAGTCATCTTAATCTACATCTCCTTCCCTCTCCCTTCACCCCCTCTCTCTCATGCTCAGATGATCACCTGATTTCACCCAAGAAAATGTATAGTTTAATGTGAATGATTATCACAGAGTATATTCATGTTTGGTATCGTTTCAAATGTCACAGTGCGACTGGTACAATTCTCTCATTTCAGAATAAGTAAAACAAAAGGTAATAAGGTTTTAAGAGTTTACACACAAAGAGAGATAGTCTCTCAAGCAAATGGTCTCCCACCCCCATGAAGGTGTGATCTCTGAATGCAAATTTACTATTGTTAGCACATGTTTACATGTGAAATAGGTCTGTCTATTTAATGGAGTACAGCAGGGAGATCGGGGCATTTTCTGTACTTAAGATCGGTCCGTGAGGCTGAGATAGATCTCTCAGCCTCACGTATTTCTTAAAGTTGGGTTTGCATCTTCTCTCTATTCCAGAGCATTTGATGTTTTGTATCGATTATCTTTGAATTGATTATGAAATTGGCATGATACATTTACCTGACATAATAAATTGTTACATTTGATTATTCTAACTGACTTTGACATTATTTTCATTGAAGAGGTAAACGGAATAGTCAAACATTAGCTCACTTTTAGTGAGGCACAGATATTATTAAAACCTTTCATTTATGGAGTCAGATTAAATAAACGCGTTAATATATGATTAATATATTACAAATTTAACCAACCAATACTTTGCATGAGTGAGGACAGAACACGTGAGACCTTCCCCGTATATTGGCGAACCGGCAGATTGGACCAATATAGCGGGCCTTACATAGGTGTAAACAGGTCCTGTATTATTCTTCACCCAAAATGAAATGCTTTTTACTTCATGTAGAAAACCGTAGCCATTTTTACAAAAGTTCTTTTGTGTTCCATAAAAAAATCCTATACAGGTTTGGAATGACATAAGGGTGAAGAAATAATTTTTGGGTAAACTAATTTTCCACACCTTTGTCCTGGAAGTGTAAAATAATGGCAGCATGGATAGGAGACACGGTGAGGTTTGCGATGGTTCTGTCCTCCAGCTCCACATCCAGCGTAACTGAACCCAGGTGAGGCTTCCACCTCAGAGTCCTCATGGCCTGCACAAAAAAAAAAAATATATATATATATATATATATATATATATATATATTGCTTAAGATATTTCTATATTACACTGGAATCATAAAGACAAATCAGGTGAGAAATCCTGTATAATCATGACGAACTAAAGAATCTAATCAAACTCTTGGTACTGTGTTGGGTGAACACTTTGGGCCTTATCATATATTCGGTGCAGCATGCTGCGCCAGGCGCGACACAAGTGTTTTTTGCTAGTTTCAGCCCGACGCAGTTATCACTTTCACGTCCTGCACCAACTTGTTTAAATAGCAAATACATTTGCGCCCATTTGTGCGCCCATGGGCGCGCTGGTCTAAAAACGAGGCGTGTTCAGGCGCATTGTTGGTGCGTTGCTATTTTAAGGTAACAGAAATAGACTGTGCCATTGACCAACAAAAACCAGTATTAGTATTAATTATTTTAATACGCAGTATTATAATTTTTTTGTTATTTAAAGGGAGCATTAGTAATATGCGTCTATAGGCAGGTGCACAACTAGCGTGGCCATACGTCCAGATTTTGGTCGGACAGTCCGGATTTTAAGCCCCCTGTCCGACGTCCGGCGCAACCTCAAGCCGAACACTCATTTGTCCTTCTTTTTGGAGTTGCACTGAATCGGCAAAAAAAAAACAGCTGTAGAATCTTTATTGTAAGATCTCTGGTCAAACAAATGATTGGCTGAAAGCGTTGTCAAATAAATATCTGATATATCATTGGTTAAAAACGTAAACAAGCCTCCACGACGTGGAGTCCACGTGCTGGCTACGTCATATCATAATGTTAACATGCCGAAACGTCAGACCTCATTTAATCCAGAATGGACAAAAGAGCGCGAATTTGGCCATGATGACTCTAGAGGTGCTGTTGTCGCCTGAGCTGCTGCAAAGGGTGCACTTCTTTGTTAAGAACTGAAATGTGTATTCATTTATTTTTCGCATTCATTATTTGTTTATTTGTGTATTTCTGTTATTTCCAGAAGTCCAAAAATGTTGTTTTCTGGCACTGTGCACTTTTCAAGACA